>NC_053452.1:20102619-20452619 GCF_015227805.2 Hirundo rustica
AGGATTAATTTTTACCATACCCTTAGGAAGCAAAAATATATTGCAGCTGACACTTGCTGAGCCCACTACAGATCACTGTGTGCTGGACATTATCAATTTGAAGCTGTGAGGATTGCCAAGAAGAAGCCTCTTGCATATGAGACTGAACATTGATTTTTTTTTTGTTTCCCTGAGCATTCTTATTTGAAGGCGCCATCAGTCACCTGGTCCTCGTGGATAGGAGATGTAACTGGTTGGCTGTAGCTGTGGAAGGTGTCTCTCCCTGAAAGAAGTTCAGTATCTTTTTGTCTTGTCTTTTCAAGGAGCTCTGCTGACAGTGGAGCATGTGAAGAATGATGTTGAAATTTCAGTGCAAGAAGGCAAAGAAACCATCCTCTCTGTGTCCGAGTAAGTGACTTTGCATCTCTCCTTCTACCTTTGGGTCAGCAGTTTTAAAAATCACATGGTTGTAACATTGACAGTAACCTTTTGAGGCAGGAGGAAGAGGATAAAAAAAATACAGTTTTATTCATCACTGCGTTACAGATGTCTTTGTAGCACAGGCAAAACATTTACAGTATATTCTGAACTAGATCTTTATGGAAAAAACCTTTTTTTTTACATGTACCTGTGTATAATCATTTATGCTGTACCAGTCACTTTACTGTTAGGATTTATTTGTGGTGCCATGGGTTACCAACAGCAATTTTATATTAGTTTTATATTAGAGAGGTTTGGTATATAAGATTCCTTGGACTTGTACATGTGTGGTGGATTGAAATTTGAATGTTTAGATAACATTATTTTAGACTCCCTCCTGTGTGTGTATAAGCAAAGGCATGATGTTATCTCAGGAAAGTGCTAATTAACTGTGCTGTGCTGTGCTGTTCAGTGTATCCATCTGCAGACTGTAGAAAGAATATTGGAAATTTCTGTAGCAATCTATTGTCTGTCCTTCTAAAAATACTCTGCCAATGGAATGGATAATTTCAAGTTTGGGGCACAAAGATGTTTTTTACAATCTGAGTAAGATCAAATGCCTGTCAGAAATGCAGGACTAACGCTGTTAATTTTGGGAAGCTGCATTGTCATCTTCGATTCCATATGAGTTAAGACACCTGGATATATCGAGAGGGGAGATCCTGCTGTCTGACATATCAGTGGAAACTGACATTTAGTATCTACAGTAAGGAGCATATTTGTACACATGAGCATTGCAGTTGTAACTTTAAGTATATTAACACCACGATGAATTTGTAATTACTGATTATAACAGTGGTTTTTGAACATTGTTCTTTTGAAGATCAGGGGAATCTGTTGTTCACAGACTTGCTGACAAACTCTCATTTTGTGAGCTAATTCAGTAGAAGATGCTGTCAAAGCCACCAATGTATCATAAACTGGAATACCTGCTTGTCTGTAAGAATGGCTATAGAAGTAACTTATTTCATCTTGTACTGCAGTTACAGACTTGCTCCTCATAAATTAGCACCAACTGAGCATTTCCATGTCTTCTAACCTTAGGAAAAGAGCTTGTCACTAAGTACATATATATGCAGAAAATCAAAGCACAGGAAGATTCAGAGTCTTCAGTCATGGTTGTTTTACTGGTTGGAAATACTCTTTTCTGTTTAAAATGTTAGACCCGAACTTGGCTAGGAGTTCTTGCATAACCTGATATTGCATGTTGTCTTTTGCTGTGCCTGGTGATGGCGCCGAGTTTGTGGTTTTCAATTAAAGCAAGAGAAATGTGACAGGTTGTATTGGGATTTAATTGGTACAGCTTTAAGAATCTTCAGCTTGTGTTTTGCACATGTGGGATACAGCTTATATAACAGAAAGTTAATTGGATATTTTTTAGTTGCAGGAGAAAGTTCTCCCGTTAAATAGCCTTAGTCAGGTTTAGGTTTTGTTTTACTTTGACAGTTTAGGCAGTGTATGGATGTGTATATTAAACTATATGAATACACTCCTGTGACACATGGAAGTGCTCTTCCAATATTGTAAATGTATATAGCTGGCTTTGAAATAATACTTATTTAATTAAATAATTGAGTGTTACCATGACTTCTTCCTATTGCATTGCAAAACTGCTCATTTTGGCTGTGATGGAACTTGTCAGAAATGTAAAGCAAACACTCTTCTTCTGCCCTTTGCCCCGGGTGGATAACGTCTAGAATCATGGTCCCATCAGATGGAAATTTTTTGTGTGTTAGTGTCTTCTCATCCCTGGCATTGGCTTACGCTGAAGAAGTTATTCCAGACCTCAATATTGCATTAATTTTCCCTTGCTTGGTTGTACAATCATTTTAAAAATTGATTCTCCTCCTTAAAGTCTGTTAAAAGTATATCTGCAATGTGAGAGGCATCAGCTGAACTCATATCTCAACTAATGCTTTTGGTAAATGGGTTTTATGGCATCAGTTCTGCTGAACCATCTTGTTTTGGCATGATGTGAAAATCACTTGGGATGTTTCAGATTTTGACTTTTTTTTTTTTTTTTCAGGAATCCATTAGTTCTAATGACTTCACTTGAACAAGAAAGAACATTTTATTTGTGATTCTTCTAGGTTCTGTTTTGAAGCTCAGTTAAAACATGATGTCAAAATTTTCAGCTAACTAGCTGAAACTTAGCTGTCAGCTAAGATAAACCTGAAAGGTTTATCGCTTGTTTGAGATGATGAATTTTATTCTAAAGCTTATTTTTGAAGGCCTAGCTTCAAAACTTCATGTAGTAATAGCTCCTAAGCAAACCACTCTGCTAAGTGCTGATGGCTTTATGGAGAGTTTTGGGGTAGCAGAAAACAAACTGCAGTACAACTTTTGTGTTTTGTGTGGTCAGCACATGCATATTTCAGAATAGTAATTCTTCCTAGGCAGATCAATCCAACCATTCTGCAAAGCTTTTTACAAATCAATTAAATATTGATTTACTATGATGGAAAATAATCTGTAGTTTTGAGTTTTTTTCTATTTTGCTTTTTTTTTTTTTGGTCCCTTTTTCCCATCTTGTCTTCTTGAATGTTTGCCCTGGTGTTTAATTATGTGGCATTTCATGTCACTCTCAATAGCCACTCTTTGCCTGTAACATTACATTGTTCCTGTTCATTCTTCCTTACTTAGTCCTGGAGTTAGCAAGCACTGGCTGCAAAGAGCCTTTTATAACTTTTCCAAAGAGGTCAGTTAGTGATGTTTGGGTGGGAGTATTTTGTTTTTTCTGAAGAAAATAACAGCTTTTGAAGCATAAGTAAGATTTTTCTCTGAGTAACATTTTCCCATTTCATACATGTATTCAGTTTTGCTTGAGTAATCAAGGGATATTTGTTTTGGTATGAACTGATGAAAACAATAAAAGTGTCACAGACTTTTCAAGTGAAGATGTATTGGAAACGTTTTGCTTTTCTCGGTTTAAAAAAGCTTCCTTAAAATAGGTGGTGGGAAATTAGGACACACTTTGTGTCATTTAAGCACCCTGCTGTGACTTTTGGTTTTAGTTCTGTTATATGAGTCTTATATATGTACACTGGATCCTAGATGCTTGGAAAGCAAGCAGAATTAAAAACAAGCAAACAAAAAACCCCTCCCAATGAACTGTATTCCTTAATGTTTTACTGCAATTAGCCTAATGAGACTGGCTGGTCCATTTGCACTAAAAATAGGACATGTTCTAATTATTAATATATTAAGTACATTTTTTCTGATTTTCAGACCTTTTGTTGATTTTTGCAAGGCTTGAGGGCTATCTGAATTCTTCTAATTTTGTAAAGGACACTGTGGGTAAAAAAGGAGATAGAGAACAATGACAGAACAGAAGTGGAACCTTGGTTGGACGAGTTGGAGTGTAGCATTCAGTCCATTAAATGGACTAAATGTTCAAAGGAACGCTTACAAGGACACCTTTTTTTGATATCAATGCTTGATTTAGAGGCAATTAGAGCTTTGTTTTTGCAATCTGCATCTACGTGGGACTGTAGAGTAGAGAAGAGTGTTATCTGGAGAACTGGTACTTCTGATGCATCTTTCTTCCACAGCTCTTTTGTAAATATTAATTTATCTTAGATGAACTGGAAGCTAATTTCTGACAGTGTGCAACTTTTTTGATACTGTATAAAATGTAGAAAAGGGACATGAAAACAAAAAAGGAAATACTCCCTTTGGAAAGCCTTTCTTCTCAGGTCAATTAAGAACTTTCATAAGCAGAATGGGGACAGCAGATTCAAATTAGTCTGTTATCTGGAGAAGACTGGATAAAAAACCAAATACAGGTAGGCAAGTTTCTTCACCAGGGGATGGTCCCTGTGAAGTGTGAATTGAGTAAAGTGGGTAACAAATGAACAGGGTTTTTTCCCCTGATGCTAGCCCTTAAAATTGTGATGAAGACCTCTCAATTCTGTTGATTCACTAGGAATCCTCTTCAAAGTCATCTTTCTTTTATGAAAATAAAACAAATATTGATTAGCTCCTTATAATCTGGAAAATCTGTACCTCAGGTTATAATTACGAATTCTGTCAGATGTGGAGAGAGTTTTAGAACTTGAAAGAATAATCAGAGTCTTATTTTCTTATTTTCAGCCTAAACAAAATTCTTTCACATTTAGAAGCTTATTATTCCATCTGGTGATAGAAAAGCAAGGACTTATTTATTCTTGTTGCTAGGTGGTTTTTTTTCCCCCTCCAGTGACCTCGCACCTGTTGGTTCACCTGGAATCTATTTTGTGTTTGCTTTGCACGTGTTTCAACTGTGTGTGTGTGTGCAATTAAAGTGGAACTGACTGGAGGTAGTAATTCACTGTACCTTTGTCTTGCCTCTTTCTCTCTTCAGGCAAGTTTCATTTACCGATGTGAATTCAATAGCTCGGTACCTGGCTCGAGTTGCTGCCTCTGCTGGGTTGTATGGCTCAAATCTGTTGGAACACACTGAGGTGAGAAGGAATCACAGAATCATTAAATGGTTTGGGTTGGAAGGGGCCTTAAAGACCATCTATTTCCAACCCTGAAGACCATCTGTTTCCCATGGGTAGGGATACTTTCCATTAGACCAAGTTGCTCACAGCCCCATCCACCTTGGCCTTGAATCATGCTCTTGACTCTTTTCTTTTCCATTTTTCTCTTTTGGCCTGTTTGAAGTTTTGGGGTTGGGTTTGGTTTTTTGGGTGGTTTTTTTTTGACCTTGTGTCTATTATTCTGCATTTTACTGTTAGACTGAGGTTCCAGGAATGTGAGATGCTGAGGGTTTTGTTTTGCTAAACTTCCTTCGTATAAAGACTAAGAAATCTGAGCTTTGAAAGGGTTGCCCTTGTCCATCCCTGCTACAACAGCTCCTAAGCTGACAGCTAAAATAATTCAGGTTGGAAGGTGATGGATACATGGGATTTTCCCTCCTGGCTTTCCTCGGCTCTGTTGCCATCAGTTGCTATCGTGTAACACTTCAGTGTAACAGCAGGGAACACTTGTGTGGCATTGAAATCCTGAAGTAGTTTTTCCTGAATATAATAGACAAAATCCCAACCCCAGTTTCTTCCTGGGTCTAGTTCAGAATAACCAATCATATGCTGCATTTTAAATTGATAATTGAAACTAGCAGACAAATAGAAATTTATTTCTTCTGAAATTTGGGGAGGGGCTGAAGGACTTGATTCAGGTCTTTTCTTCTTGAAGCCAGGGGTAATCACTCTTCAATTGCTCTTCAGCCCTCATAGCTGGTCTCAAGGGAAGTGTTGTCTTAGTACTTTGCCTGGGAGGCATTAAAAAGTTGTAAGTTATCTTGTGGCTATTTAAAATTTCTGTCCAAATCCTTTGTTTCTAAGTTAAGCACAGACCACAGCAAACACATTTTCAGGGCTGGTATTTCTGGTACAATATTCTTTTTGCTTCTGCCTCTTTCAAAAATAATACTGTACTTGGAGAAGTACGGGGACAGCTGCGTTTGTGGTGCACATATTTTGGTGTGCAACTGCAAATGACTGAACTGAATTCTGTGGTGGCTGTAATTACATCTGTGCCTGCCACGTTGGCTTGAGTGTTGGAAGGATTCCCACTGCAGTTTGCAGAACACTTACACATGAAATAGGACCGGGGGGTAAAAGAGACACTTAGTCTCTTGCAGAGTTTAGGGATTCAATTTATAAACAGGGCTACATTAAAAACCAGCCTAATTCTTAACATTTTTTTTTCATATGTTTATGTGCAAAGTTGCAGGAAGAGACTTTTGCAGGAGAGGGGAGTAGGACTTGTGAAGGGCAGGGGTTTGCTTTCTTCAAATCTAAAAGGAGGTGAGGAAGAGAAGACAGGGACTGAGGGGCAAATGGTATACTGACCAGTAGCAGCATCAGGAATACAAAATAAGTCACAAATACAGTATCTAAATAGTTGAGGGATAATGATGATTATTATATGCACTGTGTGATAAGTATCTAAGAACTCCTTACTATTTTACCAATGGGAATAACTTCAGTAAGTTGGTGTTTTCCACAGTTTGAATTCTTGCTGAAAGAAGAAATTAAATTTCATCATTTAGTATTGTTCTGGGTGAATTTTTCAGTGTGATTTATTTTAAGCCTTCTTTCAAGATATATCATGACCTGATATATTTAATTCCAGTGTTCCTGTTAATATTTTCTGTTCAGCTGTTAGATCAATCGTGTATTATTCAGCTATTTGACAAGCTTCATTCTCATTCCTTTAGTAACTTTAATTATCTTTTGTCCCTTCAAACAAGGTTGACCATTGGCTGGAGTTCAGTGCTACAAAGTTATCCACTGCCAGCCAGTTCCCTTCAGCCATCCAAGAGCTCAACCACTGTCTGTCTCTACGGACCTACTTGGTGGGAAACTCTCTGAGTCTCGCAGACTTGTGTGTCTGGGCTGTACTAAAAGGTACTGGTTTATGTTCTCTGTTTCACTGGCTTGCAATCAATATACACCAGGAATCCCCAATTTTTCTTGTTTGTGGATGCTAGTAGTGACTCCTAGCTGTATGAGAGACTGTCGCACACGGTGCTGTGGCTGTGCATCACTAGTGATGGCAAAAGTTTAGCTTAGGAAATCATAGATTTCTTTTTTTTAAGTTGTTGTTATGTTTGGAAATTTATGTGCTGTAATCCCTAGGTGGAATGTTTTCTGGCTTCTTTTGTATTAGTAATTGTAAGAACATCTTTTATTACCTGTTGTCTCAGTATGAAAATGTGCAACATAACATTATATGCATGGACCTTTCCGTGACGTTATCTTAGCAGAGGAAATTTCTTCAGTGTTTACTTTGAATTATTAAAAGAGGTAGATGTTACACTGCAAAATACCCTTTAGAGGTTAAAGAAGCTTTGATGATCTGTTTTTATGGATTTGTGTTTTATTTGCTCTTGGCTCTCTATCTAAAGGTGATAGGTGACAATCTACCACTCAGTATAACCTAATTCCACTTGAAAGTAGAGGGCATAACTAAGATTTAATTTGAGTACTAGATAATTAATTAGCTTGTCTACCAGATAATTAATTTTGGTATTTTTTCAAAGTTGCTGCTCTTAAGAGCAATTTGAAGGCAGTCCCTTTTTTTCCCCCATTTTCCCGTCGGAATCCTTCTAGTGAAGTTGTATTCCTTGGAGATTAGATTGTGGGAATACAGCCCCTCAGAAATAATGGGGGGCATTTGGCACATGTTTCAATTATGATAGAGCTTAGAAAACATCAAATGTAAACACAATAAAGGGATATCCTGCATTTTTGTCTTGAAATAAAGTTGCTACTAATTTTGAAGTGGATGATACAAGGGAAAATGTGTGTTGACTGTTCCCCCTCACCTTCTGCCTTGATGAATGCAAGAAGGAATGCAGTATGTTCTGGGTTTGACAGGAATTTGTTTATTTAATTTGCTTTTGAATGCCTTGTGTCCACATGACTAAAGCTCTTCAGAAGAGAGGGAGTAGATTTTTAAAAATCATCTTTTCTTAGTCTTAAAAAGCTGCTGTTGATAAAAATAATTTTATTTTTATAATTTCATAGTTTGAAAACTTCTTTGTTTTCTAACAGATAACAGCACGTGGCAAGAGCAGTTAGAACAAAACAAAGCTCCTGTGCATGCGAAGCGATGGTACAGCTTCCTTGAGGTACAACGTGCTTTCCAGTCAGTAGGAGCCAAGTGGGCTGCTGGTACACCAAAGGCTAAAATGGTAAGATTTACTCAGATCCTATGGAGAGAGTAGCTTTATTTCTATGAATACACTGCGAAATTTTTTTTTTTTTTTTTAAGTTAGAGAATTAAAAATGAAAAGTAAGCAGTCATACAGTGAACTAAACTTTTGTAAACTCTTGTTTACAGCTAAAGCCGTCACTTTCAAGTTTAGAAAGGCATGAGTTGTCTAGTCCAGTGCTTAAGTGGAATCATGGAAATATGTCACATCTTCTTTTATTCAGCACTGCTCTTTAGATATATTGTTTGCTTTTTCTAAAGAGAGCTTGAGATCATGATAGACCTGCAAAGATTGCTCTCTTCAGTTTACTGAATTTGTTGATCACGTTCAGGTTAAGAACACTAAGATACAAAACCTCAACTAGCAATTGTTTTCTTCTATAGAATAAATTTGACAACTTGGTGGGACTTTTCAGTCCTGGACCAGATTTGAAGACAAAATAAATAAAAGCTCTAGAGTTAATCTTGTTTTGGAATGCCTTGAGTAATGTGAAGGTTGTGAAGATTGGGGTCCAATATGACAGCTTGTAGGTTTGAAAGGAGACTTTGATACAGCAGATATTATCTAGAGTTTTATATCTGATTTTACAACTAATACAATCTGTAATTGTGTCTCTTTTCAAGGCAACAGAAAAAGAAAAGAAAGCGGATGTTGGGAAGTTTGTTGAACTTCCTGGCGCAGAGATGGGGAAGGTCATTGTGAGGTTTCCTCCTGAAGCAAGTGGGTAAGAAACATGAATACTTTGAGAAGGTTCTAATTGTGTTTTGTCTAAAAAAAGAAAAAAAAAAAGCGTTGGTGAGGATGTTAATCAGCTTATCAGGCAAGGCTGTTAAACCAAATGAGTGTTTAAAGCTTTGTCTCTACTAGAGCTGTTCACTTCTCCTCTGTTGCACTGTTGCCTGAACTTGGACTAGGGAGTGAGGATGGCATTTACATGGATAATGGATGCATGAGCCCTGCCAGGAGCTATGGTGTGGACATGCAGTCCTTTTCAATTGGGTCAAGGGACTCGGTGCTTCCCAAGGAAGCTTAGATTTGAGGAGGGAAGGATGTATGGGATAGCCTTCCTTGGGGAAGCTTGACTACCAGATATATAACGGAGGCCCAGGGGTCCAGACTGTGTGGAATACCAAAGCACAAACTCCTTAAAGACCACACAGAGGAGATGTGATGAGCCAGTATAATAAAGTCAATTTTCAGCCAGCTTTTCATTTTCTGTTTCTTTTTGGAGTTCCTTGATGACCTATAACATTTCCACGATTGTATTTTTTCATTAATCTGGCTGTTCAGTATCACATGGCTTCTATAGTTGTGTTTCTTACTCAGTTAGTCCAATATAAACTGTTACTCAAATATTGTAAATTATGTTTTATGTACACGTATGTTTATAACGTATATTATTTTCCACTTAGTTTAGTAGTTTTTAGTGTTTTAATCCTGGTGTTTTAAAACACTGTTCTTCAGGGACATGTTACTCTCGTTTTGTAAGAGGAATTAATTTTGTGGATTTGGGGATTTATATTTAATTTAAAATGTTAGTAGCTTTATAACTTATATTAAAAAATACACAGCAATCAGAAAATACCTCTCTTGTGAGTGTGTTAAGTTCAGGTTGTCTGGTAGCTGCTACTGGGTATCATCAACAGCTGGTTTAAGATAGTCTGTAAAAATGGAGATAATTGCACTCTAATCTTTATATCCATAGCAACACCCTAATTTACAGATTTAGGTATTTTTAACAGTTAACTACTAAATTTGTGGTAGAAGAAACATAATCTCTTTCCATAAACGTATAGCATTTCAACAAATATCCTAGGCTTATTTGTTTGTTTGTTACACTTAGGTATTGCTTTCCACTCTTTCTCCTTCCCTCGCAAATAAAGAAGTCTGTCTGAAGTAGTTCTGGTGTGTATATTTATTTTTTAATTTCCTTTCTAGATATCTGCATATTGGTCATGCCAAAGCTGCCCTGCTAAATCAGCACTACCAAGTTAACTTTAAAGGAAAACTTATTATGAGATTTGATGACACAAATCCAGAAAAAGAGAAAGAAGACTTTGAAAAGGTATGATGAGATAGCAGAGTGAAAGAATGATAAGTGCATGCCTCTCTTTTCTTCATGCTTATTCTTATGGCTTATCCTTCCTGTACAATGGAGCATTAAAAACCCCACATCTGACATGAAGAGAATAAAGATGTAAGAAAGCTACCTTTCCTGACTGTTACAATGTAGATTTTCACACTTTGCAGGTTATTCTTGAAGACGTTGCCATGCTGCACATCAAACCAGATCAATTTACATATACCTCAGATCACTTTGAAACGATAATGAAATATGCTGAGAAGCTTATTCAAGAAGGGAAGGCGTATGTGGATGATACTCCTGCAGAACAAATGAAAGCAGAGCGAGAGCAAAGAGTGGAATCCAAGCACAGAAATAACTGTAAGATGTTCTAAGCTTCAGTCCTGCTTTCTTACCTTTTTGATTTGGCCTCAAAACTTGATTGTTATTAATGAATATGAGTGAGATTATTAAATTGCAAGTCTTCAAGGTCCTTATAGGGACTTGAAAGTGTTTAGTGCTATGAGGCTGGATGGATTAAGTATACGTTTAGACCTGGGCAGTAGACTTGTGTATGTATGGATTCATTACCACTTAAAAAATTCAAGATGTAAAATGTGTGAAAATGAATTTCAGTGTCCTGAGAGGGGGGTGACACTGATTTTTGATGCTGCAGTAATGCAACTTGATTCTGTATCGGCTTCATAATACCTTAGAAAATGGTTTATTTTTGTTGTTCTTAGGTGTTAATAAGAATCTACAAATGTGGGAAGAAATGAAAAAGGGAACAGAATATGGACAAACTTGTTGTCTACGAGCAAAAATAGATATGAGCAGTAATAATGGATGCATGAGGGATCCAACTCTTTATCGTTGTAAAAACCAGCCTCACCCTCGGACTGGGAACACCTACAAGTACGTCCACTTTCTCCTTGTGTGGCCTGTAGCTTTCACTCTTTCAGTGCATTTAAAATTCCTTGGTAAATTTCTTTTCATACTTGGAATCTGCCAGCATTTTTCCACCAGAATATGTGATGAGTCTCTTGACTTTCTGACACTTGTGCAAATGACTTTTTAAAAGCTGTGAGATGGCCATCATGGTCAACAGTGACTATTATTTCAGTTTTGGTCCTTATTTATGTTGGAAAAAAAACATTAGCAGTGTGGGATTGTTTTTTTAGGCTTGAATATTAAGGCTGTGATCAGGTAATTTCTTGAAGACTCTTCATCTTAATAACATATTGCCCTCTGTATCTTTTTGTGGACAGTTTGTTGTGTATGTGTTATTTTAGTCTTGATCTGAAAGTTTTCAGGATCATAGGTTATAAATATTTATAATACATGAATATGAGCTGCACTGAGTTTAAATGTTTAGGTGGGAGGAAAGTGTTTTGTTGTGCCCTGCTAATTAAAGATCTTTTTGTCAGGGTTTATCCCACGTACGACTTTGCCTGCCCCATTGTTGACAGTATTGAAGGTGTCACACATGCCCTGAGAACAACTGAATACCATGACAGAGATGAACAATTCTACTGGATTATTGAGGCTCTGGGCATAAGGAAGCCATATATATGGGAGTATAGCAGGCTAAACCTCAACAACACTGTGCTCTCCAAGAGAAAGCTCACGTGGTTTGTCAACGAAGGCCTTGTGGATGGATGGTATGTTTAATGGCTGTAGGTCAGCACTGTTCCCTAAGATCCTCGTGACTGGCACATTCATTTTTGCTTTGGGACAGTTTGAATGAATATTTAAACAATATTAAAGAATATAGATTAATTACACTGGTTTCTGCCTGCACGATGTGTGTGTTTCCTACTCTGCAGTAGCTGTGTACATACATATTCATGTCCTGTAATAAGCATGAGGCAGCTTATTTTTGGACTCTGGCTCTTGCTGTGGGTGCCATTTACACATTTTCCAGCCTTGAGTCATTGGTTGTTGTCATTGGAGTCATTCCTAAACAATGCCAGAAGAGGGCCTGGATTGAAGTATTTCTGGTCCTGTCTATCCAGTCAAATCCATCCCACTTCTCTCCTACCTGCCCCTCACCCTCCTTCTTTCTGTTAATTTTTTCAGATTAATTTGATTTCTGCAGAAATCAATGTTTGGTGGACGAGCTGTCAGTTGAGTTGGAAGCTTAGATTCCTAGTTTATGCATGGAGCCACTAGGCTAGAGCCAAATTTATTCTTTCCTGCCTGTGCCTGTTTTTTTTTCCCCTAGAGGTGTAGCTGGTCTTATGATGAACTTTCCTTCCCTAAGCCTCCCTGTTAGGTCCTCAGCAAGGTTTGATTCATGTTCCCACCAAACTCAGATGTTACATTGCAGATTAGGCCTTTATATTTCTTCCATAAGAGAAAAAAAAAAAATCATAGAATTCTGTCACTTATATTAAGAGGTAGCATTGTCACTTCTTTCCAGTAACATTTTCTGTGTGCCCTTGGAAAGGAAATAATGGATAGGGACATAACTTTTGCCTTGTTAGTTTTTGAGAAACCTAACCTTCACCATACATTTTGTATGGATACGAGCTCAATCTTCTCAGTTAGGTGTTCTCACCCAGCTGTGTGAGTTCACTAAGTAAAATACACTGAGGCTGTGCCTTCCGTGCGTGGCAGTATTAGTAAAGTTCGTGACTAGTGTAGAATTTAGAAAATTTGGCGTGTGACACTAATGGAATACCTTTTTGCGCTAGGGATGACCCAAGATTCCCCACTGTGCGTGGTGTCCTGAGAAGAGGCATGACAGTTGAAGGATTAAAACAGTTTATTGCTGCTCAGGTGGGTGTTTCCTTCTGAATCTCCCTCGATAAGTTTCACAAGTTTCTGTGGAGATTCAGTTAATACACTTGTCACTGGGAGGTTTCTTCTTTTGAAGCTTTGCCACCTTGACGTGTATTGCTTCAACAATGGTAGACACGTGAGTAGGTGTTGGCAAAATGGACTTTCAGGTTTCTTACTTGGAAAGGGTTTATTTTGCAAGCTCGAAAACTCTTTTTGATGAAAGCAAACCATAGAGGGTTTTCAGTTTAAAGACCTTTGTTTTGAGTTAGTCTAAGAGCTAGAATATTTATGTTAATGTGGTGTTGATTTGTTTGTTGTTTTTTTTTTTTTCCCCAGGGCTCCTCTCGATCTGTCGTGAATATGGAGTGGGATAAAATCTGGTCCTTTAACAAAAAGGTATGTGCTTACTCAGATTTGATGCTACTCCTGGTATCCTCTTTCTAGGATATGTAGAGAATCCAGCGTTCATCGGAGCGCTTATCACAACAAGTAGCAGTTGCAGTATGCTGCATCATTTGGCACACTCAGGAAAATGGAATGTCCCCCCCTTTAACCTGAAGAAGCACTAATCCATTGGATTCTCCTATACCAGTACTTACTTGCTTTCCTTAGTAGCACGGGAAAAGATAATGGTATTTGCTGTAAACCTGATCTGAAAACTGCATTTCATTTTTCTGCTTTCAAGCTGCGAGCTATCTGTAAGAAGGTATTACTTAATGCTTTTTACCTTAGCATATAGCTTACAGTGCTGTAAGCATACACAGCATAAGCTATCATTTTGCAGCTTCATAGGCACTTGCTTGTATAACAGGAGCTCTACAAACCCACTGAAAATGCATTATTCCTAGTTTTCAAAGGCTGCCCATCTCTGGTTTGGCTGATTTTTCAACATAAACACAAATTTTCCCCGATTTGTTTCACGTTGGCCACGTTTCCTTTCTGTGGCAAAAGGAGGGACGCGCTGCGTGCTCTGCCTGGGAAGATCGAGCCAGCACTGCTGGAGTTTCTGACTGAGTGGCAAATCAGGAATATTGCATCTTGACACGATGAGTTGCTTTTTGGCAGCGGATGCTTGGACACTATAATAAGGCGATTTGTTTTCATGAGGATTGCATCTTTTGTGTGATTGTGGAAACACCTGTTATTTTGCATTGGGATTCCTGCTTGGTTTTGCTTAGATAGTGCCCAGATCTGTTCATTTAAATAGTTTTTGCTTGTCTGGCATGTGTCTTGTATTTCTTCATGTATTTTGCATTTGATTTGCTACATACACGTAGGTTTATGAATTGGTTCTTTCTGTTGCTGCATAAATATATTTATGAGTAACAACTGGTTTGAGGGGAAGAATCCACATTGGACTGTCAAGGCTCACTTTTTTTAAAATTGACTTTTAAACTGAGTTTCTTAGACCTCTGACTCAGCTCCTTGTACAGCACCATATTTGTTAGCCAATTTTATTTACATGTGGCTGTGCAGATTGTAAGCTGTCTGCAATATGAGCAAAACCAATTGGCTGCTTACAGGTAGTTCTGAGCTCAAAGGCTTTGTCAGTATGGCAGCTCATATTTTATACGTGATCCTCTAAGTTTTAGCACCGGATGAGGGATTGTGAGTTTCAATGAATAAAATAAAGAGCCTGCTAATAACACTATAAAATCTGGTCATTTAATTATCAAAATTATGATGTTCATTCATATAATACCCGACATTATGAGATACATACACAAGTCCTTTTTCAGAGTGTATGTTTAACCTTTAGGAGTCTGACCGCAGTGACTACTAACTTATAAAAGTATGTCTTCTTAAAAGAATATCATCATGTCACTTTATGAGCTGATGTCAAGTAATTAAAACCTAAATACTTTTCTCCAAAACAGAGAAAAATACATAGCTGTGTAGCTTTTCACTTGAGCAGGAATAGACCAGGAGAACAAAAATCACTTTATTTTAATACAAGCAGGTGTTTTCCTTTGTGTTAGTTTCCAGTTAACCTGGTAGACCTCTGATATTCCTTTTGACCTTAGATGACCACTTTACTTGAATTATTTTTTTAAGTGCCTCTGAACAGATTGACAGACTAGTATTTCAGGTATAAAAAATGCTGTGAAAAACTACAGCAGCTAAATTTGATAATGGGCAATAAAAATACAGGAATACATCCTAGTGGTACCTTTTTCTTGCCAAACTCGTGTTGTAGAAATCCTAATGAAGTCAATGTTGTGGTATTGCCTTATTATAGTATCTAATGTGTCTGTAGTAAAATTGCAGACTTGATTGGTGCCTCCTCTGCAGCCAGTTCTGTCAGTGATTCTGCTGGAGTACTGGCCTCGAAAACGAGTATGAGATCAGGTCTTGTGCTGCTGGAAAAAGAACAAAATCTATTTAAAATTATTGCTTTAAATTTAGTTAACTAGAGAAAAAAATATTCAGATGTAATAGCCTATGTGCACAGTAAAATTGTATCACACTGCATTTTTGTGTCTTCCCTATAAGGAACTGGGTCATCATTTTGGTTACTTCTGCTGTCAGTAGTACCCAATCCAATTTTTACTCAGAGTATTTTAGTAAAGATTGGAATTTGTAAAGCATTACCACTATTTGGATGAAAGTGACATTTAAAGCAAACTTGGAAAAAAATGCAGTAACATAAAGAATACCAGTCAATATTACTTTTTTTTTTTTTTTTTTTTTTTTTTTTGTGTTTATTGTTTTGTAAAGCATCTTATTTCTCTATCAGTGGTATATATTCATGATCCACTTCGCTGTTTTCTGTAGGTTATAGACCCGGTAGCACCTCGGTACACTGCTTTACTGAAAGATGCAGTGGTCCCAGTAAATATTCCTGAAGCTCAAGAGGAGATGAAAGAAGTGGCTAAACATCCAAAGGTTCTTGCTTTACTCTTTTAATATTCTTGTACTGCAGCTCAGTAAGGTTGGGAAGTACCTTGGCATGAAGCAGTCAGGAAGGAGAGTCCTGCTTTTATCTTGCTCAGAGAGCATGAAGTCTGTCCAAGGGGTACTTTTTTTTTGCCTTGGGATTGTCAAAACCTGTGCAACTACTAAATATGTTTGTTGTTTTAAGAGGGAACTGTTTTTGTTAATATATAGAGGGCACATATAAGGTGCCCTATAAGGCATTCTGGGAGTTTTCTGAGGAGGTGGGGCTTTACAAGCCTGGAGCGCTGCTCAAGCTGGCTTTCTTATTGTTTGATGCTATCTTTCACAGAGAAGTTAAATGTTAATTTTTATTCGAGCTTTATGGCTATAATACAGTGTACACTCTTTATCCATTAACAGTGAGGTGCTTTTTAAGTGGTTCATAAAATTAGGTTTTATGTGGAGAGGTAATATATTAACCTGTTGATTCTGTCAGTCTCTGGATTTTTAATATGGCTTTTAAATTTGTAAAGCAAATAGTTCTTATCAGAAGCTAAGAACTTGCTGATTTGATACTTTTAGTATCCAGTAAACAGTCTAATATCCCTTAAAAGGGGAGTGTGTTACTGATAAAATTCTTTCTTGGTGCTACAATTAACAAAGATGCTTTCCTTTGAGTCTGATATCTAAAACTGTGCTTAAACTTCAATGAAAGCATTCCTTAGTTATGCTTATATACACATACACTGAGAAATGAGTGAATGTTGCTGAGGCTTTGCTTTATTTATTTGTTTTCCTTTTGTTGCTCTGTTCCTGTAGCCATTTCTTGTAACTGAGAGGTGGACGTTGGGTTTCCCCTCTCCACCATGCCTGATAAAAAGAAACAGGTTTTGAGCAGATGCAAGTGAGAGTTGTGACTCTTCAAGGCTCAAAAAGTCTGAAGTTTGCTCAGATACAAGCCAGAATATTAAAACACTGATAGTTCCAGTGAATGCTGCCTCCAATATGTGATGAAATAAATACTGACCAGAAGATACAAATTGAAAACTCCCGACCGGCTGAAAAAGTCTGAAGTCACAGCTGTTGGCTTTTTTTAGAAAACAGAAGTTGATCTCAATTGTTGAGATACCTTAAAGCTGTGTGTTTTATAAATGATGTAGTTCTGGTTTCTGTCTTTACAAATCTGTGCAGCTGAAAGAAGCTCCATATATATTTCCATAATAACTTTATGACACAGCAAAAATGAGAGTTCTGAAATTAGTTTTGATGGGAATTTGCATAGCAGAATGGAAACTTGAGAAAACAGTTCGGGTTTACTTGTGAGATCTTAAAGGTGTATGGACCTTAAGGAAATGGAATAGGCTGTAAGTGGATTTTTTGAGGGTACTCTCAGGGAAATGCGGGCAACACCCGCGAACAAGAAACTGGAGAGAGCTGTGGAAAAACACTGTAGCTTTGCATTACTGTTACTGTGCATCTTCTGTGTTCCCCTGTTGTCTTTGAAATGTAAACCACCATTCACAGAATGCTGACGTTGGGCTGAAGCCTGTGTGGTACAGCTCCAGGGTCCTCATCGAGGGCGCAGATGCAGACACCCTGGCGGAGGGAGAGGTGGTCACGTTCATAAACTGGGGCAACATCATCATCACCAAATTAAACAGGTAACCTGTTTGCTGGCAGATGAAATGAAATTTTGCTTTTCAGCTTCTTGTTGCTTTTTCTTTTAACAGGAGGCTTGTAAGAGTAAAGAATTAATGGTTTGCCGTATATGTCCATTCTGTGATTCTATATTTATAAATCTACTTTGAAATATGCCACGAAACCGCATTTTAGCAGAGTGTATTTTACTGTAGATTTAGGTTTGAAATGATTAGTCAGTCCTGATAACTGCTAGTCCCTCTCATGCAGTGCTCTCCATGATTCTATGGTAATATTGCCACTGTAAAACAGCTTTTTCAGTCAAAAAAAAAATCTCCTGGAATTTTAATAACTTTCACCTCATAACAAATACTGCTTTAGCATATGGAGAAACTAAACCTGTCACAGTTTCGGTTGCACAACTGTTGAGGTGGGGAAGGAGACCGTTTAATGTCATCATAGTATCTTTGAAGTGGTTGTGTTGAGACAGTGCCAGAATGGGGTGAGCTCTGATAAAAGATTTTTTCCCATGCTTTTTACTTTATATCGATATTTAAGACAACAAAATTAATGGAGAACGTCAACGGGAGTGAATGCACTCTTTCCTATGATTTAGACTTCAAAAATTAACTCTGAACACCTGTTTTGTAGTATTGAATCAGAACTGATCATTTAGGCTGTACCGTTATAATTTCTGCTTTCCTGTAGAAATTCAAGTGGAAAAATTGTGTCCATCAATGCCAAGTTGAACTTAGATAATAAGGACTTCAAAAAAACTACTAAGATCACTTGGTTGGCAGAAACTCCACGCGCACCCCTCATCCCAACTGTCTGTGTTAATTATGAGCATCTGATCACTAAGCCTGTTCTAGGTAAAGATGAAGACTTCAAGCAGTATATCAACCGAAACAGCAAGGTGAGTTATATTTCCGTCCCCTTTTATTCCACAAAACTTAGTGTTGTTTGATTGATTTATTTATTTATTTTAATTTTTTAACATTCACTGTTTCTAGTCGCTCTTTTTAAAATTTAATTGTTTTTTTGTCAAACAGGTAAATTGTGCCGGTGTATCTAGTTTCCGTGTTTCCACGTAACCTGTCATAATCTCAGAATTAAAATATGGCTCTTGTTTATTCTCAGTTGTTACCAGGCTTTTACATGTCTGAGACCAATTTTGGTTTGAGTTTTTGTCTCGATACATTCTTATGATGTGGCATCTTCTCACTAGTACTTGTTCTGCTGCTGCTGGAATTAAGTAACATTTAGACACTTTGAAAAGGAGAAAATCACCACTGTCCCTTTACATCTCTATCTCTTACTGTTCCTTTGCTCTGTAAGACGTGGACTGATTTCTTTTAACACTTCCAGCAAGAAGAACTGATGCTGGGTGATCCGTGCCTTAAGGAGTTAAAAAAAGGAGATATCATACAACTTCAGAGGAGAGGATTCTTTATTTGTGATCAGCCCTACGAGCCAGTGAGGTAAGTTACCTGAGAATGGCCTAAACAGACTTCACGGAATTAGCCTTAGCTTGCTGCGTTTCGGTGTTCTCACACACATGCATTGGCAAGAGTAATGTTGTCTGCAAATATTTTCCCCATTACCATGGGCTTTCTGAGGAATATCTCTGTGGACTGGCACAGCTTTTATCTTACACATTCCTGCCTCTTCAAACTGCCTTAAGCCAAGTATGTGGCACTTGAGGTGCACTCCAGCTAACCTGGACTTGGTAATGAGGTCATGGTTTCATTGTGCTTTGAAGTATAGAAATGAAGGAGCAGTTCTGCAGAATAAACCAGGCATTTTTCCAATTAGAATGTGCACGTACTATTTAATTGTAACACTTCTTCAGCAAGCTATCGAAACATCTACGTGCAGTTATAACACAAAAATATAAATATTATGAAGAAAGGAAAACTTACATGTAAGAGGAATCGTTGCAGATCCCCAATTATGTAAATTTAGGTAATTACAGCTGTGTACAAAGATAAACCCGGGGTTGTGTGAGAGCATCTTTTAGAAAGAGTAGCTCATTTGTTTCAACAAATGTTTGATCTTTATCTTGTATTTCCTTTACTGTTGTGTTTTCTATAATTCTTTTTATAGTCCTTACAGCTGTAAAGATGCCCCGTGCATTTTGATTTACATCCCTGATGGACACACTAAAGAAATGCCAACATCTGGGTCAAAAGAGAAGACCAAAGCTGAAACTGCAAAGAAAGAGGTAAACTGGTGGTTTAGTAAAGTACCATAAAATGCATTACTATACATCTATTTCTGTACAAGATTACATGATGAATATTTGGCTTTTTTTTTTTTTTTTTTTAAAGGCTAGTTCAGCTGTAAAAGGAAAATCTGCTCCAGTTGTTGGTCATGCCTCTTCTCCAGCCTGCACTGTATCTGAAGGTCCCCTGGTCATCTACAACAAGGTGGCTGCGCAGGGTGATGTAGTTCGTGACTTGAAGGCTAAGAAGGCAGCCAAGGAAGATATTGATAAAGCTGTGAAACAACTGCTGGCCTTGAAAGCAGAATACAAAGAGAAGACAGGCCAGGAGTATAAGCCAGGAAATCCTCCAGTATCTGGAACTGCACAGTCATCAAAGCTTGAGACCTCTGGTACTCTGGACAGTAAAGCTCTGTATGATAAAGTAGCAGAACAAGGAGAAGCAGTCCGAAAACTGAAAGCTGAGAAAGCATCTAAGGTGATAGTTAAAATAATCCTTTGGTTTTGTCTGGGTTTGCATAGCCCATTGTTCTCTGTCTCTGGAGGTGCTTATGGCTCCAGGGTTTTTGTAGTGGTTGTCATTTGGACTGGGCTCTGTTCTGTCAAGACTTGTGTGTTCCAATACTTCTTCAGTTACATTTGTATGACCAAGTTTCGCTCGGTGAAGTCCCGTATTTGTCTCATATTTCTTGGGCCGGTGCTTTGAAACATGGACAGAATTTACCCAGCAGCAGGAGTTGATTAAGTATCTAAATCAAGTCCTTGAGATTAAAATGCCCTGGGAATTTCTTCATTTGTTTAACTCAGTAGGGTCAAATTATGTGACTTCATAGGATTGAACTGTTGCTCTTTAGACCTTAAAACAAAGCCCCAGAACCAGAAAGAAAAGATCCAAGTGCCACAGATGTTTCTGAGACATCTTCCTCTCTGTAACTGTACCTAGCAAACACAGTCACTATTAGCTGTGTTATGTCCTTTCTTCCTAATGCAGAACAAGAAGAGAGAGAAAACAACATAATTTGCCTGGTGGTTAAATAATGTTGATAGTAGTAGTGTCTTGGTAGCACTTGATGGCACCATCAAGAATCCATAAAATCATAAAATCTAAATCCATAAACCATAAAATCTAAAGATCTATAGAAGATCTAAATTAATTTATTGTTATAATTTTACTTTGGACAGTTAGGGTTGTATGTCCCTTAAGAGGAGTTACTTTGTTAAAACAAGAAAGTACTAGAGAAAACTTCTCTGAATAACTGTACTAAGTACTTAGGAAAATGGAATAGGTGCCCATAAACTGCAGGTCTTTTTATTAAAGTATTTATACTACTCTTGAGAGTCTTATATCTCTGTATCTTTGTTCCTCCCACTTTCTGCCCCACCCTTTCTTCTTTCAGGATGAGATAGGTGCTGCTGTGGAAGTCCTTTTATCCCTAAAGGCAGAATATAAGCGACAGACAGGCCAGGAGTACAAGCCTGGAAGCCCACCTGTGGTCTTTGTCCCTCCTCAGTGTTCTCCTGTTCCCACTCCTCCATCCCCATGTCCAGTAGACAGCAAGGCTCTGTACAGCAAAGTAGCTCAACAAGGAGAAGCGGTCCGCAAGCTCAAATCGGAGAAAGCTTCAAAGGTGTTCTACCTGTGGATACTTCTGAGTGGAGCAATGTCTTCTGTTTAGGCTAAAACCCAATGGCAGGTTTTGTGAAATTTGAGGGGCAAAACATAAGCGAGTTCCATGGAGTGCTTTCCCAAATTCGCTTGAGCTGATGATATGGCTGACCGCATGAGTTCTGTGTTAGTGCATGGAAGAGAAATAAGTTTGTTTTTTAGTCAAACAAGATAAGTGAAGCAGAGTATATGAAAGAAGAGCTCTAACTTGGAGCCAGAAGGGCAGTAATAAATTTGGGAGTTACCTGATCATGACCAAAGAACCATTATTTATTGAGAGTCTGTGTATTTGCTGCTATTCTCCAGTGTGCAACTCATGGACTGCTGTAACTGGAGGGGACTAAGCCACCAGAATGGGAGGCTTTTATGGTACAGAAATCTGCCCTTACCTACACTACCTGATTCGGTCCTTTGGTGTACAACTTGTAGGTATTCTGGCTAAGAAGCTTAACCACAGAACTTAATAACAACTTATACTAACAGGATAGCTCTAGAAGTTTAACTACAACAGCTGTGTTAGTGCCATTCTAGTAAAACCTGTGTTATCTCAGCTCCTGTGTTACACCTCTGTTCTTTCTACTCTTATCTGCAACTGCTGTTTTTTCTCTCTTGCTTCAGGAACAAATAGATGAGGCTGTGAAAATTCTTCTAAGCCTAAAAGCAGAATATAAACAAAAGACAGGTCAAGAGTACAAGCCTGGAAATCCACCCTTAACCCCTCCTTGTCAATCTTCTGCTGCACTTCCATCTCCTGTCGGCTGCAGTAACTTGGAAAGCTGTAGCTTAGTGGATGGCAAAGCACTTTATGATACTGTAGCTGAGCAAGGGGAAGTGGTACGCAGACTCAAGGCAGAGAAAGCTTCCAAGGTACAATAGGCATTAGAGTGAGCAATTGTAATTGTGACCGCATTTAGCCACTGGGGGGATACCTTTCACCAAGTAGTGATCAAACTGCCCTATGTCCAGGTCATGCGTGCTCTGATAACGCCAAACAAAACTGTTCTGGTGCTGGATGCTCTCTTGACTCAGATATACAAAGTCAAACTTCACCTCTCATATCTGGGTGAATAGGCACGAGCATGGCTGATGTCGACCTTGCAGAAGTGTTTAATGTGTTATACTGTCTCTTGCTGTATTTGGGACAGGTGACTGTTTAAGTATCTAGTGTGCTGCAGCAATAGCAAGACCTTTCAAAACTAGGCAGATTCAGTGATGGTTATGGAAAAGAACACGAGGCAAACCTGCAGCCTTTTAGGCACTTCGGGTTTTTTTGGTTTTTTTTCCTGCTTGTATTTCTACCTTGCAAAATTGGTTTCGGTATTGGGTTGTTTTTTGGGGTTGGTTGGTTAGGTTGGTTTCATAGCCTGATAATCAATGCTTCTGGCCAGTTCTCTCTGTAATTCTCACCAGTAAATCTTGCTATTTGTCCTCCACACAGGATCAAATAGATGAAGCAGTAAAACTCCTCCTTTCTCTAAAAGCTGACTACAAGGAGAAGACTGGGCAGGAGTACAAGCCAGGACACCCACCAGCAGCTCAGGAGGCTTTGCCTCAGACATCAAACACAGTACCCAGTGGTCCAGACACCCCTGAAGCTAAAGCCCTGTTTAGCAAAGTAGCTCTTCAAGGAGATGAAGTTAGGAAATTAAAAGCAGAGAAGGCAGACAAGGTAATTACATACACACTGTAGTATAAAAATGTAATATATGTATTTAAATCTAAGAATCTCTTTGAAATTCAGTGTGATTATGGGAATTAAAAATGTACTTTAAGAACAGGCAGCATTTGAATTCAGAGATCTGAAACATACTTTTAAAATTAGATATACTGTCAGATATGGTCCTTTAAAATGTCAGCGCATTAATGTTAAGTACTGGCTGATGAAGATTTTTCTGCTAACAGTCTGTAAATGTCCCTAATGCCATATAGATTTTTTTTTTTTTTAATAGAGTCATATTACTCCAGTAATTTATCTATAAGTTTCTTTTTTTTTTTTTTTTCCTTTTTGTTCTTCAAGGAAAAGATAGATGTGGCTGTTAAAGAACTTCTTCAGTTGAAGGCCCAGTATAAGTCTGTTGCAGGAGTTGACTATAAGCCAGTGACTGCTAGTGGTGTAGATGACAAAGACAAAAAGAAGAAAGAGAAGGATAACAAGTCTGAAAAGCAGAGTAAGCAACAGAAGCAAAATGATGGCCCCAAAAAAGAGCCTTTGCAAGGACAGAGTGGTAATGAGCGCTCCTCAAATGGATCAGGAGAGGGCCAAGGCCCTAAGAAACAAACCAGGTAAAAATGCAATCTTTAATCTTACTGGGTAGAAACATCAAGTGTCTACTTCTGTTCAGATTTAGAGTTTGATGCATGTCTCATTTCACTTGAAAGTGTGAACATTTGCAAAATAACTGTGTTGATTTTCATATTCAGGATTGAGGCAAAAGCAAGTCACCAAAGTTTATTTAGTGTTAGTTGTATTTCAGCATCCTGTATTGTTACTGTCACTGAGAAGTTTTTGTGCTTATTACTTGCTTCTGCAAATCTGCTTCTGTGTCTTGCTGAAAGTTTAGATGTCTTTTAACAGCGTGTATTATGCAGCAAGACGCATGTTTCATATACATAAATCATATATTAGAGACAGAAATGTGGTTATTTTATATAAAAATAATGCCAGAAAAAGTGTATTTCCCAACTTGTAAACTTCCCTGTAGAGATATAAAACCTTTGCTTTTGGTTTCTGTCATTTGAGTCCGGCGAGTTTAACCTTCTTTAGAATCTTGTCGTTTTATTGGTTATCTTTATTTTGAGGTAGGGTCAATTTTCTGTCTCAAACAATGTGAGTGGCATTCACATGAATGGTGAATTTGAGTTGCATATCTTTCCTGAATTAGTAGCTACTGGCTAGGTAGGAAATGTTTAAAATAAAGAGTAAAACAGCTTACACATAGGTCTGGTTGATCTTAGGTTTTTACTGGGCTGGTTACTGGTGGTTAGGTTTTTTAATGTGTTGTGAGGTTCTTTAATATAGCCATTGTGAGAATTGAAAGGGTTCAAACTGTACAAAAAATTTGGAGCTGTTCTTATTAAATATTATTGTTAGGGTAAGGAAATACTATCAACTCCCACCAGCCAAAATTTAGTCTTTGATGTAAAACTAAAACATTCTCTTCCGCCTTATTATGCCATACCTCCTGCCCCAAAATAAAAGTGAAAAGAAAGGGTAAGTTTCACTGCTAAATGCTGAACAGCACAAATCTGGGTTTTTTTTGTCATACCGTAGGCTGGGTCTAGAAGCTAAAAAAGAAGAAAATCTTTCAGAGTGGTTCTCTCAGGTAAGTGCACATCAGTTTGGTTCAATTGCTTCATTCTGTTATAAATCTGTCTGTTTGGGATTTACATCTTTCTGTTTGAGTCTCTTTTTTTTTTTCAGTACAAAGCAAAGTACTTGCTCTTTTCTATGTCTTACGTTGTTATCATGGTCTTAAATAGAAGTGCCTTGGAGTAAAGAACTGAATAAATTTAGGAAGCTGTAAAATGGGTCAGTGTCAACCACCCCACCTCATATATATAATATATATATGAATTTCTTGATTCATACCTGGATTCCTCTTTGGTTAAGAGTACAAAGCAATTGAAATTATAACAGTTTCACAGACTTGAGAGTTTTATTTCAGCTCAAGGTGATGCATGACAAAAGTTAGTATCTGTTGATACTGAACAATTTTGCTGGCTTGTGAGATTGAAAACAACCCAAGTAGAGATGATTGTAAGTAGCTGTCAGGGGTGTACATTTCCTGTCAGTAGCATAATTTTTGCCTGTCCCCTAAGGAATGAAATTCTCTTCTGACATGAGCTAGAGACATTTCTTACAGAAGTGCAGGTTTTTTTGTTCCTGGAACGTAGCTATAGTCTCTTCCTTGGGTTCATGAAATCCAGTTTTAGTTAAGTGTTTACATTATTCAGATCTATTATTAAACTTAATGTTCCTGGTTAACCTTCTCTAGGTAACTCAAGTGACCTAAAGTATATCTTAGCTGCTATCAATTTGAGTAGTTTCAAGTAGGAAACTTCTCTTGAATTCCATGACACACACTTCAATTACTGAATGTTCTCTGTGTACAAACTGAAACTTCAGCATCTGATTGATCTTTTGCAAGGTGATCACAAAAGCAGAGATGATTGAATACTATGATGTGAGTGGCTGTTACATTCTTCGTCCTTGGGCTCACGCTATTTGGGAAGTCATCAAAGACTTCTTTGATGGAGAGATCAAGAAACTCGGAGTGGAAAACTGCTACTTCCCCATGTTTGTGTCCCAGGCTGCCCTAGAGACAGAGAAGTCTCATATTGCTGACTTTGCTCCTGAGGTACACTTCAAAACTTCATTTTAATCTGACTGTAAGAAAACCCAACCACTTAGTCTTTAGCTGAGTATGTAACTAAGTTTGGGGTTAGAGGAATTTTTTCCAAGCTTGTTTTGTTTGATTTTTTTTTTTTTCTTTCCTTCTTTTTTTAGGTTGCTTGGGTCACAAGATCTGGGAAAACAGAACTGGCTGAACCAATTGCTATACGTCCCACAAGTGAAACTGGTGGGCCTCTTTTCATGTAGTTTGGCTGTAAACTTATAGGTGAAGTTTAGCATATAGTGTAGCTGATAGACAGGAGTCTATTCTGAAAAGCAGAAAGCCCCTATTTTTCAGAATGTTTTCTGTAACTCTTTAGGAAAATTTCCTAATTTTGCTGCTGCTCATAGCAAATCTCTCATTACATGTTCCCTGAAATAGACACTTACAGGAAATGGAGACTTTAGGATTTTTTGTTGTTGTTGTTAATATCCTGAAGACTGACTGACTTTGAGAACACATTTGATTATTTGGTTTATAGTGTTTTTAAGAAAAATTCTTCAACTCATAATTTGCTTCAGTTTTGCATGTGTTTTGACTGTAAGTGTTCCTCTGAGTAATTTAAACAGGCGTTTTCAGACTTAAGGCTGGAGGAGTTTTTAATTGAGTCAGGTCTAGTATGGCATCGTGAAATTTTGAGGTCATTGAATTCCTATCTGTGAACCCAGGTGTATTTACCATATTGTAAGCCAGTGACTCAAACACAGTGTCATTAAATAATAAGCTTTGGATTGTACTTTGACCAGCAGCAACCAAGTTCTTTTGCAGAGACTCGGGATGAAGTGAAAGTACTCTGGTGAAAATATTATGTATTAGGACAAAAAATGTATTTTAAAGGAAATTAAACATAAACGCATAGTTCTCACAGCAGAGAATGTTAAGCTTTTATGTAGCAAAAGTTTGACATAAATGTCTTTCTTGGGTGGAGACTCAAAGCTGCTTTCTTTTTACAGTCATGTATCCTTCCTATGCAAAGTGGGTGCAGTCACACAGGGATCTTCCTATCAAGCTTAATCAGTGGTGCAGTGTTGTGGTATGTGAACACCATTTCTGAGTTCCTCTTCCTATCACAAGTGCAGTGTAGAACAGTTATTCTCTGTGGCATGATCATCCTGATCACAGCACATACTTCAAGGCAAAATTATTAGCATGGTTTATATGATATGTTTTTCTCAGTGTTTCTAATAAAACATTCTTCATCAATGTATGTGGCTGATTATATTAAGTAGAAATCTGTGAATAGTTTGCTTTTTTATCTGTATTGAGAAGCTTCTAATACTTGGTCATAAACATATTTTCTAACAACAGTTTGACCCTTCAGTAGTGTTAATTTTTTTTACTTCTGCTCCTCCAGCGTTGGGAGTTCAAACATCCCCAGCCTTTCCTTCGCACTCGTGAGTTCCTTTGGCAAGAAGGTCACACAGCGTTTGCAACATATGAAGAAGCAGCGGAGGAGGTAAAAACATACGCACTGGTGTTTCTCCTTTCAGGAATTTACCTTACTCTATAGCAACACAAACAAATCTTTGTACTGAGGCCTCATAGAAATCTGTTCTTTTGGGAGCCCCTGTGAAAAATGCCAAGTTTATTAGAATCCATTCTTTTTTTCTCAGATTTTTCCATTTCTGAAGCTTTAGTCTTTACAAACAATGTGGGGAGTTTGAAGAGTGTGATATATAGTGCGTGCTTTCCTTAAAATTATTTTTGTTAAAAAACCTTAAAAATCTATTTTCCTTAAAAATTTAAATTATGCATTCACGTGTTTACTGCTGGAAGTTTTAAAACTTTCTTTGCCCAAAAGGCAGATGTTTCATTGAGTGTTGTGGCATATCTTTATCTGTGTAGCAGATGTTCAGATTTTAGGTGGAATTTAGAAGTCAATATAACGCTTGGCCTGTCATTTCTGCTGTGAGTCTTCTTGTTTTCTGTCATGACTTACTGTTGTTGCTTTTTGATTTGGGAAAATAACATCCAAACTTTAAAGTGATTGGAGAAATCTTAGTTTCTAAACAAAGCCTTGAGAAAGTGTTAAATTTTTAAGATTTCAGACTCTGTCATATAAAAATATTTCCTGATGAAACAAATGCAAAATACTGAGTAATTCTGAAGACATTTTGTTCATCGTAGGTGCTGCAGATACTTGATCTCTATGCTCGGGTGTATGAAGATCTCTTGGCAATTCCTGTTGTGAAAGGAAGGAAGACAGAGAAGGAGAAGTTTGCTGGGGGGGATTATACAACCACTTTGGAGGCATTTATATCTGCCAGTGGAAGAGCTATCCAGGTATTTACCTATTAAAATAATTCTTTTTTCATTAAATATAGGAAGATGAAATATTTAAACTGATGCCTGATAGCCTTAACTTTCCATTGAATAACATTTTCTGTGTGCATCTATTTCAGGGAGCAACATCACATCATTTAGGGCAAAATTTCTCAAAGATGTTTGAAATTGTGTTTGAAGATCCCAAGAAGCCTGGAGAAAAACAGTTTGCTTATCAGAATTCCTGGGGCATTACAACTCGGACTATTGGTGTAATGACAATGATTCATGGAGATAACATGGGATTGGTACTCCCACCTCGTGTAGCCTGTATTCAGGTGTGTAAAAATGCCTTAAAATGCCTTAGTTTCCTTTCTTGTCTTGGAATTCATGAGCATTTGATATTAGGTGGCTGGAAGGCTTAATACAGGATAGGGCTATCTAGTTACAGAGCAGCTGTGTGAAGTTAATACAAATCATTAGGATACTTGTGGTGGACAAGTTCCCTTTGATAGTTCATCCATTTGAAGTAATGTTGTCTGTGTCATTGGTATGAAAAGGGAAATGTATCCTTAACTTCTGAGAGCATGAAAGAAATTACTGGCATACAAGGCCAGAATATTGGTTTTCAGTTTTTCGTAACTATGAGCTAACTTTTGTCGCATGAAGTGCATGTCCTGTACATGTATTGCAGGTTGTCATTATTCCCTGTGGTATCACAAACTCCCTTTCTGAAGAGGACAGAGATGCTCTGTTGAAGAAATGTAATGAATATCGAAGCAGGCTGCTTGCTGTCAACATCCGTGTCCGGGCTGATTTGAGAGACAACTACTCACCTGGCTGGAAGTTCAACCACTGGGAACTTAAGGTACTTTTCCTTCCAGGAGGTGTTTTGAAGCCTAGGGGAGGGGTATATGTGAGGTATGCTATGTGTGCCCTGTGTTCTGGAGGCAATGGTGTTCTGTAAATTAGGAATTGCTGCCTGATAATCAGCGATCGCTTTCGTGAATGAATGAAGAAAAGGTGTTTTTGGAGACTCGTTCTTTTTGCTAGGATTTGTATGTCATTAGGGACTTCTAAACCTCCAGGGCTCTACTTATACACCTAGAAATCTAAATTAGGAGCATAAATTACTTTCATTTTTAAAAATGGGTACTGATACTTCAGTACTAATACTTCAGTCCTGACTCACAACAGAGCCTTCTGTGCACACAGCAGAACAGAGAAGATAAACCTGCAGTGTCAGCAAAGAAAGGAGCAATTTTTTTGCTTCAAAATTGCCATGTTCCCCTCATATATAGCACTTGGGAGGAACAATTCTGCTTCCTCTAATATAAGAGGCTTTTATAAAACAAGAATAGTGAGCAAAATGGAACAATGGTAATAAAGGTAATTAAAAATTGAATGTTGTGTTGAGTGTTGTAACGGAATCATATTTTTATTCTGAATTTAAAATCAGTTTCAATATGTTAATCTTCAAAGTAACATGATAGAAGTGACTCAAATTGTTCAAAGTTTCCATTGTCTCCAAGTTGAATTCCCTTAGTGTAACCTTTTTTTTTTTAATTGGAGCTCTAGTGCCATGAAGCCATGTTGGAAAACTTTCTAAATAAAATTAGGTTTTTCGAGGGTGAAACACAGCACAGGGTAAACTTGATGTTTTTCATAAAATCTACTAATGTGTCCAGCATAATACCTAAACTGCATCTTCAGGCTCATTGCAGGATCAATACACTCCTTTTATTGAGTGTATAAGGAATTACATAGGAATACAAAGGTGATGGAATAAGAAATACAAGAATTAACTGGAAAATATTTTGCCTTATGTACTTTTCAGCTTAGCAGATTTCTGATGTTACTTCCTAAAAAAAACCCCAAAAAACAGTCACTGGTACTTCTTTCATTTTGTCTGGTATTAGTTCCATTGCTTTCTTGGGATATCTTCCTGAGGGACCATGAAGTTTGCTTTCACTTAGCAGCATTACAATTAGAAGTACTGGATACTCTCTTCCAAGCTTTTATTATGGAGACAATGTTTTGTGGGTCACAAACTAGAATGAATTGCTTGTTAATTACATTTTTGGATAGCTTTTTATGTAGCTTTGCAGCAGTAGATTGCTACTGCCATTGATCACATGGATTTTACTGTATTATTCACCTTTTCAGCATAATTAAGGTAGTGGGGGCCGAGGGAATGTAGGGAATCATTTGGAAGCTGTGAACTTGAGGAGATTCCAGAGCACACAATGCACAGAAAGCTTGGGTACAGGTTTTGATTCTCCTGTTCATCTCTTGAACGCTGTGGAATGGGTTTAGCTTATAAACTTAATGGTTCAATTTCCTTGGGGGTGGGAACAATCCTCCAAAATGTATTTGCATTCACTCTTACCATTTCCTGGGAAAGAATGTGTACACTCTTGGATGCATGATGCAGAGAAAATAAGCTACGTGATAGACTCTTAACTGACTCTTTTCAGTAACATGGAAAATCTTATGGGGCATGAGAAATTACATCTTACCACCAAAGTTTGTAAACCATAAAAGCTTTGCTAAAGCAATTAGCTGCTTGTAGTCAAATATCCTATGCAAATAATGTTGATATTAGGGCTGTATTTAACAGAACTTTTGCTGTTTGCTGTTAAAAAATACCTGTTGAATGCTATTGAAAGCATTCTCTGAAATCAGAATTAAATGTATTATTGGGCGAACTAGAAAGTTATAGTTGCTATAGACATCTTAATTGTTCAGACTTAAAAAATCTGATTTGCAATTATGTGGTGGGATAACTTAGTGCAGTTTCAGTGGTGCTTCAGTATTACTTGAATGTTGGCACTGATGCAAGTCTCCAAGCTAGTGAAGCAAGTAGAATGCACAAGTGAAGAGAATGTGGTTAGAAAGACAGAAATGCATAAAAGCTTTGGAAAATACGGTGATTTTTTTTCCCAAAGAAACTTAATTGTATAAAGTGAGTCTGTATTAAGACTGGACTTGAAAACAAACAAAATGCTGCGGAGAGAGAGAGAGAGAGAGCATGAACTCTTCTGAGAATTACTTCTTTATCGTAACTTCTAATTTTTTTTTCCCATGAAGGGTGTCCCAATCAGGGTTGAAGTGGGACCACGAGACATGAAGAGCCAACAGTTTGTAGCTGTTAGAAGAGACACAGGGCAGAAGCTGACATTGTCTGAACATGAAGCAGAAGAGAAACTTAAACAGATCTTGGAGGAGATCCATGCAAACCTTTACAGCAGGTAAACTGAGAGTTAGAGTAAATGGCTCTGCTAATCACAGATGCCCTTTACCTGTCAGAAGAACTTCTCACATTAATGGTTTATCATCTTCCTGTTTGTGTCATGTAATTTTCTGCCTCTTAAACTCCTTCACGTGCAGCGATAGAAGCTGTGTGTTATTAGGAAACGGGAGGCAAAAGGTTGCGAGCTTATTTGGAAAAATACTTCTGTGAGTTCACGTGTATTATTAAGAAACAAATACACCATAAACACACCATAAATAGGTCCCAATGACCTTGAGGCTGCCCAAGGAAGGGCAGCAGAGCAGATGAGGGGTGTAGAGCACATGTCCTGTGAGGAGTGGCTGAGGGAGCTGGGGGTGTTTATTCTGGAGAGCAGGAAGCTCAGGAGAGACTGTATCACTCTCTACAACTGCCTGAAAGGAAGGTGTAGCCACGTGAGAGTTGGCCTCTTCTCCCAGGTAACAAGTGACAGGATAAGAGGAAATGATCTCAGGTTCAGCCAGGGGAGGTTTAGATTGGGCATTTGAAAACATTTCTTCACTGCAAGTGTGGTCAAGCATTGAAACAGGCTGCCCAGCACAGTAATGGAATACCCATCCATGGAAGCGTTCAGAAAACGTATAAATGTGCTTACGGACATGGTTTAGTGGTGGGCCTGGCAGTGTTGGCTTAGTGGATGGACTCAATGATCTTAGAGGTATTTTCCAGCCTTAATAATTCCATGATCCTATGTACAGGACTCATTTGCAAAAGATGCTTTTGGTGCAAAATTTTGAAAGACACAAAGCTGTCCACGAAATTTCAGTAGCTGAAGTTCTGTGTTCAGAAGTGTGTTTTAAGATCCTGTTGACCTTCACAGGATTGTTTTCTTGTAATCAATTAAATACTTTTGAAACTGATTTTTTCCCTTACTGCAAGTGCCAGAATCCCTCACAGGTCTGTCACTGCAGATTGTTGCTCCTAAGTCCACCAAGAACAGGGTGTTGACGCAGCACTGTGGCAGATGAGCTTTTCCATTTCCTTCTCTGGTGACCAAAATTGTTTACAGGCAAAATATTTTTACCTAGTTCAAAAGCATCTTGTGATTTAGATTTAGATGATAACTTCAAAAGAAAAGTATACATCTCTAGTATTTATTTCTGTCTGCTTCGGGTCAGCGTTTAACTGATGGGCACAACGGTGGGAATGAACACAGTGAAATGTGCAGCAACCTGGAGAGCACTCCATCAGCAATTAATCAAAATTCTACCTCCTTGAGGATTAGTGGTAGAAAGACATAACCTGATTAGGAAGATTCTAATGAATATATGGCTCTTTTTGTAACCTCTTGTTTGACTGGCTCTGAAAACTCAGCTCATTGGGCCAGTGAGTTTATGTGAATAAATCTGCCATGACTGAATTTTTTTCCTTTTCTTAGAGCATCTGAGGACCTAAAAAGTCATATGGTGGTGGCCAGTAATATGGAGGACTTTCAAAAAGAGCTAGATTCAGGAAAGGTAAGGGAATTTACTACTTCTATTCTTGTCCTTCACACCCTTTTTATCCCTTACTAATAATGGTTTTGTGGGAATATGCTTTTAAGGGAGAGTAATGTAAACATTTCATTCAGGTTACAGTAACCTCACTGCCATTATTCTAATGCAGGCAGTGACAAAACACTTACTAAGTCTCATATAAAGGTCCAGGTAAGAGTTTAAAGTACAAGCTATTTACGTCAAGGAAGTTTTACCTTTATGACCTGAGTTGAAGCCATCGGGTTCATTAAGAGTTACTGCCAGTCAGAAACCTCCTTGGATTTATAGTAACAATAACCCATTACCTGGGTGAGTGAGGTCTACTAAATGCTCTTTAGATGATCTAAACATCTGGGAAAAAGTATTGAAATTTAGGTTAAAGATTAAGCCTTCAGCACAGAATGGAGCTGCTGTTTCTTTTACGAGGAACTGCTAACAGAATTTTTTAACCCTGAAATTCTGCCACAGGTCAGGTTGGGAAATTGTTTATCTGTTTGGATTTGTGTGTTCAAGAGGTAGGATCCCCAGCATTAGTTAGTGAGGTTGTGTATTTTATAAAGAGACATCAGGGGCTTGTGTACCAATCAGATCCACTCTGAAAATTTCAAAATTCCTGATGAAAAATGTTCAAGTGCAAAGAATCTATAAATATTCTGTTAAACTTGAAAAATAATTAAAAGTTATTCCTGGTTAGGCTTGACCTTCCATTATACAGTTTTCTTGTATTTCTATTGCACTTAAATTCAATTTAGAACAAAATTTAAAGGAATAATGTTGAACTTCAGAGGAGGGACTGATTTAACAATGTCCATCACTCCCTGTTGTATGCAGCTAGATTCTAGATATGACAAAGAGAATTAAGGTGTTTTTATAATGCTTGGAATTCTAATGTAACTGGAGTTAACCTTGGAAATGTAAACAAATAATTTTACATTCCTCATTGGATACTTCCACTTTTTTGGTATTTAGGTTATATGAATTTATTATGAGCTGCATATCTGAATTGAAAAAAATTGAAGAAATGTGCCATTTTGTGTTTGTTTCACTCTACCTATTTTTGTTGTATTAACATAATTTTACAGCATATGTATTCTGAATTACTTGAAATTACCCTCCGTTAGCACTGACTAGTGTTTAAGAGGAAAATTTTTGAGATGAAGTAGGTGCTCCTGTTTAATTCCTGCTGCTGTTTTTCCGTTAGTGGAATTGCAGACTCTTAGCTCTTTAAATGGAATGTTAGTCAAATGTTTTTCATTTCACTAACAGAAGATTAATGCAAGAGCAGTGTAATAGAGGGGTAATAGTCCCTTTTTTCAGTTAAAAGAATGGGAAGCTATAAAGTGAAGTCTAATAAAGGTGTGTTCCTTTTAATGGCAAACGGAGAATTTTGCAGTAAGAATGTAAATTCAGTGGAAGGAAGATGCACTGAGTAAACCTTATTCACAGTTTGGATAGAATTAAAATGAATGAAGGCTGAATTTAGTAGCTGAGGTTGCCCTCAGCCTATCAGCATTTCGCAAGTGTTCAAATGTGTGTCGGGAGTATCTTTTTAACAAAAATGTTACCTCTTGGCAGCAAACTGAATTTTCTGTGGAAGTCCATGAAAAAATAAAAAGTCAGTAGAATTGAATATAAAACTAGGGGCAAGAGATCTGCTGCAATAGCTGAGAGTAGTACAGAGAGGAGTGTGTGACATTATCATTTCAGCCTTACTCTCTCAATTTTCTTCAGTTGAGCTACGTGAAGGAAGCAGTGAGAAGCTGCACACCCGCCCCCATGCCCCCCAGAAAAATGTGCTGCTGGCAGTTCTGTTTTCTTAAAATAATGTATGCTCAGAAGAAATGAAAACTCATAGTAATGGAATTAAAATGGGAACTTTTTTAGGGCACTGTCTTTCAGCGTATACGGTGAGCGATTGCTCAGTAGTTTGAAAATTTTAAACTTCTTCTGAAAAACAGAATATTTAATGAGAAAACAGTGTTTATACTTTGCACAGGAAAAAAAGGATGTATTTGGTTAAAAGAAATTTATTTAAATTTAAATGGTGCTTTGGGTTTGTGTAGGATTTTCATTACTGCACTGTGGAGGGTTGATTGTGTTTATCTATTTCTTAGATGAAAAAGAGCTATTAATACTCAGTTGTTACAATTGGAACTTTTCCCAGTTTGGGATCTGTATATGCAATCTGAAGGTTTAGGAATCTTTCAAAGACAAAGGTGGTTTTTTTTAGATGTATAACTGTTGGGTTTTTCTCTCTCCCCTCTTCTCCTCCCTTCAGATTGTACAAATCCCTTTCTGTGGGGAAATTGAGTGCGAGGATTGGATCAAGAAGACCACTGCCAGGTAAAATATAACAGAACTTGAGAGTGTTTACCAAGATCAAAATCAAAATATTTTGAATATAAAACAGGAATGCAGGATGCCTTTGGGTATGACCTTTATGTACAGACACTTGCTGTCCTACATAATTCAATATATTTACTTCCCTTAGCTCTGGAACTTTCAGAATGATGAATGCGGTTTTGAGATTTCGTATATAATATATTCTATTGCACTTTTATTTTTTTATAGAGTTATTTATCTATGAATATATTTATTTATTAATATCCTTTTATTTCAGGGATCAAGATCTTGAGCCTGGTGCCCCATCCATGGGAGCAAAAAGCCTCTGCATACCTTTTCAGCCTCTCCGTGAACTCCAGCCTGGAGCAAGATGTGTGTGCGGCAAAAACCCTGCCAAGTTCTACACCCTCTTCGGTCGTAGTTACTAAATCACTAGTGAAAGAACCTTCTCCTTTATCTGTGAATTGAACTTTTTTTAATAAGACTGAAATAGCCCCTCAAACTTCAATCGGTTTTGTGACCTTTTTAAATAATTCAAAGACAAAGCCATAAACCATAACCCGGCTCCCCAGTGGTCAGTCACAGGCTAGCAGTAATTCACGGACTTTTCTGTAAACATCTCCAGTAATAAAGATGTATTGTGAGCTGTAAGATGCTGTGGTGGGTTTTTTCTGTGTTGCTCAGTTGGGAGGAGTAGGTATCCTTTGCTCATGTCTTTTTTTCTGGCTTGGTGCATGTGTTTCCTTGTACATTGAGGAAATGCCTGAAAGGTTGGAGACATACGTCATAAAAACTACAGTACACTTCAGTGTGCTGACATCTGCTTTCTAGATAAAACATCTGCTTTTAATTTTGCCTTCAATTTTTTCAGTATAGACTTGCTGCTAACCTGTAGGCATAGTAACTGCTCCCTTTAGAAAACTTCCCTCTGAAGCCAGGTCTTTCAAGGAATATTTTCATAAAAACATGAAATCATAAATGGCTTGGAAGCATTGGAAGGGGTTTTAAACATCATCTCATTCCACCTCCCCTGCCATGACATGGACACTTTTGACTAGACTCGTTTCCTGAGAGCCCCATCCAGCCTGTCCTTGAATGTTTCCAGGCATGGAGCATCCACGACTTCCCTGGACGACCTGTTCCAGTGCCTCACCACACTCACATTCAAGAATTTATTCCTAATATCTCACCTGAACCTGCTCTCTTTCAATTTAGAGCCATTCCCCCTCGTCCTATCACTCCCTGCCCTTGTAAGTCCCTCTCCAGGTTTCTCGTAGGCTCCTTTTGGCACTGGAAGGTGCTTGGAGGTCTCCCTGCAGCCTTCTCTGCTCCAGGCTGAGCCAGCCCAACTCAGCCTGTCTGCACAGGAGAGGTGCTCCAGACCCCTGACCACTCCAGGCAGGGTCTCGCAGGAGCAGAGGTAGAGGGATAGAATCACCTCTCAGGTTTTCACCCCCTCCCAAAGCAAGTCTGAAAGATTAAATGCCACATTGTAGCAAGATGCAGGTGGTGGTCATTTCTTGCAGATATTTTGCCAAGCTCTGTTCTTACTTGCAGACTAGCCTTTATGACTGTCTGACAGTGATACTGCAATGGGTAATGCAAAGGCAATCTGAAGAGAGTTAATTTCAGTGCTAGAGATTTTAACCTGTGGTTATATCTACAGTATGTTTCATAAAACCTTTTTTGCTTTTCCTACACTTACCAAGTGTTGCTCTAGCAGAGGAGGCTGGATGTTACTGAGTTGAGAAATCATTTTAAAAATAACATTACTTCCACTCTGAGCACAAGATTTGCTTTAAAAATTAAAGAGGTGGCCCTGGCACAAAACAGTGATTAGATGACACACACTCGATTTCTTACTGTTTTTCCTCCTGTATTTTTGAAGGCTGTCTACATGAACACCTTTCCCTGAAAATAATATATAGAAAACTTAGCAATTAAAAAGTTGGACCAGTAAAGTCCTCCCCAAATCCTTCCTGGGCCAAAACTACACGGCTGCCTGTTTCCAAAAAAATGGTTTTATGTAGCAGCCATAGTCTTAAGCGTGCAGGAGACTTAGAATGCTATTGTCAGATCTTCTCTGCTTTTCAAAGGCATGCAGGATGTTAGCTTTTCCCCAGGTTCCTGTGGTCAACCCTACTAGTCAAAATTTTGAATATTAATATCTGAACCTGGCCTGTCCATTTTAGAATCATGTGCCTTGTGATAACGTCCCATTTTTTCCAAAGAAAATTGCAAAATTATTAAATATTTCAGATCAGCTTGCTCAGAGTGCTTGAAACTTGGAAATTCTCTGTAATATTCTTTGGATTATGTTTAGTCCTGAAGTGTTTGCTTCAATTGCATCTCATAATCATCTATCTTGCATTTGTTTAGGTATTTTCTCAGGTGTAGTAATGAGCAAGGGATTTAGGGAAGGATGTGTCTGTGCATGCATTTATCTTTGGATTCAGTTGACAAACCAGAGGAGTGGCCCTAAGGTCTCTCTCCTGGTGTGCTGCCTCTAATCCTGGCTGGGATTGAGAAAGAGGCTGAGCAATAACACCAGAGTGATGTTTTCACAGCCTGAAATACTGGGTGAGTAGCCTGGAGAGGGATTGGCCACAGCACCTCTCTGCTGCTGGGGAAGGGGAAAAGCAGCAACCAGCAGCTTCAATGTTCTCAGGTACAAGAGGCAGGAATGTGTCCAAATTTTTTGGCAGAGCAAGCCAGATTTTTGAGAGCAGATGAGCACTCTCAGCTCCCACTGAAATGCTCTACAACATCCGTATTTTAAAAATGAGACGTGGAAGCTGTTAGAAACTCAGAACAAAGGAAAGGCAAAACCAAATGCAGCCTCTGACCTTATTGGTTTGAACAAACAGCCAACCTTCAACCAGTTGACTGGATCAAATCCTCGAGTAAACATGTTGACAGACTGTTCTTAGAAATGAGTTGCTCTGAGTCTACAAATGGGTTTGTTTGAAGAGAGATTTCACAGAAGGCCAGCTTTTTTTTTTTTTCTTCTTCTTTTCTTTTTTCCCTCTTACTTTTCCTGACGTATTTCTGATCATAATAAGGCTTGAAGGGTCTTGAAATGGTGATACCTCACATGCAGAAGTCCCTGTGATGATCTTCCACAAAGAGGCTAATGTTTGCCTGGGAGAGATAACATCCATGTCAAGTATTCTTTTGCCAAAAGCACAATCCGAGTTATCTGTGAAGCATCAGAGAAAAAAACTTTCAGACCCCGAGTACATTCTGTCTATTAGAAATATAGGTATATGAATTGCAGTAATACACTGCTGTCGATTAAATGATACTGCTTTTTGTTTATGATAGAATTGCAAATTTGCTGGTGTTCTTTAGTTCTTGTACACTGATAAATTTGGGTTAAATGTTAAGGGGTGGGGGGTGTAAGGGAAGTGCCTTAACATTGTGCTAGCAGCTCCTTATTGGAAATAGAGCACAGGTGAGCATTTCGGCTCTGCTGCAAAGGGAGTGCTTCATTTATCTCTTGTTTTGATAATCACAACATTGTGTAAGGCAGAGCTTTTGAGACCACTGAAGTTTGGCCTTGGTCTGTACCCATTGAAAGGAGAGTAACTTGAAAAAAGAAAAAAAATCCCACCTTTCATGCTCTGTAGTTCAGGTAATAAAATAAGTAGTTAAACATCCCTTTAATACCAGAAGGAACAAAAACACCATAGAAATAGCTGGGATAGAGGTGGTGACGCAGGTGTGAGAAGATGAAGAGGAAAATGAGTAAGTCCCAGTTTTCAATGTTGTAATTAGTTTTAGTAATCCACTCTTCCAGGCTTAATGGTGTTCTTAAGATGACAGGAGGAGGGGAACCCTTGAGTTCCAGCTGCAGTGTGTAGGTAGGCAAATGACCAAATGTTAAAGATTACGTATGTTGGCAGGCAAGACTTCTAACAAACTGGACTTTAAACATAAATATTTTGGCTGTTGAAACCCTGAGAGCAAAAATCCACATGAAAAGTGGGGGAGGGTGTTTGTTTTTAACCTAAAGTTAATTCACCTTGGGCAGCCTAAGGCCAGCGGGGACAATTGGTCGTCTCAGGTTATCAATATTATCTTATCTATCCATGGCTGCACTGCATGTAATTCATGTAATTTCCTTCCGTCCTATCTCATAACTAACTGTGCATATATGAACACAGATGGGCATTTCAAATAAAAAGCTGGATCATAAATTTTTCAAGGAAGACACCTGGTCTTATGGCCCATATTGCCTGGTGTGCCATTAGCAGTAGTTTGTGAGTTTGTGTTAACTATGGGGACGCTCAGAGCTCAACAGGTACTGCAACGAGTGACAAAAATATGTTACTGCTTCAGGATCTATTTTCCAGAAATGGCACAAAGCACAAGCTAGGACTTCAACAGCTCGAACTTCCAGCTGTGGCTTCCCCAACTCTGACTTTTATATGCAAGCATATAAGAATCACTTGGAGATTTTCAGACAGGGTTTTCAAAATGGGAAATAAACAATGTGCTTTGGGTTTATTGTTAAGCTTCAGCTTCCATGTCGACTGGTGGTTTGTTGAGAAAATGACCTCCAAATTTTCCAAAATCTCTGATATATTCTCCGAATTTTCTCTATATTTATGAGCAATGTTAAAATGTGCCAAAAGTACAAGAAGCTGTTATGCAGTTGTTGCATTTGGTTGCTAAAATGGAATATCAATTCAAGTGTCTTTGAAGCTTGTTCTACGGACAACATCTTCAGTGACTCTTACAAGCAGTTCATGTTCATTGTGCTCTTAGAAATCACGTCCGCCCAACATGGATTTTAAATGTCTTTTTCCACAGGTGTACAGTAAGATTTTTTTTCAGAAGTAAAATTACTGGCAACAGAAATGGCAGGAGCAGGCATGAGAGGAGAGTTTTTTGCAAAAGAGAGGTCTTTTCTAACTACTTACAATTATGAGCAATCTTCTTATACTCTCCTGTCTGGGCCTTACTCAGTTTTTTAGGACGCAGACACTGGGCAGAGTAGCAGGTGCTGGTGCTCCCAGTAGTCTTCCTCGGTTTACTTTTGTTTTTGCGGGAAAAAATGTCTCCTGAGGGTGGGACACCTGCGAGAACTGGAACCCTCACAGTGTCTTCACGTGACAAATCTCGCTGAAGTGCCCTTTAAACAGATTTATTGTTTTACTGCTTCCTATAAAAGTGGCTCCCACATGTGAGCAGCACTGACGGCTGAAAGGCGGTGGATCGCGGGCAGGGAGCTGCTCCTCGCCCCGCGCTGTCTCCGTGGATCCTGGGAGCGAGGGGCAGGGAGCCGCAGGAATGGGCCGCTACTCGGGCCGCAGCAGCCGCCTCATCCTCATGTGCGTGCTGAGCCTCGCCATCTTCGCCGTCGAGATCTCGGTCTCCTACGTGGGCAATTCTCTCTCCCTGGCCTCGGATGCCTTTGCTGTTCTCTCCCACTTGATCTCCATGATCATCGGGCTGTTCGGCGTCCGGTTCAGCCGCGTCAGGTGGCACAAGGCCAGCACGTTCGGCTTCAGCCGGGCAGAGGTGCTGGGAGCGTTCAGCAACGCCGTCTTTGCCACCGCGCTGATGTTCAGCGTCTTCGTCGAGGCTATCAAGAGGTTCATCAACCCTCAGAAGACGGAGAAAGCGCTGCTCGTCCTCATTATTGGGGTTTCAGGTCTGGGCTTCAACGTGTTGAACTACGTTATCTTCATGGAGTGCTGCTATTGTTACGCACCCCCCAGAGACGCCGAGACAGGTAAATAACCTCATGCGGCTGCTCTGCCCCTCGGCACTTCTGCTTGGGTATAGGGACTGTTTGCTGCTTCTCTGGATAGGCGAGGAAAATGCAGTGTTCTTCACTCTTTTGTTAGCAAAGGGAATGGATTTTATGCCTGAACCCTGTGCGTGTTTCCAGCTATCGCCACAGGCGTATGTCAGTAAGTAGCAGGCAAGCAGTTTAAGCGTTGTCTTTCCAAAGTGTACAGTGATCTGCAAGGGAAATTTCCTCCCTAATCCACTGGCTGGCCAAATACAGGACAAAGTGTGCTGCCATCCTAAAGAGATACTTTTTATGAAATCATCCCCAATCTTGACCTCTCAATATTTTAGTAATTATGCTGTAATTTTTATCAGAGACGTGGTTATCTTTAGAGCAGTGTTCACTATTCGCAGGAGACAAAAGAATAGGAAAGTGCAAAAGGAACGTCTCACCCTTTCTTGATTTGGGAATATGTTGTGAAAATATTTGGATGCTGACTGAAAAAAACCTGTGACTACAGTGCCAAGGATTCTTTATTGAAGTTTGTTAACCCGTGCTTGGGAGAGCATGCAGAGAAGAAACAGGCATACTCAGCCACACAAACATTTTGCAGGAGGGTCTCTTCAGTGCATAGAGTCTTGACCTTTCCGTTTATTTTTCTCAGCATAGGATTTTTAAAATTTCTACATTTGGGAGGAGAGACGGGGACTGATTTTTTTTATTCCTGGAGAAACTCTCTCAATTTATTTGATATAAGATACATGTGAGTTCTTTTTCTCTCTCTGAATGTTTTTATATATACATACAAATGTATTTCTTAAAACTAGAAATGTTTCAGTTGAGATAGGAGCCAGAGATTTGCAAAGTGTTGACTGTATATGTTGGGGGGGAAGCTGAGAGCCTGGCTGAAAAAGCAGCTGCTGTTACGTGTTGCTCTAGGTGAGGCAAGGTAAGTCTTATGTTTGACTTTCAGGCTGGACAGAGCTATGGAAGTAGAAATTAAAAATTTATTAGTTTGTGTTATAGTGCTTAATGCATTCTCTGATGGACTTTTAAATTGGAAAATATTTCTGTTCATTATTAAAGTTATCGCCATATAATATTGAAGCTTTAACTTTGTTGAAGCTTAACATTAAAGCCAGAAACATAACTGATTGCTTGTTTATATGTCCACATATTTAAAACTGAAGTTGTTCTTAGTCTAAACTTCTGGTGATATGTAATTTTCTGTGGGATTTGACTGGCTTTTGTGCTGAGAGCTGTCATCAATTCCTGACAAAGTCTCTATTTATGATGACTTCTTGGAAAGCAGCTTCCAAAATTGTGCTTCTGAGTGAAGTCAGGGAGGAGGAATACATCAGCACTTACAATGAAAATAATGGCAATTGTGCAGTTAAATCATGATCTCGCTGAATTTCCAGGATCCTGCTCATAATAACTTTCTGGAACAACACAGCTATCCCTCTTCCTCCAACAGACTCATGTCCAAAGACCTGGCAACTCAACTTTGTTTTCAACTGAATTTAAGTTGCATGAGCCAGGGATGAATTTTGTACTATCCCATAAATATTGTGTGTAGATTTGCTGGAGCTTTTGCCTGTATGTTTCTGGTACAGTGAAACTTCTCTGCTTCCAGTCAAGATAATGGTGTTTTATACAGTAGAGGGAACCCTCTTTTCTTCCAGACTCAATTTTGCAATTCCCACTTAGATAAAATTCCACATTTGTTTCCTCTAATCCTCTCCATATTCAACCTGAGCGGGATTTGTATTACATTTCTTTCAAAAGAAAGTACAGGTAGCTGTAGTCTGAAAACTATACTTGCACATTTTACATATATTTTAAGGATATATTAAAAAAATGTGAAAAATGATGGATTCCATCTCTCTGGCTCTTGTCATCCTGCATATGAGGAAAATACGCTCTTTCCTGGAGCTGGAAGGCAAGGTGAATTTTCTAGTGTGTCAGCACCACTGGCAGAAATTCGGTCAGATGGCCATGGTCTCTGAGTGCTGCTGGTGCTGTCCAGTTGCTCACAGGCAACACCTTTGGAGACACCTGGGCGGGCTCCTGACATCAGTGATGGAAGGTAAAGGTTTGTAGAGTAGCTGTCTACCTCTTAAGCATTCTAGGGAAAGGGGACTATTGCCTTCACATCACTGTTCCACAGTTAGGGATTTAAACCACGCTCTCCTCTCTTGTTTGCACCACTTTGAAGAAACCAAAGCAAAAATTGAAGAGAGCAGTCCATCCTCTAGTGCTGAACCACGTGTGCTGAGGGGAACAGGAATCCACTGAAGCAAATTCTTCCATGTGTATTAGTGCCACAGTTAATCACCATAGGCAGCAGTTCTCACTGCCCTGTTGCAAGGCCTACCACCAGGGATGGAAAAATTACCTGGTGGGTTTCCTGGATGCTGCTGACAGCAGGGGCAGAATGAGATGTGTCTACGATGAGCCCAGTGGACTCTGAGGGAGGTGTTTACAGGTGCCAACTCAGCTCTCCATTTTTTCCCTTGTTCTACAGCTACAGTACTCGTTTAACTCATTGCAACACCCACTCCTCAAGTTCTCATCTTACTATGAATCTTCTTGTTGAGAGGGTATAAATGTGTTTTTTCCAAGTTACCATCCCTGTTTACCCAGACAGAGCCAATTTCCTCCTTCACCCATTTTCTGGGTTTGTTTTCCTTCTCACCCCTAACTCTTCAGTCTCTCACAATTTTTCCGGTTTTTGCTACCCTTTTGCTCTGTCTCCTATTCCCTAAGTCTTCATCTGCTGCCATTCCCCTTTGCCCCTTTCTCTCTCTCTCTCTCTCTCCATTGTTCAAACTACAGCTGTCCCCCTGTGAACACCTCTCTCTTCCCACTAGGCTGGATTAAGGTCTCTCTGTCCTCTGGGTTCATCCTTGCGCTTGATTCAGACAAATGCAGTTCCCCTCACCAAGTCAGGACTAAGAGGAGAGGTCAGCAAGAGAACAGGGAGGACATGCCCCTTTTCTTTCTTTTGATGCTGGTCCAGACCAGCCACTACAGGTATAAAAGTATTTCTATACTCTCTAAAGGAAGTGCTGTGTAGGGGAGCTGGAGCCAGCTGGGCCATCCATAGCAAAGGACATAATGAACCAGTTAGTGCTTTGGCTTAAAATACGGGAAATACTTGTTAAAACAAAGAAATATTAAAGCTTCCCTAAGAAACTTTTCCCAGAAATTGAAATTCACAGAAGACTTTTCTTGCTGTTGCTGTTGGAAATGACAGAGCACCTTCAACCAGGGTTTTCTGACGCTTTTGAGGTCTTGTACCTTATGCAGAAAGTTTTGGCACAAAGATGAAAACCAGGGCTGAGCAGCAAACAGATGAAAATAAAAAACATCATGCTCTCCTGATAAATACCAGACAATTTTAATACTGGCCATAGACCTTACAATCAGTCATAAAAATACGGAAACCTGTTTTACTGCACAGAGAGACCCAATTACTCTTGTCCATGTAGGTCAGTGCAATTGTCTCTTCTACTCATTTATACACAGTTTTAAACTGTTAGAGGACCCACAGTTTGACAAGCACCCCATTAGTCTGATCATAGTAATTCTCTCTTGTTTGTCTTGAGAAAATAAATAAAGGTTTAACCTGGAGAAAACACTTGTTCTGTCGTCTTGTCATCTGTACAAGGAGGTGGGGAGGGAAGTAGGAAATGAAGATGTCACCTAGTCCAACCCACCTGACATGAGCCACCCATAAAATGTCTCAGACGGGGATAAACAGCTCTCATCTTCCCATGAAAGACCTCGTGGTGTTTGTACAGCTCATTGCACATGTTTTGTGTTAGCAGCCAAGTGACTTTTGCTTTTAATCTCTCTGTTTGTGCAACTGAGCAGGTATGTGAACTTTTGGTGTGGCATCACTGCTGGATCTTGATTCTCCTCTTCCAGGGTGCACCAGCAGCCTGCCTCTCAGATAAGAGCTGGAAAGTAAGCTAGCAGTCACATAAATGGAAAACCTACCTTCTTTCTCCTTCTGGACCTATGCAGAGTGAATTTGTTCATTCTGAGCTTTGCTGCGAGGTGAATCTTTTTTCCAGGCATTGTAAGTAGGAGATATCTGGGTGCAGACCTGTGAATGAAGAGAGGCACTTACCTTTACTGGCTGGGGGATTTGGGAAGACTTTGTTGCTGTAGTATTCTGAACTAAATATTTGCATCTGTTGGTGCAAACATGCTGATCCCAGGGGAAGTGAGAACATTTATAGAACAAAGTAAGTGAATAAATGGCTGCTTAATCTGTATCTTAATGTCACAGACCTTCCCAGTGGAGACCTGGTGAGCTAAAATGTGCAGGTATCAAAAAAAACCAACTGTAGTTGTAGCTGTGCTCTCTGATTCAACAATTGCAAAAGTGCATACTGTAGGTGGCAAAAATGGCCTGGAAATTAAAGTTCCAGAACAAAGGATTTCAGCTTCTTAGGCTGTCAGTCTGAAGAATTCCATGATGACTTAATTTAACCCCATTTGAAAGAGAAAAATAAGTTCCCTGGTTGGAATAGCTTGCTTTCGCAAATGCGCTGCTGAAAGCGTGACAGACTTTGCCAGGGGGTGACTCAGAGACCTTTTTAAAGAATTAGAAGGAACCCTGAGTGTAACACCTCTAACAACAAATCTCTGGCTTACTCTGCTTTTTGCACCCGAAAAGCCTAAAATCCTTTCCTCAAGACCAGCATTATTCTGTGCTTCCTCTCTTTTGAGTGTGTTTTCAGCAGGTTGATTTTATTTTTCCCTGAAAGCACCAACCCTTCAGTAAAACCCTTCATGCCAGTTCATCCCCTGGCTGCATTCATACAGGTGATTGTCGAATGCACACCACCAGAGTCTGCCAAAAGAGAGTTCTGTCACACAGTGCATCCTCACCCTCAGGATTTATGTTGCCTCTGTAGTGCCCTGTGATGTCCAACTCCTAAACATTATGCATGAATGCTTAAATGAAGGAATGTACACTTTATGTATTTATTTCCATAAACCCCAGAGGGGTTAATGTATTGGCATGCAGGTAAACAGAGCCTACTGTAACAAAATATTTTGATTTTATGGCTTTGTTGGATGTAGTCCTCTCAAATGGAATAAAAAGGCCAAGGGACGCTTCCAAAGTATTTTTAAGTGTTTATCAAATGCCTAAGACAGAACACATATTATCTGAAGATCTTCTTTAGTTTAATAGTGTGGCAAATAGTCCTCACCAAAATTTTCCAAAGTTTTTCTGAGCAGCCATTGCAAAGGTAACCAGATTTGTGTTAATTTATATTCAGTGGAGCTCTAATACAAAGTATTTAAAAAGAATAAGGAAGAGATTGTGAAAGTTTATTTAGCAACGTCCTTCACTAAAATTTCTTTGGAATTTTGAATGCTCTTCAAAGGAACTTCAGAAGTTTATCTAAGGATTGGTTGTCAATGAGAAAAATGTGCATCAAAGCAAGTAAAAGCAAGTGTCTTAGGGCTATGTTGTGTCCAAAATGGAAAGCACAGAATGAAAAGGTGAAGTCTCTGAGTAAAGCAAGCAAAGCATCCCCGGATGGTTTATGCAACAGCATAAAGGTGAGATCAAACTCTCTGAACCTAGATTCCAACTGTGCTACTGCTGCTGAACTTTGAGTACCTGCATTCGCTCTCAGCCTTGAACCAATTTCTTAGTAAGGGCATGGACAGACTCAGAATTACATCACGGTATCTGGGGTGAGCTGTAAGGAAATAAAAGGACTCCAAGATAATGGAGTTCAAAGTCATAAATAGTTTCAATACAATGGGGTTTTTTTTAAGGCTGACATGTTGTATACGTTAACTGCAATTGCTTTATTTGGATATTCTGCAGACAGCTTGACACAGGTCTCAGTCTGGTATCAGTTTCAGTCTAGAAATGCTGCTGGTACAGAAAATGAAGCTTTTACAGTAGGACTCAATGTAATTTTCGGTGACAAAATCAGTGAGTGGCTTTCTCATCTTCATGTTCTTTGCAAAGTGCTGTGCTGCCTGGAAAAGGTCATATGTAGATGTAAATACACACACACACCTTTATACGAGAAACATAACAGAACAACACTTTTTTAAAAAAGTGAAGTATTTGAACTATTTCAGGAAGCTTTATCCAGGTAATAGACCCGAGGCTGACTGGACATGTCCTAAAGTATGCAAAAAACTTTTTTATGCTGGGTATTAAGTGCAGAGAATGGTGATTAGTAACTAAAAAACCTGAACAACCGTCTTAAAATAGGAAAAAAAAAATATAACAAAAAGAGGACATTCCAGTCTAGGAATTAAATAATCCCATGGGCTCATCATTTCAGATTGACCCACCAGTATATTCAAGTGAAATTTTAGGAGAGCATGAAAAATACATTCTCAGTATTTTTCCAGTACAGAGTTCCTCCCCAGGACAATTTCAGGGCTGTCATGAAGTGTCGCAGCCGTGATTAAAAATCCAGGAACATTCACCTCTGTACTCTGCCAAGGGCACCGATAAAGCTTTCCCCCAGACTCCTGAAATCTTGCTAACTCTAGGTTTCTGCTCCCTGGATGGAAGCAGACCTAACGATTTCCCAGCCATTCCACCTTTCAGTCTATGCCAAGAAACCCCATCTTCCTCTTCCAGGTGTGAGAGGGAGACACAAACCAAATGAGCAAGGAATGAGGAACAAACCACTTTTCACAACGAGGTCTGTTGACCCGTGTTAATTTTGTTCTTCATTTTGTGCTTGAATTTATCTGTGGCATAGCCAACCACATGGTTTCCATTTAGATTTGCTATGAATTTGGTCCATGATTCCTAATTTAGAGAAATAAGCTCCACAGTCAAGGCTGTCACTGGCTCTTCTTGGAATGAAGCCTAAAGGCCCTCTCACAGCCACCTATTGCATCCCAGGCTAGGGATGCTGCCTTTAAATGTCATGTGCCCAGGATCAGCCTCAGCTTTTTAGTACAAACATAATAATTTCCTCCCCACAGCCTTAAAGAGACATAACGCCTTCATTACATACAACAGAGTGCGGGTTGGCTGTTTTCATTCTCTAGTTTCTTCCAGGTCGTTCCTGAAATGACTTTTGTGAATACTTTTTTATGATCAGTTAAAAATTAAAGTCTGCCAGGACTTTGATAAGCAGAATGAAGAGTGATCCCTCTTAATGGTAATTCTAATAGTTCCTTCCTCTTTGCTATCCAGAATCTACAGAAGCACGAGGCTATGAGTGACTTTATTTTCATTCAGCAGTAGAAGAAAATTACCATCACTACTGCTGTTATTGTTGTCATATTTAATAGTTACAGAGATATCCTGCTTTCAAAGGCTGGTGATGGCTTCTCTGGAAGAAATCAAGTAGATTTTTACCTGTCACTTTGAAAATTATTAACTTAAGGAGGATGGGGCACAAATCTGCAAAACCAAGAGTGGCATAGGGAAGATCAGTAGCCATTGAATGTTTGTCCTGTCTTCTGAAAGAAGAACACGTTAAGTGAAACTAGCAGGATTCAGATTCAAGACCTGGAGAAAAAAGCCGTAGGCTGGGCGAGTTGGGGCTGCTCAGCCTGGAGAGAGGAAGGCTCTGCCGAGAGCTCGGTGCACCCTCGGTTACGGAAAGGAGCCCACAAGAGGGCAGGAGAGGGACTTGTCACAGGGGCGGGTGGAGACAGCACAAGGGGGAACGGCTCCAAACGGGCAGAGGGGAGCTTTAGATCAGACACTGGGGAGAAATTCCTAACTCTGAGAGTGCTGAGGCACTCGAGCAGATCGCCCAGAGAAGTCGTGGCTGCCCCATCCTTGGAAGTGTTCCTGGCCAGGTTGGACGGGACTTGGAGCAACCTGCCCATGTCTTTTCCTGTGGCAGGGAGGTTCCAAACGAAACTATCCTATGGCTCTTCACACCATGAGAGGTGATGTGTGGAGCTTGTTTCCAATTAATGTTGAGGTCTGCATTGCTGAGTGAGAGGCTGGACTAGGACATGAAAGAAAAATCCGATGAGGGCTACTAGATACAGATATCTAGCTCAGAAACTCACTTGGGCTGAAAATACTTGAAGAATAAAAGAGTATTAAGGGAAAGTATAATACATACTTACCCTGCTTTACTCTTAGCTGAGCATTCCCTTATGGCCACAGGTGGGGACAGCCTCTTGGCTGCCAATGGCTAAGTGTTAAAAATTGGTTTGTTGAGTACTTTGAAAGCTTGGTACACAGAGATCTTGAAGCTTACAGGAGTGCTTTGCACCTCTGGGGTTCAGAAGAGAAGTTTTCTTGTTTGTAACAATTTTAGGACTTCTGAAATTTTTTTCTGATTTCTGTTCACGATTAGGATGAAACAACAGCAGCTTTTCTAGCAGCATGGTAGCTGAAAGTAAAGTTGGCAAATCATTCAGAAAACCAAAGTGCTGGACAACTTTTTCTGTACCTCCTAAGAACTTGTTCCAACTCAGCATAGTCAGAAATGGAAAGCCTGGGATACTCAGGCAGCTTTTTGGTTTAATAATATGTAGCTTGTTCAGGCCATCTCAGGACTGTATGAAAAAGTGGAATCATAACATTCTACTGTTGAATGTCTACAATCAGTGTAAAGCATGCAGAGATGCCAAGCACACTGCAGAGCAATCATACAAGTGGCTCCTTTCTAAAAGGATTTGAGACCAAATGCTCTGAAACTGCAGATGGATTTGTGGAGGCAGAATGGAAGTGGCAGAAAGGGGGAAGGGCCTGAGTGGAAACACTGGTAATGGGGTCAGTGACTCCTTTTTTCAGGATCACAGCTTTCTTTTGGATGGTGTGGAAGGAGATCAAAGTGTGAAAGAGCTACAGGGATAACACAAACTTTATTCTGAAGATTCACCTGAATTAATTATTCTTGTTATTGAAAGCAACAACTTATTGAATGAGAATGATTAGGGTAACTTTGCTCACCTGGCAGTTTTAGGAGTCGTTTAAGTGATTGTGGTGCTCAGATAAAGAGGGACAGGGAGGTTTGGATGCAAAATGAGACAAGCAAAAGCTTGGATGTCCAAGAGGCTTCTAAGCATCCTTAGTGCAAAGGGAAAGTCTCTTTCATGGATGGAGAGCTGGTCAGAAGATATCCTTGTTTTGGCTGAGATGGTTCAGTTTCTTCACAGAAACTGGTACAGCACTGTATTTTGGATTCAGCGTGAGAAAAATATTGATAGCACTCTGATATTTTAGTTGCTGCTGCGTAGTCCTTATTCCAAGTCAAAGACTTTTCAATTTTCCTTGTTCCGCCAGTGAGGACTTGCAAAAGAAGGCGAGAGGGAGCACAGCCAGAAAAGGCAGGACCTGAACTGGTCAAAGGGATATACCATACCACAGAGTCATTCTCAGAACAGGAGCTGAGAGGAGCTGGCCAGGAGTCATTGATCACTGCTGGGAGATGAGCTGGGCACTGGCCAGAGGATGGTGAGCAACTGCTTGTGCATCGCGTCTTTCTTTGGTTTATTTTTGGTTTGGTTTTGGTTTTGTGGGTTTGTTTGTTTGTTTTTGCTTTGTTTCAATTATTAAGCTGTTCTTATCTCAACTCATAAGGTTTTTAATTTTTTTTTTCTGATTCTCCTCCCTATCCTCCTGCGGGTGGGAGAGAACAAGCTGCTGTGTGGCAGAGTTGCCAGCTGGGCTTAAACTGTGACAGAAGATGAGAAACAGAAAGCAGGAGTGAATGATCAGTTCCATAAAAATGTGTGCTAAACTTTCAGCACAGAAAAATGAATCAAATGTGAGACCGCACAGGCAAAGGAGCAAAGGAGACAATCAGGGCTTTTGCTGTTCCTCTGTATCAGTGTTTCTGTGTATCTCCTGCTCCTCTGTATCTGCCCTGTGTTTTGAAGACTGTGCAGGTTTGGTTCCTTCATCTCCCAAAGGTGTAGCTGGGAACTGGAAACAGTCCAGACACAAATCTGTGCTCTGACCCAGCAGACGTTGCTCTGTTCCTGTGTTGGTGTGTGGCTGTTCTGTGACAAGCAGATGGAGACGTGTGAGTTTGACAGAAGGAATAATCAGTGGATCAGCAGATCCAGTGTCAGAGCTGAGGCTCTGAACACAGTTTCTGACACCTTTAGAGAGTCAGCTGTAATTATGCTCCATGTCAGAGGACTTACTCACAGCCTTATTTTCCGACAACAATATTTTTAACAGTATTTCTTCAAAATCACTGTGGGTTTTTTTATATTTTGAAGTTAGTTCTGGGCTATGAAACTTCCTTTTATTCAGAGAGGGTGGATGTATATTTTTCAAAGGAGGATTAATGATGTTTCAGCTACTGTATTATGTCTTCCTAAAATAAAAGCCAGTGGAAAATCCTTTCATTTCTTGGAAGGTGCAATTAGCTGGGCTTCAGAGAGTGCTCCTTTTTTAATTATTATTTTTATTTTTTTTTAAATTTTTATTGTAAGTGAAGTGCCAGAGGGAGAGTTTTCTATCATTATAGTACAGAAGACATAGTCTGTCATTTTAAAATTTACATCTATTTAACTTCCTACAACTCATATTTTTCTTCTTATTTCACTACCTATGTGCTTTTGATTTGGCACATCCATTAAACATCTCTAACCCTATGTCGGTAGTCGCAACTCTAGAGCTGAAATGTGTGTTGATGTACATTATTCTATCCTCTCCCACAACTATGGTAATTTTTATGGTAAGGTTAATTTCAATGCATTTATTTTTATGCATTTGTTAATTTGCATACTGCAGGATACTGAATGTGTGAATCTCTGCTTAATTGGGAGTTGTGTGTTAATTCCTTGCAGGGGAGATTATTCCCTGAAAGGCTACTCCAGTCCCCTCCAGAGGTTAATGCACATCTTGGGCTCTGTGCACAGAATTAGGTGAAATGGACAGGCTTAATCTAAAAGATGTATTCAGCCAAGGGCTCAATCAACAGCAGCAACAACACAATTGCCTCAGAGTTAGAACAAAGAGGAAATTCCTGAGGTCCTAAAGGAATTTCTGGTTGTGGAGAACACTGCCTTAGGCAGGTGGGACAAGAAAGCGTTCCCTGGCCTTGCTGGTTTACAATCTGACAGCAACAGGTGCTTTGTCGAGCATGGTGAAACGTGGGAAGTGGCACTTCAGTATGAATTGTAGCTCCTGGAGTGGTACCTCAGCACTGGTTTTCCTCTGGCATAGCTGAAATGCTCCAAAATCTCTCAGGATAACATTTTAAGGACATAATTTTCTCTAGGTCTTACATATTTTATTTATGATCTTTGGGCCCAGTTCTGATACTGAGAACCCCACAGCTGAGGATGACTTGACTTCACAGCAGCTCCTTTAGTTGCTAAATTTGAAATGAGGCGTTGGTAGTCCAGCTCTGTCCTCTTTCCATTTGTGAGCGGTGTTGACATTTTTGCAAGAGCAGTCATAAGAACAACAGCAACAAAACACCTACAAATAAAAGTTAGAGGTTTACTAGCTTATCACGGTTCTTGTAGACTATCCTGTAGGTTAAAAAGTGCACGTAATTATTTTTCTTGTAGGGTAGTCATAGCTTTGCGAACATTAAGGTGCTATTTTCATAGAATCATAAAATGTTAGGGGTCGGAAGGGACCTTAAAGATCAAGTTCAATGCCCTGCCATGGGCAGGGACACCTCTCACTAGAGCAGGTTTCCCAGAGCCCCATCCATCCTGGCCTTGAACACTGACAGGGATGGGGCATCCACAACCTCCCTGGACAACCTGTGCCACTACCATACCCTAAATTTGCCTCTTTCTGTTTGTACCCATTACTCCTTGTTCTATAACCACCATCCTGAAGAAGAGTCCCTCTCTGGATTCCCTGTAGCCCCACTTCAGATGCTGGAAGGCTGCTATGGGGTCTCTCCACAACCTTCTCTTCCCCATGATGAACAGCCCCAACATTCTCAGCCTGTCTTCACCGGTGAGGTGCCTCAGTGCTCTTACCAACTTTGTGGCCCACTCTGGACTTGGCCCAACAGCTCCATGTTCTTCTTATGTTGGGGTCACCAGATCTGGATGTAGCACTGCGGGTAGGATCTCACCAGAGCAGAGTAGAGGAGAATCGCCATCAACCTTCTGGCCATGCTGCTTTGGATGCAGCCCGGGATCTGCTTGGCTTTTTGACACACCTTTTTAAAGGTTGGTGGCTGGAAACGAGCTGGCTCAGTAGATGGCACTCTGTCCTTTGGTTTGGCACTTTCGTCGCCAATAAAGCGCCAAAGGTCCGTAATTATTGGATGCGTCGCTGGAACCTCGCCGTCTCGGGGCGGCGGGATCGCGGGCAGGAAGGACAGCCTTGGGCAGCTCTGCCCTTCCCCGCCGCCGCGCCGGCTCCGCTCCTCCCCGCGGCCCGTCTTTCTTCTCCTTATTCCAGGTTTGGCCGATTTCGCGTCTCCCGCCGCGGCTGCCGGGGGCCCGCGGTGCCGGGGCGGGGCGGGGCGGTGCCCTGGGCCGGGCCGGGCCGGGCCGTGCCGGGCCGGCCGCTCTTATTGCGGGCGGGCGGCGCTGGCGCGGAGCGGAGCGGTCCGGCCGGCAGCGCACGGCCGCCATGGGGCGGTACTCGGGCCAGACCTGCCGCCTCATCTTCATGCTGGTGCTCACCGTCGGCTTCTTCGTGGCCGAGCTGGTGTCCGGATACCTGGGCAACTCCATCGCGCTGGTGTCCGACTCCTTCAACATGCTCTCGGACCTCATCTCCCTCTGCGTGGGGCTCTCCACCGGGCGCATCGCCCGCCGCAGCCGCCGCGGTCCCCGCGCCACCTACGGCTACAGCCGCGCCGAGGCGGTGGGAGCGCTCAGCAACGCCGTCTTCCTCACCGCCCTCTGCTTCACCATCCTCGTGGACTCCGTCCTCCGCCTGGCCCGGCCCGAGCCCATAGACGACGCCCAGCTGGTGCTCATCGTCGGCACCCTCGGCCTCGCCGTCAACGTCGTGGGGCTCCTCGTCTTCCAGGACTGGGGCGCCTGCTGCAGCGGGCGATGCCCGTCCCAGCCTCCGGCCGCGGCCGCCGCGCCGCGGGACGTGCCCGGCGGCACCCCGAACGGCGAGGAGGATGAAGCAGGTGCCTTTCGGCTGCGCTTCGCCTTCCCCTCGCGTCCCGCGTCTCTCCCCACCCCTCCCTCCCTCCCTTCAGCATCCCTCTCGCCTTCCCGCACCCTTCCCCGTTCCCTCTCTCCGTCTCGTTTTCCCTCGGGACACCCCCGAGCTGTTGGCCCGATCCTCCGGGCCCTTTCAGAGCCCCAAGGCCACCCGTGGGCCCGGGGGGAGTTTCTCTAAGCTCACCCAGGCACCCGCCGCCTCTTTCACCTTGTACTTTACCCCCGGCTGCTGGGTGTCCCCTCGGGATGGGGGAAGGAGGCGTTGCCCCGGGAGCTGCACGGGAAATGTTTGCGCTTGTTTTTGTTTTTCTTCTTGTCATCTTTGAAGGCAATTGGTTTTGAGAAGGTTGATGTTTTTTCTGTTTGTAGAACTCATACACAACACAGCGTTTCTTCTTTGAATGCAGGTGGTTCACCAAATGACCAAAAGAGCCCTGAAGAGGGGTCTGAGAAGAAAAAAGAGAAAAAGTCTGAAGCCTTGAACATCAGAGGTATGGCATAGGGACTAACTGTACTGCTAATGTTAAATTAACTTCAAACACTCTATGGTTTCCATTTCAGATTTACATACACACCCACAAATATCAGTAAGAAAGGGAGAAGTCCAGGACTCTTCTATGTAATTGGATCCAGTTATCTCTAGCAGAAATATTTTGATTTTATGGAATAGAATAAGTAGTAATGAAATAGTGTCATGCTGATTTGGCTTTGAGTGTGCTCACGTTTTGACTTTCGTTCTTAGAAGAGTGCAGCTGAACATTTGGAAAGGACACAAACCCTGTTGCACTAAGCTCAACTTACTAGAGGCTTTACAGGAAGGTAACACAGGTAGCTATGAGGCACGTCTTTGAGTGTCACTGATGTAGTAGTTGAGCAGTTTTCAACCTTAAATGCTTTTGGGCAGAAAACAGAAATCCTTCTAAATCCCCATGTTGATAGTGTTTTGTTGTCAGCATAAGGAAAAGGGTTCTGAAACCGGTGCTTCAGAGCGGTGTTTTTGTAGGTGTGAGCCCATCCCTGTGAGAGTGTGTGACAGGATCAGCCTTCCCTATGGTTGAAATCTGGCAGGTCTCTGGGAATCTGTGGAGTGAAACATAAAGCTACTCCTAGGAATAAATTACCCGCATGTCTCTCCCTGTCTGTGTGTTTCTGTACATTTACATACCTACTCTGAGCAGAGCCAAAAGCAGATGTCTTTGAGGATATGAAATATTGATTTTTTCCCCCCAAGGAAAGGGCTCAATCAGAGTAAAAGAACCCTCAATCAGAACAGTAATTTCTGGTTTCTTATGGTCACTGATCAGCAGCTGGTATTCCTCCCAGGTTGTGTGAGTTTGCTTTGCATGAGAGGTCAATGTGGCAGTCAGGCACTTGGGTTTGCTGGGGGATTTTTTGTGTGTGTCTGTCTTTCAAAAGTGTTTGCAGAGCTACATAAATGCTTTGTAAGGGAAAGCTGCAAGGGGAGATGCTTTGGAAAATCAAACCATGTGCTAGAACCACAACACTTGCTTGAATGTCTAGAAGCTGGTGTCACTGGATATTATGGCATTATAATGGTAAGATTATTGGATCAGGATAAGCAAACTGTCACGGGGATGGAGGAGAGAAGAGTAAGGAACCAATTACTTTAGAGAAGGCCTTGCTTGCTTGAACCACAGTGCATAGGTATAAAGATGCTAGAAGCTTTCAAAAAATGTCTAAAGGATAAGGAATTTTATGACGGTAAAGATGTGTGCCGTCTTTGATTTTTAAAAAGAAATTTTTAAGTGTAACTTTAGTATGTCACCTTTGCAAAATCTATTTTTATTGTCTGTATAAATATTTTTTGCTTCTGTAGTCATAAAGATACGTGTCTCCAAAATTCTGACTCAATCCATACTGTTCCTTTTAAGTTAGTTACAAGCTGCACTTACTTCATAGTCACTTAGCAAAAAATTATTTAGTTGTGGAACTGGAGCCTCCCTGAAGAACATGGCTGGACAAAATGGACTGACAGAGGAATGGCTTCCTTGATTCTATAGCTGATAGGAACAGGAATCCATAAATCCTGTCTGGCAGGGTTAATTATTGTAGTGTGAAATTATTCCTTTAAGTGCTTGAACATATGCAAAGTAGTTCAGTTAGACTTGGGAGTGCAAGGGGTTGGAAACTGTTGCCTATAGTATTACCACATTGACTTAATTTAGTAAAAAATTCATTTTTTGTTCCAGCTTTTGGGATTTGATAGGGAAATGGATAATTTTTTGTCTGAACCCTAATTCTGTGATGCATTACCACGATTACATATTAATGATGTTAAGAATGTAAAATAAATATTTTTCTATATTCCGTGTTCTCAGTTACTAATTCATCAAAATTCTGACATAGTTATATTTTTTTCTCAACTCTAAAGAAGGCTTTCTGAAACATTTTCCTGTTCTTTATAAGCTGTGCTCTCTTGTTAGTTGCCTGGGCAATGCAACTGCATCCTGCCTGTCTCTCTTGTTAGTGCAACAGCTGATAGCCCATGCTGAATCAGGACTATTTGTAAATGAAAAGGAAACACTGCAACACTGTTAGGAGGAGTAAAACCCTGTGGTAGTCTGCCAAATGGGGCAGAACATGCCTGACTCCAGCATAAAGAGCTGGACTCACCAGGAGCTTGTATTTTCTTATCTGGCCCAAGTAATTTGGAACAACTCCAGAGGTTGTGGCCTTCATTTCTCACACAGATCAAGGTACATGTACAGAGCTGGCAAGAAACAGCAGCATGGGCAGAGTTCTAGGGCTAATCCAGTATCCAGCATCATCAAAACTCTTTTCTGTGTTGTTAGTGAGGTTTGGGGGAGCTTTTTAGAGCTTCTCACTTGAAAGTGTATGTGATAGGGTTGTTAAAAAGAGATGGTTCATTTTCTTCTGTCACAGCCCCCAAACAAAAAGTATTGACAAAGAAATTCACTTCCTATAGAGAGAGATGCTCTGAACTCAGGCATCAGTTGGAATAAAATCTGAGTCAGGACAGTAAAAACTAACAAAACCACAGCATGTTTGAGCAGTGACGGGAAGAAGGAAGTTTATGTAGAATAGTAAAAAGAAAAAAGACATTACTTGAATTATTTGTAACTACAGCAGGAAGACTGCTTTGGTCATTGTAGTTTAATGAGCAGCTAAATTTGATACTGTAAGAGCCTGTTTCGTGTCTTGACCTTTTGTAAAAAAACCATTTTTATAAGATATAAAAAGAGGTATCCAGCATTCCTCTCAGAGTAGTCCAGGCACTAAACCTTGTGACTGACTCCAGAACCAGATTCTAAATTTTGGCAGGTCTGAAGGCTAGTAGTATTGATGGAACAAGGTTTAATATGATTTGTAACTAAGTTTGATCTAAAAATTGGAGTCTGAGGGTATTTGGAGCCTGCTTATGTTTCACTTAGGCAATTTTTCAGATCAGCAGTGTCACAGAAACAGGTGGGGGAAGGTAACTGTTGTTGGGGGTGGTCTGCAGCTCTCAACTTTCAGGGTAGAATGGATAGATTTAGTCATCAATTTTTAATTTAGATTTAATGTGCTAGTATCTGTTAATAACCTTCCTGCATTTAATCAAGCACATTTTGTGTTACCATGGCATTGCAGCTGGATAGCAGTCGCTAGCATATCCTACATGCTTAATAATGCATCCCACTCAAACAGCAGTGCTTCAGAGTCAGTATTTCCCTTGCTGTTTTTTTCCAAAAGCTGTTACTGAAAACTTTAGTTATCATATCAATGGCTGGAATATTGCATTCTTCACATCAAGTGGAACATACTTGAAAAACGCAGCATTATACCTCCCCCTAGGAAAAAACCAAACAAACCAGAAAACCCCAAACCCACCCCACTAATGGAAATTGTGCCATTTGTTTCAGGTGTTCTTTTGCATGTTATGGGAGATGCGCTTGGATCTGTGGTTGTGGTAATTACTGCTGCTATCTTCTATGTACGTCCCCTGGGGAATGCTGAGTGTAATTGGCAGTGCTACATCGATCCGAGCCTGACAATAGTTATGGTGCTCATCATCTTGTCTTCTGCATTCCCACTCATAAAGGAGACCTCAACAATTTTGTTGCAGATGGTCCCCAAAGGTGTTGATATGCAACTACTGAGTAAGTCAGTTTTGTTGTTGCAATTCTGTTAATTTCAATGGTGCATTGCAATGCATATGTTATTTGTGGAATTACATGTTTGGATTATTTACTCATAACAGCTCTAAATTCTCAAGAACTCTGAGAAATAGTCACATGCCTGTGTCCTAGCAACATGACTCAAATCTCTCTGGATTAGTTAAAGCATGCATTTTGGGAATGTGGTACTCCAACAATACATCAAACATACCAGGTCTTGAGCTGTTAATGCTTCGTGTGGGTTATTTGTGAAAGAAGCAACTTTGAGTTACAATCTTTTCCAACCCTTCTGAAAGAGCTGCTTCTGAAAAGCTTCCAAAACACCTTAGAAATTTCCATTAAGGTTGGTTAACTCTGTGGCTCTTAGGTGCTGTTCACACTGGTTAATTGTGGGGTAACACCGGGTATTTCTGGAATTCCCTCATGCTCGGGGGTTAAAGAAACCAAAAGATGTGGGATCTTGATGGAGGAAGTGATGTTGTAATAGTTCCTCTGTGAACAGCCATTAGGGAGCCTGAGGGACTGGTGAATCCAAAGGGAAGGGTGCTGTGTTCATCACCTGGAGGCTGAACTGAAGGCAGCTGGGAGCAGACGCATTGTATCAAGTACATCTCTTCTAAGATGATAGTTTTGACACTTGTTTTTGGATGGGGTGCCTCTTGGGACATTTGATAATTAGCCAGTGCACCAAAGCCCCTAATACCTCTCCCTTATGTCTTCCAGCTAACAGACTTGCTCGTGTACCCGGGGTTAGCAGCCTCCACGAGGTGCACATCTGGGAGCTTGCAAGCGGGAAGAACATTGCCACTCTTCATGTCAAGTGCCAAGCCCCTTCTGATTACCAAGATGCTGCTCACAAAATACGGAAGGTTTTCCACGAGGCAGGAGTCCATTCCGTGACCATCCAGCCCGAGTATGCTGACCACAAGACCTCACATCTCCTGTGCAGCTCACCCTGCATCTCAAAGGCCTGTGAGTCTCATCTGTGCTGCAGCCAGAGGGAGCCCCCCCGGGCTGACACGAACGGCTACGTGGAGAAAAGCGAAAGCTCCCTCACTGCACAGCACAAAGACAATGGGTCAAGGCAAAGTGACATTGAAATCCCTATGGAGGACTCAGTGGCAGAGGAGAGCTTGAAAAACGTGAAAAATTGCGGCGTGTCTGATGACAAATCACAGTCGGGCGGTACACGACTTTAGGCAACTCGCTCTGCTCTGTGTCATGTGCTCATGGAGCAAACATCCTGGCTGGGAAGGGGGGCATCGGTGGTTGTAGCTGAAGTTCATGTGGCAAAAAGATTTCTGTGCTTTAGCTGTAAACCAAAATACACCTAAAACCCCCTTGTACCTGAAATAAGGATTTCCACCAAGGTTGTTGCATTCATATGATTTTTGTGATGCAGCCTTACTGAATTCCTTACCAAACTAAGGCTGAATTCCTGCTGTTAGAGTGCATGGGGTGTATTGCTCTCTGTCTGCACTGCAGATGATATTTGCAGTTCACGGCCAGTAACACCGGGAAAGAGCCTCTGGCCTTTCCTGCTGGAGTGAGCTGTTTCTTGAAAGCCCTGTGGCCAGTTAAAGATTGTACTGAGCTGAAGTACTGTATATTTAAAAAGGACTTCAGTAGAGATTCTTTACTGATCCTTAAACGCCAATTTTGCATGGACAGTTAGTTTTTAAAAGTAACAATTCTGGCCAGTGGAGTTTGTGAATGAAATTAAGAGTGTCTAAGGGGAAGCACTCAGGAATTTTGACTTGTGTTATTTTCTTGATTGACTCCTGTCAGAGCAGAAGTTGGTCTTGCTTCTCTACAAGTAATACTGGAGTCCCAGCGTAATCACAGATGAGCGTGCTAAGGAATGGACTGCTTGTTGTGAAAACAAATAAGTACCTACTAATGTTGTCCATACTGATTCTAGCAAATGGAAATGCAGGCAGTCATCCAATTAACTTTTATCTTTTTTTTACTGTTATGATTGTACAACTCAGTCTTCTAAAATTTTTATTATCCTTTTCCTGACAACACAAGTTCCAGGAGCCATGATCTTACTCCATCATTGAGCAGGATGATTGCATTATGTTTAACACTGAGTCTGTCATTATTCATGCTGAATAAATAAGCTACAGTTTATTATGAACAGTTGAAATTCTGCAATTCTATTATTAAGGCATCATTTAATATTGTATTAATTAAGGAAGCACCTCTAAAGTCTTGTATGCAGTATTATCACTCAGAGGGAGCTTTAAAAAAATTAAAGCAGGAAATTTTTCCTGGTTTAGTCGCAATTGTTTCCTGTTGGCTGGTTTTAAAGGTCATGATGCCTTGAACCCCACCTTCTGCCCTGCCCTCTTCCCCCCTGCCCAAAGGTGTATCTCAAAGTGTCTTCAGTGAAACAGTTCACTATCTTTTTGCTGCTTGCTCTTTCTGGAGGTATGGAAGGGTTCTCTAAGGAAGACAAGGTGATGTGCCCTGTCACTAGTGCTGGATTTCAGTCAGGTATGTTCTGCAGGTTTCTGGGAGGGGAAACCCACTACTCAGTCCACACTGAGTCTAGTGCTTGCTCTCCCTGGCTATGCAGATCAGATCCAGAAGATCCCAAATATATTTTGTTGGCAAAAGCAGCGTTTCAATGGTCTGTGTGGCCTGAACAGGATATTTTATCTATTTATTCACAGGGACAGCTTTGTAAAATAGTGGTGTTTTTACCTCAGTGACACCTTAACAGAAAGGGCAAATTGATTTCCAGCCTGGGCTGGGAAAATGCCAGGACCTCCTTGTAAGGATGGCTTAAAAGCAGCCAACTCCTTATTAATAAAATATGATTGCAATAATTCAATGAATATTAAAACACCCAGCAGGATATTTTACTGCTTGGAATGTAGTATTTACTGAAGCAGTAATTTCAGTCTAAACAGAGTATTTCTAGAATTATAATTACCCCTTTTAAAACAGATTTTTGGATGAATTAAGATATTTTATACCATTTTGTTGTAAGGTTGTATCATATAAATTAACCTATTTGTTAATATAATTAAGAGCTTGATCCTCCAGGCTCTTTGATTCCATTGGCAGCAGCAGGATCTTGCTTGGCAGGTATTGCACAAGTTAATGTAAATCAGGAAACATTGTAAGAATTGCTGTGTCTTCTAAAAGCATGTGCCATGAAGTAAGACAGCCCTTTCTTCTGTTCTTTTATTTTTCCCTCTTTATTTTCATCTATGATGATGCTTAGATGTAAATAACAAATATATTTATCGTGTTTTTGAGAACTGGAATAGACATCTTCCAAAATAACATCGAAGTCTATGGGAGAGCTTTCTTCCCAGATATCTTCTAAAACAAGCATCCTTGAATAGTTATGCATAATTATTTGTATCTAAAATAAGGTAATTTTATATGTATATATATGTGTATATATATATATACATATTTTATTGAATGGTTGAAAGCTGGAATGGCAGTATTTATTCTGGGATTAAAGAAAACTAGTATTTGTGATGTTGGGGCATTTGTCAAAATGGACAATTTTTATTCTTCTAGTGTTAAAACTGTGGCTATGTTTTGTTTTGTTTTGTTTTTTTTTTTTTTTTTTTTTTTAACTTTTAAAAGCATTGTAACCTGAAAATACAATGAAATAACATTCTTGAACTTTATAGTCTCTTGTCTGGTTGAATGTACTGTAACTGCTGCCTGTGAAAAAATGGGAAAATACCAGGGATTATAGAAATTTTCATAGGTTTTGACACAGGTAATAGTGATAGATTTTAAATTTGTTTTATTAAGTAAGCAAGCAAAACCAACAGAGCTATGCTATTAATGAGATAAACTTTTTTTTGTGTGTGTGTGTGTATGTGTTGGAACTTTCAGGGCATTCAACTAAGCTTTCTGACCTGCATCTTCCCCCTCATTTGAGTAACAAAATATTTTTCTCCTGTACTGTGTGTCCCCTCTCTATTTCTGTGAGAGACTTCATTCCAACCTGTGTATTTTGTATTGGCCTATTCCCCTTCAGTTCTTGGCATATTTCTTCTAATTCTGTTGAAACAGGCTTCCCTCATTTTGTCATACAGTGTATTTCCTTGTTAGCCCTTATCTATGGGCACTTGTTCTAAATCCAGTTTTGTAGTCTATGGCACTGTCATAAAAGCTCTGTTCTGGCCTCTTTAGCTGAATTACTTTGTTTCCCTCCCCGACAAGTACAGGTTGTTTGTGCTGCTCTGTCCTCTTCAAGCACTGTTTCACGTTTGTCTCTCTTGGTTTTTGGGTTCTCTTGCAAAAATTGTCCCTTCTGTCAATTGCTGCTGGTGGCAAAGGAAATCTGCTAAAATTATGTGTGACTTTCAACTGGTTGTCCAGCTCCTGTGGACGTGATCCATAGCCAGTCATACGTGTGACCTAGTAGGATGATGACGGAACCTTTGCTAGGCTTGCCAGATCGTTCTGCAGTAAAAGTGAAACCTGGAATAAGTTACCATGACACAGAAAGAAAAAGCAAGGGCCTTCATCAGTCATGTGTCTTTTCTTAAAGGAAATCAATTCTTTGTCACTTTTTCATGAGTGCCAAAAGTGCCAATTTGATTTTTAATTTTTTTCTTCTTCTGAAACCCTCTAAATGCAGGTGTTGCTTTTATTCTTAATTATTAAGAAAACTGCTGCTATTTTCAGGAGTACTGCATTTGTTTTGCCAGTTTTCAGCTGACTTTCTTTTCCTTGACTTCTTTATAATACTTACCTTGACTCATAGTGAAAGTGTGTTTTTTCCCTCTTAGTGTTTTTTCTCGTTGTCTCTTCAATAAAAGCAGGATGGTTTTGATAGCCTAGTCATGAGTCATGGTGATCTACTAACAATACAGTTTAGAAATACATTTTTATGCACTGGTTTACTTTTTGCAGTCCATTCTATTAAAATACACCCCCTTCCTGGTTTTGCTGTGTGACATACCTTACCACTGCCAGTGGTAATGCCATAAATCAGTTTTTGACCTTCTTTTTTTTCCTATTCTTTCTCTCTCCCATTCCTGATTGTAATACTTACTGTCCTGAATACTCCCTTTTATTCTGAACTTTGAAGGGGATATGCCAGCACCTGAATTTTTCCCAAAGAAGTTCACTACCCAGATTCTATGGAAGGCTTTATGGGAGCTACTCCTAGGATTATTTTGTGTCCTGTGGTCTGTGTAGAAGTGTTATCTAAGTAGTCATCCTGCGAATATGAACACACGCGTTTATGTATAATTAAATTCTTTATAAACACTCTACCTGAATCGACTTCTTAAGAAAGGTGGATTTCTAAACCTGGGAAGGTATCATGAAGTTAGGGGCGGTTCATGGGTCATTCATTAACATCTTGGGGAAAAGCTTGGTAAAAGGTAATTCAAAAGCTAGAACATTCCTGTAAGTTCTGCTACTTACTCTGCTGTACAGTGGAAGCACTTTCTACATTAAGTACTTCATTTGAACAGTGATACCTTGATGTGAGGATGTCACTGTAGAAGATTGTTACATTTGTGGAGCTGTGTTGCTTAAAAGTTTCCTCCGATTTTTCTGTTCCTTATGTGATTTAATGTGCCAAAATGTAATTTCCATGATTGCCGAATCTCACTGTGTTTTTATTAACCATTAGTGAGAAATGACTTAAGGTTTTAGCTATATTTTTTATCAAAATGAAAGTTGAATGTCTTGAAAATAAAGTGTATTTTTAAATAAAACTTTGTTCTGAGCTTGATGTATGCTCACAATAGGAAGCCTGTATCTCTGGATAATTTTAAGACTTTTGTATGAGTGAAGTTTGTTCTCATCCTGTGAGACAGTTGATGTTGCAAATTTTGTATGTATTTGGAAGAAAAGTGGATCAATACTCAAAAGCTTTTCTCCTGCAAAGCAGCCTTGGCATTTTGCCACAGGGAGAAAGTTGAACGTGTATACTGTGATTGTCACTCCTGGGTTTCATGACCTGAATGTGCATGTTAGAAATGGGATGAGGTCTAATGGTACAAGTTTAGGTGTTGTTTTTGGAGCAGCAATCCTGGAGGTGCCCTCAGATGTTTCTCTCTTATTCGCATCAGTATCAGGTATCTGCCAATTGGTCCCTATCTTGTTGTGTCCAATTCTACAGTTGTTTATGTCCCTACTTATTTAAAAATAATCAATAAGGAGGCAGTGGTCATTGTGTTTGGGTTTTGGGTTTTTTTTCTTCTTTGATTCTCTCTGAGTGGCAGATGCTACATAAATGCTCCATAATAAATTCAGTTCATGGCTGGCCAATATATTGCCTGTGCTTTTGTGTGCGGTTGGTGTTGTTCAGCTTGTAGATAATGGACGACTAATAATTTCGAAGACAGAACTGAAAAAATTTTTAAAGCAATTCCTGACAGAATTTAAATTATACATAGATTCAGAGAATGTTAAGGGGTTGGAATGGACCTAAAGCATTACTTAGTCCTACCCTTCCTGCCATGTGCAGGGATATCTCCAACAAAACCAGGTTGCTCAAGGCCTGGTCTTGACCTTCAGCTTTGGGGCATCCACAAACTCCCTGGTCAACCTGTTCTAGTGTCTAATCACCCTCACAGTAAAGAATTTCTTCCTAATATCTAACCTAAATTTCCTGTCTTTCAATTTGTACCCACTATTCCTTGTCCTATCACTGCAGTTCCTGAGGAGGAGTCTCTCTCCCTGTAGCCCCACTTCAGATACTGAAAGGCTGCTACGGGGTCTCTCCACAACCTTCTCTTCTCCGTGATGAACAGCCCCAACATTCTCAGCCTGTGCTCCTAGGCAAAGTGGTCCAGTCTTCCTATCAACTTCGTGGTCTCCTCAGAACTGCTCCAACAGCTCCACGTTCTTTCTTGTGTTGGGGTGACCAGATCTGGATGCAGCGCTGCAGGCGGGGTCTCACCAGAGCAGAGTAGAGGGGGAGAATCCCCTCCTCTGACCTGCTGACCACATTGCTTTGGGTACAGCCCAGGGTATTTTTGCTTTCTAGGCTGCAAGCACACATTGCCAGCTCTTGGTGAATTTTTCATCCACCATCTCCTCAAAGTCCTTCTCTACATGCTGCTCGCACCCAGTTCTCTGCCCAGCCTGTGGGTGTGTCTGGGATTGCCATGACTCAGGCGTAGGACCTTGCAAAGGAACAGTTTCCCTGCTGAACACACTGACATAAGGCACCTGAAATTCCAGGACTTCTCTACACAGAGGCCCTTTATCTTGTATCTTGGTCCTTTTGGAGCAGAAGGTGTTTTTCCACCTTTGAGGGCTGCTACTGTTTTGGTACTTTTGTACTCTCCAAGAAGTCACAGAAATAAGATGAGTTTGGGCTGGATGTGGCAATTGTGTTTTTGAAAACAACTTCTAAAAAAAAGGTCCACAATCTGTATAGCTTCTCATGTATTCAATAGTAATTTCTGAAAAATGTTTATACATTCAAGCCATAATATATTTTTGCAATTACAGTTTGTTGTTTTCCCAAATGTATGATTTTAAACCCATAACTTTCTGCATGGACAATTTGGGTGGCTGCTATGGATTCCCCACAAATGGGTGCATGTCCATCTGCTGAGGGAAAGCGCTTTCTGATCTGGTGGAAATCTTGTTCTGACTTAAAGCTGTAGTAAGAAGTGAGGAAATAGCAGTGATCACAAATGGAGGAGGGTCAGTTAAATTCTTTGGCAAATTTAGAATATATTTGGGGGGCAGACAGTGAATCTTCCAGTTAGGATATGGTGGAGGTTCAATAAAACAGAGTAGGAAATGTGCAATGAAATGCCAATGGAAGTTACTGAGGTATTCATCAGGGATGAGTAAGCCTCTATCCCTTCAAGGACACGTGCTTTGCCCTCTGATTCAAATATGGAATTTATTGTTGAGTCCTAGTTGCATTTTACAGGCAGAGAGTTATTTTGCTATAAAATGGTAGCTGGAAAACCATAATTGCAATGCTTACCATCAGCTCTCTGGAGAGCCTCTGGGGGTTTGTGGTTGAACTTGTCTCTGCTGCAGTGACGTTGGCCATCTGATGAAAGAAGCGTGTATCTTGGTCAATAGAGATAACAGGCATTTGAACAACCATGGATTGTTATCAACTACTTGTATATTCAATTAATTGTACCTGGGGACATTCCCAGGCACAGAGAGCGGCCAGCACACAAAAGCTTCTATCTGTGCTAGGGAGATACTCTGGGAGAGCATGGCTCCCTGCTGAGGGCCAGCTCAGATTAAATCCTTACCTCTGGACTGTGCCTGGGAATGGCTGGGAGAGCAGTCATTGGCATGAAATGACTGTGAAATGCTTGAACACCTTACTGGTATAGACTATCACGGTTCATTCCCAGTTTTGGTTTAATCTGCCAATGTTGATGTGGGCCTTGGTCTCTGAGCCTCCACTCTGTTTGGCAAGGTAGCAGAACCTGCAGATAGAAAAGGAGATGAGGCTGCTGGTGGTTTCTTGGGCAACAGGGTGGAAAGGCTTCCTGTCTTTCCTCTGCATCAGTGCACAGGGCAAGCTGGGTGGGGAGAGGCTGCCCTGATCAGCAGTGCAGTCAGCAGATAATGCTATCAGCCCAGCTGCTTTTGCATGGCTCTGGAAGTAAAAGGTGCAAGGCAAGTGGCACGTTCGATATGGCGCTGCCCTTTGCTTTACCTCCTTCCAGTCCTAGTACATTCTTTTTTTTTTTTTTTTTTTTTTTTTTCCCAATGTTCACTCATGTTTAATAAAGCTCTGTGTCTGTTTAACCGTACATTGCTGATCACCCTGTGGTGAGGAGGTGGAAACAAATCAGTGGTAAGAGGCTTCAGGGTACATTTGGGGAAATAACCCAGTGATGACTTTATTCAAGTCATCCACATGACACAGTAGGTCCACAGCCTAGAGTATAGAAAATTTTGCAAGTATAGGATTGCATAATTCAAGAGGTAGAAAGCAACTCTTTTTTAACAAACATCTTAAAAATTAGTCTTGTAAAAAGCATCTGATGTGGATGAGCTGATCCTCCAAGCTATAAACCAGGAAGTACAACAGGCAGTGGGAAATCAGCACAGTGAATGCCATGACATCTTGCAGAGCAACATTCTCTTTAGTTAGCTGTTTCTTTTTAGGGTTCCCATATGAAGTAGGGATGGTGGCCTTTCTGCATACCCCAGTTTCCTTTGCCCAAATTGGTCACGGAAAGTAGGTTTTTTTTATGGCTGGACTTTAAGTGCCCAGCAATGTGCAGGGCCTACGCTGTGAGAAAACGCCTACCAGCAGCACAGCACCTGCAGCAATTTGTGCTGCTCGGTGCACTCTTCAAACAATTGCCCCCAAATGACCTGGGCGACATCTGAGGGACACCCTTCTACCTGTGAACATCCCCGGTGTGTAATTTCTAGGAGTGTAAGTGGGTGTTCAGTGAGCCCTATATTATCTGTGTAGCCTGAGAACTCATGAGAGGGGGAGAGAATCACAGCCCTCGAGGCCTCTGCATGGTGCTCTGAGGAGCTGCTCCCCAGCCCTCACTGAGGAGGAGGAAGTCTCTCCCCCACAGCCATGCCAGCTCTGGGGGAGAAGCCTGTGGTGTACCATCTGCCCTGCTGTCTGCGCCCGTGCTGTGGCAAAGGGACGCCGTGCAGCCCCCGGGACAAGCTGGGGATGGGGAAGGATTTGCTGAGGCTTTCAGAGAGGGAAGAGTGGGAGCCTGGGGAGCCCCCTCAGCGGCCCCACAAATCCCCTTCTCTGAGTGCCACCTGTGCATTCCAGCATAGTTTCTGAGGCCATCTAGAAGTGGGCAGTGGTGTAGGCATCTTTCTGCCTCCTACTCCTGATGCTTTTTACTTGAAGGGAAGTGGCATACTTGAAAATGTGTTGAGGCCTTTTTACAAATTTCCCTTGATTCCCAGACATTTTTTCTCCAGACATAGTTTTTAAATTTGTTTGCAGTATCTCCTCTTTGCCTCTGCCCTTAATTACATGAAATATGAAATCTGATCTTAACCAGCCAGCTCCTTACACTCACAATGGCAGCAAGTCCATCTACCCCTAAAAGTAACACTGACACAGCTTTTATCTAATTATATGCTGGCACCGTGTGCGTGAAAAGAAAGACAAAAGCAAAAGCGGAGACCCCAAGTTATATCTCTCCCAAGAGCTATGAAATTCTACAAATGATGGGATGTATGCTTCCTCCAGCTGGATTATGCTCCCTCCTGGCTGTAAGGCGGGGTATTGCTCCTCCAAGAAGGAAACGGATCTTGGGTTCGTGGTTGGGCTGACACGAGGGCTATTCCCAAAGCCTGCCTTTGGCAGACTGAGCATCCACGTCTTTGTGATTCTTTGCCAGCCCAAAAAGGAAGGGATTTGGCTCCTGATGCAGGAATACAGGAGCAGGCTATCTGCTGGTGGAAGAAAGGGGAAATGTGTTGGCTAGAAAGAGGTTCTGGCTATTTTCACCAGCTGAAAATCTGTGTCTGTGCTCTGCCCTTCTCCACATGGCAGGGAACCGGGCTGCCAGCGCAGCAAGGAGTTACACAGCGACCCAGCTGTCACCTTAAGGGGATGAAAATTTACTTTTCTGGCTACAATGGGGATCTCCAGGGACCATGGAGCAGCAAGGCAATCACCCCCTACTCCTGCAGGTTCCTGTATATGTATGTATATATTTTTTCTGGCAGATGTCAAAGGCTTCTGCAAATTATTTTATATTTGCAATCCCCAACTCACACTTAGGTTGTTTCCTTCTGAAAGACAAACACTGTCTCTCCAAGCACTTCGTGTCCTGGCCAAAGAGTAATCATGTGAGGCAGCAGCAATGGGAGGCTGAGGGGAACAAAGAGGAGCCTGGCTCACAGAGCTCTTTCAAAGAAGTTGTTCACTTGGCCAAAGAGTTCGGCAGCGTGCCTGTGCCTTCCTTGAATCCAGCATCTCTGTCCAGCCCCATGCCTGCACTGTGTGGGCCAGAGTAACCTTCTTCATATGGGACACACACAAAGCAAAAATCATTCTGAGGAAAAGTGGTTTCAGGATAAGGAAGAGATATATGGAGTCTCTTGTTAGATGGAGGTTGTTTCCACAGCAAGTGCCAGCAGCAGTGAGTCTGATGAAGTGGAGAAACGTCTCATATTTAGGGCACATTCACACATATGCAGGTATTTATTTTTGCATGCACATATGACACTGACCATATATGGCCATATTTATTACCATGTCTCAGCAAACACAAGTTCCTGCTTTAGTCACAATGCCATACAAATACTGTTTACTGGATATCCCTGATATCTTCTCTCTGGTATCTCCTTCCTGCTTATCATTTTGAAATTGGACCATTTCAGTATGCTGGGATTTCACAGTTGCTCTGGCAGAAACCCCAGAATCAGGGTTTTGTGTGTATTTGGTATATTTTCTGTACAATTATTGAATACTGCCATGTGGATCCCAGCTGTGTGAGGTATCTTCCTCTTAGGTACTGAAGCTGTGTCAAGGGCAGAGGCATAATAAGCGGACCTTCATTGTCCCAGGGTTCACACTGATTTTCCCTGCTGTGGTTGATCTGGGTAGAGAGGAGCACAAAGGCAGTGTTTAAATGCTAGTGAGATGTGCACAGGGAAAAATGAAAAGGGCACAGATAGACAAATAGAGCCAGTCCCCTTGGAAAAGTCCTCCTACTGCTTTGTTCAGCAGGTAGTTACTACTACAATACGTGTTTTTGGCTGGCAACAGCCACAATCTGACCAGCTCTTATCACCCCTCCACAAGCATGCTGGACCCTGCTCCACCCTGCCTCTATCTGGGCACTCCAAACTTTGGCCCCCTCAATCCCTTTGATTATTTTCCTTCTGCTTGCTCTTCTCAGATGCTTTCTCCCTTGTCATTCAGGGCCCCCCTAATCTTCTTTCTCCCTTGCTCATCTGTTCAAGGCTGCCAATCTCTCCCTCCCCAGAATGTTGCTGGCCAAATTGTACTTGCTGTTTTTCTGCTTGGAGACCTCCTTAACATGGTCCTGCAAAAAATTTAAAGGAGAGTCATTCAAAGTGACCAGGTCTAGGGCTTGAAAGTGCAGCCAGCTTAGAAATTAGGTTGCTCTTTACAGAACTGCTGCTCAGTTACATATCTAGATGTGGACATTGCATATACATTGCTGAACAATTTTCTCTTTTTTATTGAAAACTGCCCAGAGGTGAGAAAGTTTGAAGATGCAAAAAACTCAGTTACTGTGGCTAAGGTGAAGTGTTTTTTAACACTACTACTACCACCACCACCACTAACATGAAAAGAAATGGCTGTGGTGACTCGTTTCAAGCAATTTGGAGAAGAGCATCAATACAAAGACACTCTGCAATACTGCTACTTGTGAAGTACAAGGAAGTACTTGTGAACCCTCAAACATTTTGTGGGAAACCATGTAAAATCTGGGGTATAGGAAGTGTTTGACTTGACTGTTTTCCACAGTCTTCCTTCAAGGTCACATAGTGACTCCAAGACAAAGCTTCCTCCAGCTGCTGAGTGTCCTGCCTTTGGCAAACACCACAGATGACCCCAAGATCATCCTTGAGGTCCTGCTCATCCACAGCATTGACAAACCACCTCTTTTGAAATCTGTTTTTCAGCTTATTTGAGACCAGGCTGGCTAGACTGCAGCCAGGTGGGTGTGCCATGAGGCTGATCTGTGCTCAACCCATTCCTGCCTTTGCCACTTTGGTCCATCTGCCCCCAACAGGAATGCTCTGAAGAATCCAGAGCATCTTCTGAGGCATGATTTTTCTCAAGACACTGAGAGCATTTTAGAGCACTTGAGGTGAGCACAAGATCAAAAAGAATGCACTCTCATGTGTCTCTTGATTTATTGTTCGGGGCAGGGAAGACAAGAGGGTGTTTTGGGTTCAGTGACAATAGAGGTTTCTACATGCTCTTTACTCAGCACTATGTGCTTTAGCATAAACCTCTTGACCCCTGGGGAACTGGCACTATCATGATTACAAGCAGACATTATGAGTTAATGCCTTCAATAACCTTTTATATGGTAAAAAATTTCCAGGGTTTACAGCTTTGAACCTGTTATCCTATACCAGATTAATACAACTGTATTTACAAAGTGATTACAAGGGCACTTCTCTTGAGATAGGCAACTTTTATGAATGATTAAACAATTCTGACTAATCTGACTGCTGTTACACATTTAAAGAAATCAAACAGATCCTCAGCAAAGATTCCAGGCACTTAACCTCTCAATCTGAGTAATTAAAAATGAAGTTCAGCTGATTTGAAGGACTGATTCCACCTTCACTGAGATCATGGGCACTGTGGGACTGAACCTCATGAACTTCCAAAGTGGCACCCATCATAGCTATTTGTTTTTCCTGGCTGAACCAATGGCTCTGCCCTCTCAATTATTTTCTTTTTTGATCCCCCCTCTCCTTTGGGCTTTCAGTGATAAAGTTACGTTAATAAGGCTGAATTTTGTTTGCCCAGCTGGGCATTGTAAAGGAACCCTCTGAAGTCTTGTTTGGTCACATACTAAGGGGTAAATGCTTAGAAATATTTATATAGAAATATACTGAAGTTTATTGCTCTAAATATCACCAATTATTCCTTTATTAGGAGAGCACCTGAGACTGAAGGTCAGATCCTTGTTTTGCAGATGTACTAGAAACATAAAACGGGTGGTGCTTCTGAGCCTGAAGAGTTTAAAATGTAGACCAAATTCTCAAACTTCTGGTTGATTTGAGATTTTTTTTTTAATGTGACTTCTGTTTTTTTAGTGGTGTTTAAAGTGGTTAGCCAAGCTAGCTATGATAAAAGGGGTGTCAGGAGTATGTGTTACTGTTGTTTCTCGGTTGCTTGGTCTTGACTTCAGATTTAATGCTGCTGAGTCCAGTTAGGAATTAGTATGTATGGATTTATGCATGTAGATCTATTTTAATTAGAAGAATTATTGATTTCAGTGGTTCTAAGCTTAGGCTTAATATAGAGGCTAAGAAGCTGGTGAGTTTACAGCTCTGAAAGGAATGTTCAGACTGGCTCCCAGTCCTGGTACCTATATCAAGCTTTTTTGCTTCACCTGTAAATTCAGAAAGGAAGTTATTTGTTCTTTGGTCACAGGCCTGTGGCGGTCAAGGGCCAATATCTTTTTGTAGGTCTTAGGCTGGCAATATAACTCAAATAATGCTTTCCAAGAAATATTTCATGAAGACCTACGTGAAAAGTAATGACCTTTACTTTCATGGAAATTGTGCTGAACTGGAGTTGTATGGGAGCAGAGGTCTGTACTATCGGGAATTTTATTATCTGCCTGAAGTAGTTCCTTTGTTTCTTATCTGCTTATCACACTGTGCAGCCAGAAATCTCCTTTCTGTAAGCTGTACACAGAGAACAACTTAAGCATTTATTTTAAACTGTGTGGGTTTCTTAGCAAGCAAGTAATTAGCCACTTTGCCTGTTTTTGAAAGCATGCACCTTTGCTATTACATTGCCCAGGGATCAGAAACTGTTCAGTAGTAAGAGAACCATACATCCACGTTGTAATTCCCCGTGGTAATTCATGCCTTGCATCATCCTTAAAAAGCACGACCCTGATGAGCTGCCCTCCCCTACATCTGCAGTCTGACACTTGCATCTCAGACTGGAATAAGGCAACTTAATGAGAACTGAACCACACTTCAGATTTCGTTCAACAGGAAAAATCCAAATGAGCAAATCGCTGTCACCTTAAAGAAGCCTTTGGCTGCACATGCATCTGTCTGGGCTTGATGCAACTAAGCAGGGTCCAGTTCAGCACTTGCTTGAGAGACATTAAAAGTGCCCTGCTCAGACTTTGGGTTTATTTCTGAGGAATGGAGGGTGACTGCTATCTCTTGTCCCCATCCCCCGTCTATGCCTAAAATCCCCCAGGGGAAGGTGAGATGTCAGTAGAACAGAAATGGGAATACATACGAAATGGTGGGAAGAAAGAGGGCTGAGTCGACTTCACCTTTAGACTTGCAGATCAACATAATCTCCAGAGTCATTATGTAAGACCCTGGCTCTAAGTGTTGCTCCTTATGCCTTGACATAAACCAGAGATGCAAGCCTGATAAATATTGTACTTACTTAAATGTTTCACTTGCTCTGGCTTCATATTGATGCTGCAAATGTAATTTACCCTGATTCATGCTGGAATAAATCAAGGTAGGGTCTGTGCCATAGTATCTTGAATTCTCAGTAACAAGTCTAATCTGAAGTGTAATAGATTTAAAATCCTAGTGAGTTTACGAGGCAGTGGATCATGGTCAAAGTTAAAGCTTTTGATAACTCGTGGAATTGTGGTATCAACAAAGGGTTCATTCTTGAGTCATTAATAATTTGTAATAGTGATTCATAGAAGAGGCAGAAAGCGGTGGTCAAAGGTGAGATGAATCGTGCTGCCCTGCCAGTAAAGCCTCATTTTGCTACTGATTCATGCCTTCCTAAGCCAGAAGAAAGCTGCTTTACAGAAAATCACTCTGTGAAAGTGGCTTCAGGAAATCTAGAATTTTTAAACTACCGATGTTTTACAAACAAAAACATCCTGCACTTGTTTAAAACCAGAATTTTCTCTCCTCATTGCCACCCTTTGGTTCTCTACTCTTCTACACAGACTGCACACAGAGTGAGACTGGCAATGCTGCACCGTTCCTCCAGTGCTGCCAGGAGGAGCTGCGGCGTGGAGCAGGTTGTGAGGTACCTGGAACTGTGCTAGCTGCTGTCCCTCTGCCAGGATGGGCATGGCCTCAGAGTATTTCCTCCTTGCTCCTCATTTTCATCTCCTTTTTCAAGGTGCTGCAGGATAAGCTGTCACCTGTGTCACATTGCCATCTACAGTACTTCAGCTACAGAGGCAGAGTCAGGTCTTTGCTAACGCTTGTTGAATTCAGCCTGTTGAAGACACAGATTCCTTGAGGTCCTTACAGGGAGTCACACATTGCTGTCTCAGGGACAGGAAGGCAGCTTTATGGGTTTTTTGGATGTGGGGGTGAACCTCTTGCTGGACTTCTGACTCATCCTTACATTTAAGTCAACACTGCACAAGGGTGCATTTGTTCATTTTGTTCAGGTTAATGTGTGCTAAGACCCCCTCCAAACCAGCAGAATTTATGTGTGCTCAGTGCAAACAATCCCAAAGTAATAAGCCCAAATGTTTCAAGATGTTGTCTGATAAAAACAGATGAAAGAGCATAGGGGAGGAGACTGGTGCTGGTTGTGTTAGGCTGGCTGGTGCATCGTGTCATAGTTTTCATCATACAAAGAAATTATAATGAATAAACCAGGGCCATCCTTCAGGTGAAGTATGAAGCAAGGCTTAAAGAAGTATGTAAGGGAAGATCTCTGCACAGTACAGATCTAATTTCCCTTTTCTCCAAAACACAGTTTAAAAACCCAGTTAGTGAAATTTCTCCTCCAGAAAAATTATCCTTTAGGGTGTTAATTTGCAACATCATAAGCAGTATGTAGCAAGAAGAAGCCTATGAGATTACTTAATAATATATTTTATAAATTATTCTGGTTATTAGCGGGCAATGCTGAAAACAAGTGGTGTTAAAATAGTACTTACTGGAAGAAAACTGGTGCTGCAAGTACCTGAGATGAACACAACAAATTTCAGGTCTGAAAATCATAATAAACTGATCAGCCAAGGTGGTGTCTCTTAAATTAGATCTCTGTCTCAAAGAGGATTGCCCGATAGAACACTTTTTCTCTTTGCTGTAGGGAACAGGGTTTTTCAGATATCTGCCCATTTACCACTAAACTCAGGTGAGTGTAGACTTAAAACATTTTCAAGATATATTTCTGCATGATGTGATTAAAATCTGGGAGATGTAAATAGTCCCAGGAAGCTAATTTTATATTTGATTGTTGCATTCTAATGATCACTAATGATCAGCAGACTAATGGGACACAATGATGATGGAGTTAAGATCAATGTGCAGGAAAGACAGGAAAAATGAGCTTCCAGAGAAAGTTAGAGCTCTTCCAGAGTAAAACTGGTAAAATATTCCAAGTCATAGAATCGTGGAACATCTTGGGTTGGAAGGTACCCACAGGGATCTTCCAACTTCTGTCCCTGCACAAAAGAGCCCCTGCTAATATCCAAACCCTTCTTGAACTCTGTCAGGATTGGTGCTGTGACCACTTCCCTGGGGAGCCTATTCCAGTGTCCAAACACCCTTTGGGTAAAGAGCTTTTTTTAATATCGAACTCAAACCTCCCCTGACACAATGTCAGTCCATTCTCTCAGGTCCTGTCACTGGTCACCACAGAGAAGAGAGCCGTGCCTGCCCCTCTAAAGTATAGGTGTAAATATTAGAAAGCAGGATAGAGTAGGAAAAAAAAAATAAAAATCAAAGTCTGGGAATTATTTAAGGAAGAGGTAAAAGAAATATTAGCTTAAGGTGATCTCATTTTCGTTCATCTGAAACCCTTCCTCCAAAAACTTTTTGAAATTATTTTCCTGAACATTTCTCTGCTTTTGGGCTGCCTGCATCTGAGCTGGGAGAAAACTTGGCTGTTGCAAAGGCCAAACACATTTAAAAAAATAAACCAGAAACACGGCCCCCACCCCCCCCACCCCCCACCCCAAACCCAGTTCATTTGGGAACTTCAAATATATTCTCTTGCAATGTGTTGAAATTAATTTTTAGCCATTCCTGCCCTGATATGCATGAAAGTCCTTGCTTCTTTTCTGCTCTACAAAATAACAGATTAGTTATCACTGTTGCATGCAGGCACAAAGGTGGCAATACCTATGACACAGATATCCACATCATAACATTTGTGACATTTTTAATAAGAGGAAGTGACATGGAAACTAGAGAAGTTTACCCAAAGTAATTAACAGTTTGAACCTAATAACTCATAACCGTAATACTCAAGAATTTTCCATTGCACTTTCTCCTCTACAATGGCCATATCTGATTTTCTTTATGGGTTATTGAAGTATCACTAGCCAGTCATAAAATATGACCTCTTTTCCCTGCAAGGAATGGAATGGTCTGGACATATGTTACATTCATCTTCTGATTTCAGGACAAACCAACGCTTCTCAGTCTTCCCCGTAGGCTCTTCTCTCAACCACTGCAGGACCAGTGTTAAATATATCTAGCACAGCATCAGGGCCAATCTGAAGTGGAAGGGATTTTTCTTGCAGAAAGCATTCCTTACTTGAGAAGATAAATGCTGAGAAAGGATGGAAAATTACTTTGCTGTAGCCAGAAAGCCAGGAGATGCAGCCCGGAGGTGTAGGGATTTGCAACAAGAAGTCAATGCTGCTGAGCCTTTCTTAAAAAAAAAAAAAAAATTCCTCTTTGGTGAAAAAGACCAATAAAGCAGAAGGAGAACGAGACATTTTCTACCAGATAGCAAGACGTCATGACAAACCCTCTGCCTAGACAGCAGTTCCATTTGGATCCATGACGCAGATCCTGGAAGCCATTTGTGCAAGTTATTGGAGCAATCTGGGGACACTGAGTTTGCTGCTCTGCTATCAGCCTTTCCTGCTGGCTGTTGGGTTCACCTTAGGATTTGAGTTCACTTATGAGGTGGTTAACAGCCCTTTAAGAATTTGCTCTTTGTATGTAAAGATGGATTGTATACCCTGAACTCTCTTAATCTCTGGATGCTATAAATAGTTGTATGCTCTTGACATGCATCGTTTTTTTTGCAAACAGGGCCCATTCAGTGCTCACCTTGAGCGAAGGCACCAACCTCTGGGCTATCTCTGTCCACAGGCTTGTTTTGTCTTCCTGGGCCACAGATCACCTCTGGAGCACTGGGGGCACTGGCAGCATCCATTTGACCCATTCCTGCCTCCTGTTTGTGTCATTCCTCAGTGTCCTGAATCAGATCAGCCTCTCCCTGTATGGACAAACAAGAAATCATTTGCTCCAGGGTCGCAACCAGTTCTTACAACTGGTCTTTTTGTCTCATTTTAGAGTTTTCACCAAAGCTTCTAAGCACAGCTCCTGAAAAATCAGTAACAACAGCAAAGTTGCCAGTAGATGTTTTAGAGTGCGTGGTACTTCACACCTTGCAGAGAAAACCTATTCTTGGGCTGCATTTTTCTCTGGCTTCGATTTCTTTTTGTTCTTGCGTCGCTTTCATTGATCTCATTTTTTAAAGTTTTTGTTGTTGTTTTGAGACTACACAAGTTTTGCCAGCAGCTTGAGGTACATTGTGAGAACTGCAGGGCTGGATAGTCACAGTAAAGGGGGGAGGATCCCTTAGCCTCCAAGATATGTAGATGTGGCACTTGGGGGCAAGATTAGTGGTGAACCTGGCAGTGGTAGGTTTACAGTTGATCTTGATGATCTTAAAGGTCTTTTCCAAGGTGACAAATTTTATGATTCTGGGATGTGATTACTTCAGCGTTTTCAGTTGGTTTTGTGGCCCACCTGGAGCATCAGAAACCTCTTTTCTCCCAAATAAAAGCTGAAACCACCCATGAGTTTATTAGGTGGGCAACTTAACAAACCCCTGCAACAAGAGGAGACTCGCCATGATTTCATTCCTGCCACTGCCACTGGGGTTTGTATGAGCAAAGCTGTGAACTCCAAGGGCACAATGCTGCCTGCACCTAGAGGTGGACAAGATCCTTAAGGACACTAATCTCCAGACAGCGGAAGCTTTATCCCATTGTAGACTCTGAGACTAGTTTTTGCATTTTGCACTTCTTGAAGGTGACTGGGAATTTTACGAGATGAAGAGCTGCTGCCTGTTCAGTGAGTTTGCACTCATGCCTTCCATTGATTTCAGTGGCCTGTGGAAATATATTTTATCCTACCTTATTTAACTGTGTTTCAATACCAGCTTTTAACGCTCTTATTCTGAGGTTAATTTTAGTTGCAGACGGAAAATACCTTGAAGGACCCAATCGAACAATTTCCTCTCATAAACCAGGCAAATAAATACACATCAGGTAACTGAGCTATTGCTGAGCCACAACTACCCCTCAACAGCACAAAGGCACGCGGGGGTTAGCAGTGTCGTCTTTTGACTGACAGGGATGCGGATGCTGATGGAGGTTTGCTTTTTTGTGCCTCTGAGCCCTATGGAAATGATCCCTCTAGTGGGCACTTGGAAAATTAACTGGTGGTGCTGCTTGGCTGGGTGGGAGGGAACGAATGAAAAAGTTGCCCAGTGTTAGGGGGAAAAAACCAACCCAAACAATGAAAGAGACAGATGTATTTTCCTAAAGTTCACCACTGAAATAAGATTTTAAGGTAGTTGTTATGACAAGTGGTAAACATCTCCAAAATGTTATTTCAGTGACTTCTGAAAATTCTTTAAGATAAATTTATTTTATTTTTTACATTGAAATAATGAGATTGGGTTTTCTCTGTGTTACCATCTCTTTGGGAGAGAAAAAGAATAAACTATTTATAAAGTACTTTCTGAACAATCAACGGGGAAAAAAAACACCCCAAACCTGTCCTTATGTCTTCCTTAAGATGAAAGCATAAAGTCTTTTTATGGAAATATCTTTCTAATTTTTCAAGAGATTTCAAAAATATTTCCAAGAGATTCAAACAATTTTCAACCAGGAAAAAACCCCAAGATTTGTGCTCTTATTGCAGGCACTACCTGCTTCTAGTCCATCATGTGCCTCTTGTTACTCTCATTACTCATAGCACCTCTTGAGAGCAGGGCGTAAAACATTGAGCTTGCTGCCCCTCCCCTAACACAGAGGTGTGTTCTGCCTGAGCACAGAATGTGTGACAGGCCTGGACAATGTCCGGTGGAGGTCTCAGGTGCCTGTGAACTGTAGCTGCCTTGATGAAATAATTTGTAGTGAACGTTTTCTTGTTGATGTTACTGAGACAAGCCTTTGCATACCGTGGCAGCAGCGAGCTCCTCCCTGAACGACCTGGTGTATCACTCCACGCTCTCCTGAAGGATCAACAGTGTAAGCCTGTGTTGCACTAAGTGCTCCCTTGCTTAAGGATAAGCTGGACAGCTTTTGGATAAACATCCAGGTGACCCTAATGCCACTGTTGGATCACAGCTCCTGTTGCAGCCTCTTGCTTGACTCACTGGAAGATGACATGGCTGTAGAGAGGAGTTACGATATCAGAATCTGCTTCCTTTTTGGTTTGTCCTCTATCTCCTTTCAACATCTTCTGTGTCTAACTCCAGTACTCCCCGTCTTGGCTCCTCCATCCCACAGTTGCTCTGAGCCTCCCACTTGCTGGGGTGTCCTGAGAAAACGTGGAGCCTGCTCTGCCAGGTGAGCCACAAACTTACCCTCTTCCTGACCCGGTGCAAATTCCTGCCTCAGACCAGCTGGGTGCCTGGCCAACAGCAGACCTCTTGAGCTGTTCTTGTCTGAGCCATATTGCTAACAGCTCCTTTCAAGTGAGAATTTAAAACGTTTTTATTTTCAAACATCTCAGCTTTCAGATTTGAGATGTGAGAAGGAGACGTTTGTGCACTAGTCAGGCAGCCAGTGGCAATTTCATTCCCCTGTGTGTGGTTACACAGAAGGTGTGTGCTGATAAGTTGTGCCACTCATGAATCATGCTTGTCCCTGTTGCTGCTCCATGAAGCTTTGGTAGAAGAGATCCATTCTTGGAACTATATTGCAATTTCCATGTATAATCCAAAAATGCTTCTGTTCTCCAGATACGTTCTTCTGCTCGCTCAATGGAGGGTGTCTGTGTCATTTGGGGGCTAACACAGAAATGCTTTCTTTTATATTCACAAAATATAAGTTGTCAAGGAAAATTAATGTGTACTTGGGGACATACAGATAGAAAAAAGTAAAAGAAAGGGGGGGCAGAAAAGAAAGACAGTACCTTGTACCTTGTCACCAGCCTGAGCCTGTGTGGTGACTTGATATCATTACAGAGCCTTGAGTTTCCTGAAATCATAAAGTAACTTCAAAGAGAGAGGTCAGCATGGTTTTAAAGGAAGAGTGGAACAGTTCTACCGTTGTGGGTAGCTTGAAGTATTCTACTTATGCACTGAATATTAAATGCTTCAGAATAGAGATGTTTGAAGCTCTGAACACAGTTGTAACTTCCCTTGATGTCATGTGCAATGTTAATATTAGTTCAGGTTTAAATTATGTCTAAGCTAAAGGAGTTTGGCACGATTGTGATTATGGAGTCACTGAAATGTATGGAATCAACTATTTTGTGGGTATTGATCACAGGATAAATGTTTGGATCACTTATTTAAACCGCTATTGCATTAGCGTAAAGTATTTGTGAAAAAACACTTGCTTTGTAAAGAACTACAAAAGTATTTCATCACGTTCTGACTTCAACACACTTGTAAGAGTGCAGTTCCAGTGAGTGATGCAGTTGGACTTCTCCACTCATCTTTGTAGAGAGGATGCTTTTTTGAGAGTTGGGATGTTTTCCTCTCCTAGTCTGTAGGTTTTTCCAAGGTCCAATGGGAACAAAGGGACTCTCATGACTGTTTTAACTATACTTCATTGGGAACAATTTTTGCAGACATTATGCTGAATTCAGCTTTTCATAGAAATCCTGTAGACGGCATTCCATGCCACAGAGAGCAAAACAGTGTGAGTTCAGGAAGCAGTGTCTCACAGTCCGGCAGGATAACAGGTGACCTCTTCTCTCCATCTCTGGCCAGGGGCATCTTGCAGTGATTCTTTCAAGTAGAACATGGCTTGTAGGTAGAACATGTCGTTGGTTTTGTAGAGGTTCTTCTGTTGTATGTGGAGACTTCATTGTTTTGCTGCATATTGTTGTTCTGCTAATAAAGGTGCAAGTTTAGTAGTGACTTTTTACTAGAAGGAACTGGATCAGTTTCTTATAGAATTCATTGGCACTAATTGTTTTTTTTTTTGTTTGGCATTCAAATTCAGGGAAATTAAAGCCTAATGTCCTGTCTTGAACAGGTAAAATGAAAACCAGTAAAGTTTGCAATCCGTTGCCTGCTTCTCTGAAGGCTTGTAAAACTGACTTCTATACAATCTATTTTTGTAAACTTCAGTGGCCTTCCAGTACCTTCCAGAAAGCATCCTAAAAGAGGGATGGAGAAAGATTATTTACAAGAGAATGTAGTGACAGGACAAGGGGGAATGGCTACAAACTAAAGGAGAGTAGTTTTAGATTAGATATTAGGAAAAAATTCTTTACTGTGAGAGTGGTAAGGCACTGGAACAGCTTTCCAAGAGAAGTTGTGGATGCCCCATCCCTGGAAGTTTTCAAGACTAGGTTGGATGGGGCTCTAACAACCTAATCTAGTGAAGGCATGCCTGCCCATGTCAGGGGTTGGAGATGATCTTGAAAGTTTCTTCCAACACAAACCATTACAGAATTATTACTCTTACACGATATGCAGCCCTAAGTAATCAGCATTAATGTGTTACTTAATATAATGACATGTTTGTGCTAAGGAATAGGTTATATGGGCTAATGATGCCCCAGCTCTGTTCTTTGATTGTTTTGAGTTGTAGAGAGTGAACGGGAAGGGAAAGCAATTTATGCAATTATGTGGATGGTGTAAACAATCAGACCTGACAGAGCATAGATTTCAGTGGAGTGCTGTTATATGCCTCATATGTACTCTTAGGCAGGCAGTTGACTCCAATGACCCACAGAACCCACAGACCACCTCAAAATACATAACCACAGGGTTTCCCAGTGGTTGAGAGTTTTTGTTAGGTTACTGGTTTTATTTTTTTTTTTTAATCATAGGTTATACCCTGGCAGAACTAGGGGTGCAATGTAACCTTGTAATTGGCAATCACAAAATTCTGCCCTACTTTCTAAAACGTCAACAATGTACTCATCAAATGCTCTCAAGGTTGTCATGAAGTGGAGCTGATTTGGGGATTTTTTAAGCACTGGTGAAGTTTTGGTTCCAAGCACAAAAATTAGCCTAGTGACACAAACATATATAAATTTATATATATATGTTTTCCTGGTAAATATTCTCATTGAGCAAGATTGTTGCTTTGCAGGGTTGAGGGTGAAAAGCTGCAATGCATTTCTGAGCACAGGTGACAATCCAGTCTCTGAAGGTTTCATAGCACTCAGATGAATGTAGTATTGGAAGAACCAGATTTGAAAATATCAGGCTCAAGACAGGGCAGTTTGGCACAGGAGCCATGTGGGTAGCTGGAAGAACTCCAGGGAACAGACTCAATTTGGGCTAAGTGTTAGCTGAATAAGGCATGACTAATAAGATTTTTTTTAACAAAGCATTTTTAAAGTCTGTTGAAACCATTTATTTCCTTGAAGAAAATCAAATATTAGCAAGTTTTCCCACTAATTCTAAAATAAGGCTCATGGTCTCAAACTTAGCTTGTGTGGTGGGAAACTGCCTACAGTTCACTTTGGAAACTTTTCTAGGATTTAATAATCATCAAGGAATTGAACTAAAGTCATTAAGCATTCAGCTGTTCTGCCATCTCAGTACAAATGCGTGCCTGCTTTTCATGTCAACTGGGGTTAGAATGTTGGAGGGCAGAATACTGAATTAATTGAAGAATCAACATAGATTGAATTACACTTGTGCAAGCTGTAAGTGATTTAGATGGGAAGGCTGGAAGCGTTTACTGGGGGATGCAGCAGCGTGGGGAGTAGGCATGGGCTTTAAATGCATGGGGGCAGGAAAAGGTTTTGGATTGTGATATTTCTTGAGATGGAGGACAGGTGAAATTTGTGCAATGGCATGAATAATACATGGCATGATAGTTTTGGGGTTTTTTTTCCTTTTCCTCCGGTGGCTTTGTTTTTTGTTGCTAGGCATAATGCAAAGGGTGACTTTCGATGAGTGTAAGCGTGTTTCGGCAGGCTACTGATTAAGAGCGTAACAGTATTGGTTTACTTGGTTTAGACTTAGCAGGTTCTGTAGGTACAGGGCCAGGGGAATGGTTTTAAAAGGAAACCGTAGGTTTAGAGTAGAAATAAGGAAGAGACTCTTCACAATGAGAATGATGAGACTCTGGAACAGGTTGCCCAGAAAAGCTGTGGATGTCCCATCCCTGGCCGGGCGGGATGGGGAGAAGCACCGAGCCAGGCGGGCAAGCGGACACGGGAGGTGAGGGACCGGCGCCCCTGGTGCGGGACCGCAGGGAGGAGGTCTCGGCCCTGAGCCGCTGCGGAGCGGAGCCGGCTGCCAGGAGGTGTGCGGGGCTCAGAGGGACAGAGCGGGGCAGCCGAGCTCGTTTCCCGGAGGAGGGAGGAGACCGGAGCTGGGCTCTCATCCGAGTGAAGCCCAGGCGGCCCCGCCGGTACCGTGTAGGAAGGGCTGCCCGGGTGAGCGATGAAGAGCCGGGGTTAGTGCTTGGGCTGGCTGCAACCAGCTCGGCTAGAGAGCCTTCATCCTCCCTCAGCACCGGACGACCACGAGGTATGGAAATTCAGGTTTGCTTGTGCTTATGAATGTCACAGCTCAAGGTGTGCTCTGTTTGCGGGATTTTCAACTCCCTTCCCTAACTTTTTCTCTTCTATTAGGATTTTTAGAGAACAAAGCACATTTTGGGCACTGGTGAGATGTGAAAATTGGACCAGAAAAATGAAAAAATACAAGTAATAGCACTGGTATCTGCACTGCAAGGCACAATGCCTATTTTGCTACTGAGGAGAGGGGGAAATGACATAAGCAGTGTCAGTATTGTAAAAAAGCAACATTCTTCTCACAAATGGTTACTATGTGAGGAATTTATCTTGAGTACAGAGAGGCAGTAATGACTCCTAGGAGTTTTCAACAAATACTGGAGCCTTAACAAAAAAAAAAATTCCTATCCGTTTCCTATGCTTAATGTACCAGGTTCCTCCAGCCCATGGTGGCTCAGACCACTCTCCTCTCTGGTCAGGCACTTTAGAGCTCTTTGGAGCCACTCTGCCCCTTTTTGCCCAATGGGTCTTGCCCAGGAGTTGGAATTGCACTGAAAAGCAGAGTCAGTTTGAGCATAGGTAATTTTATTTCAACAGCGTAGTCAACTCCAGTGTTTGCCTGCACACAGGAGAGGACTGTGGGCAGGACAGAGCAGGGTTTTTACACTGAGGCCACCTTTGGATCAGCAGGCATTGCTCCAGCAGGTAATGGTTGTGGTGCAGTGCAGTGTGCCCTGGATCCTGCTGCTCAAGCTGTGTTTTGTCCAAGGACCTCATGAAGGAGCTTCTTCACCTTGGTAAAGAAGTCTACCAGCTTGTTGAGTGGAAATGGGCAGGAGCTAACCTCGCCCAGTGGTGTTGGCTTTTGAGTGGGGATTGGTGTTGGCAAAGGTTTTTCAGAGGGGATTGGTGTTGGTTTATGTGTGGGGGGTTGCGTTGGCCATGGCTTAGGAGTGGGAAGTGTGGTTGGCAATGGCTTATAAGTGGGAGGTTGTGCTGGCCATGGCTGAGGAGTTGGAAGTGCTGTTGGCCATGGCATATGAGTGGGAAGTGGTGCTGGCAATGGCTTAAAAGTGGGGAGTTGTGTTGGCCATGGCATATGAGTGGGAAGTGCTGTTGGCAATGGCTGAAAAGTGGGGGGTTGTATTGGCCATGGCATATGAGTGGGAAGTGCTGTTGGCAATGGCTTAAAAGTTGGGGGTTGTATTGGCCATGGCATATGAGTGGGAAGTGGTGCTGGCAGTGGCTTAAAAGTGGGGGGTTGTATTGGCCATGGGTTATGAATGGGGGGTTGTGTTGGCCATGGGTTCTGAATTGTTTGGTGAGCGGTCATAAAATGACTCCAGGTTTGTGATGTTGGAGAATTCCTTCCAGCTGTGTTTATGCCAGTGTGGACCAGGATCCAGTCATAGAAATACTGAGTGGAGGTGTAGACTCCAGGCTGCCTTGCTCTGGCACAGCCTTTTCCCCAGCTGGTCACTCCAACAACCCACCAGTCATCAGCGTGGTTGTCCTGGCACATGAGAGGACCACCGCTGTCACCCTGCAGTGGAGCAGAGAGGATTAAGGTGGTGTTGGTGGCCCCTGCCAGCACTGGAGTTGTCTCCTCCTCTCTCATAGCCCCTGCCAGAGCTGTATTCCAGGCAGAGGAAGGCTCTGCTCAGAGGCTGGAGCCTCCAGAAGCTTGGCTGTGAATGGCCTGGGGTGCTGTAGGGTAGGTGTTATGGGTTGGCATTCTCTGTCTTCTCTGCACAGGGCCCCTGGATGTGCAGAGGATGGACGAGTGGCACCTGGACCTCTGTGCTGCCAAGAGCACAAGCTGGGCTTTCTGGGCTTTCTGGCATGAGGGGGGCACTGGGCAAGTAGGAGTGGATGGGGAGTGTGCAGGAAGCCCCCAGAGCAGTCAGGAGGGAGCTGGGGCTGGGAGTGGCTGGGCAAAGCAGGCCCTGGGCTGTGTTGGGGTGGTGCTGCCAGGGCTGCAGGCGCTGCTGGGGGCTGAGGGGCTCGTGGCACGCTCCTACCTGGCAGGTGTCGATGAGGCCCTGTGGGTAACCAGCACACAAGTTGTGGGTGTGGATTTCCCCTGCATACCAGCGGCTGCTGTTGCAGAGCTGGACATTGATGAGCTGGACCTTGGCCTCTTGCAGGTGATCGCTTGAACCTTGAGCTGTGAGCAGAGAAAGGAATAAACCCTGAGCACTACGTTGCCAATTCTCCTCTTCTGATTTGGGAAAGGCATCCTCTCCCCTGGGGTTTGGTTTTCCCTCTGTAGAGGCCCTGCAGCATGTGTCCCTGTTACCTGCCTTTGGGGAGCAGAGCCTGTCCATCTCTACAGAGGGGTACATCCTGCAGCCTGACTCCGACTTTAGCCTCTGCTGTGGGAAAGCCCAAACCCTCTCCCCAGTGTGCTGAGATTGGTTAAGGAGTCGCTCTTGGAACTCACCTCTGGCAGCAGTGGAACCCCAGCCAGCGATCCAGCAGTTCTGCAGCGCTGACACTGTCAGTGTGGCGTCAGGCACACAGGCCATTTGGATGTAGGGGCTGCACTGGACAGGATGGTCCAATTCCAGCAGGGCGATGTCGTAACTCATGTCAGCAGGATTATAATACTTGTGTATCACCACCTGCTTGACACTGCGCATTTGTGCCCCAGGGCCCGGCTGAGTCAACTGGGTGGCCCCAATCACTACGTACAGCAGGCTGATGTTACTGAAAAGGAGAAGGAGAGAGCGCTGAGAGGGAGCAGAGCCATGCACCACAGCAGCCCAGCAGTAGCCAAAATTCTGTTTGAAAAGGCAGAGAGGGAACAGTGCTCTGGCACGTGTGAGTGCCCTCACACATTAGGCTGGGGGAATGTCAAGCTGGAAGCTGCTAAGAAGCCTTGGCACAAGCCCAGGCTCCTCCTGAGCAGTGTGGCAGCTGGTGGGCCTAAGGAAAAAGGGGATGGGAGTAGCAGGTGGTGCTACTGACAGGGCACCTGCTGGTGTTGTGGGGATGTTCCCATTCCCTGCTCCTCCTTACTCAAACTTGTCGAAGCAGTGGGCCGCTGTGAGGACCCACTGAGTGCTGATGAGAGACCCTCCACACCAATGGCCCAGATCTGGTACCCAGGGATGCTGGATGCTGACGATCCAGGGCCAGGCCCCAGGAAGAGCACCTGCACCACCAACGATGCGTGTTGCGCCATCATCATAAGCCACGTTGCCGTCAGAATAAGTCATGGAGCCGTAGTCAGACAACACAGCTCGGAGCCCGCAGGTCCCTCTGAAAGAAGAAAGTAATTTCCGTTTTGCTTCATGGCCTCCTGCGGCTCAGGCTGAAGCTCAGCCCTCTGCCCTCCCGACAAGGGCTTGCACACACGGCAGGCCAGGGAAGCCCATGGGCTGTGCCTCTGTCCAAGGAACTGAGGCTTCCCCATGGTGGGTGGGAAGCTGTGGCCCCGCCATGGGGGACAGGCGGGTCCCCTCCAGGGAAGGCCCCAGGTGTTGCTGTGGTTCCCTCCCAGGGCCTGGGGACACTCACCCGCAGTTGTCCCATGTCCCGAGCACCAGCCCAGCCACGGTCAGCAGGACGAGGAGGCCGAGCCAATTCATGGCTGCCAGAGGCACGTGTCAGCTGCAAGCACTGAGAGCTCCGTGCACCAGCGCAGCCACAGCCGCAGTGGCCGCAGCAGCCGCGGTGCCCGTGGTGCCCTCGGCCCCGGGGCTGATGTCATGGAGGGGTGGGTTCTGTGTTCTGGGCCCTGTGGGGCCTGCGCAACCGGGGCCACTGGGGGAGGGGCAACATCGAATGGGTGAGCCCTAGAATGGTTTGGGGTGGAAAGGACCTTGGAAATCACACAGCTCTGATAATATTCCCTGCCATGTACACAGAGGGATAGCTTGCACTTGGGAAGGTTGCTCAGAAGCTGTCCTTGAACACTTTGAGGGATGCGGCATTGCAGTATGAAGTCCTGATCAACTGGCCCTGACTGAGGCAAGAACAACTGCCCTTGACCAAAAGTTGGCCTCTGGATGAATCTTCCAACCAAATGTTATCTATATCCACACACTGGAAAAACATGGATTTGCCTTTCCCTCTTTAGGAACCGGACAAGGCCATATTGGGCCTTCTTTTGGGGCTGTAGGATCACAGACAACTCCCTTGGTTCTTCCTGCAGCCCTCCAAGGCCTTGGGAGCATCCCAGTAGGAGACTGAAACCAGATGATCCTGCACTAGAAGTTCTGGTAGCTTGTTTATTCAACAGTATGAAGATGGGGCCCTCTCACAGTGCAGTCTGAAATGTTGTTGCCTGTGGGGGAAGGCACCTGCAGGATTTCCCAGCTGCTGCGAGTGGTGCTCCAGTCCTTCACTGTTGAGGTGCATTAATTGGGTTTATATTTGTAACGTTCCTTTGAGTCTGTCCCTGCCCAGCTCTGCACATCACCCTCAATGAGAAGTAACCTAATCTTGTTTCCTCCCACTAAAAACTGATTGGGCGAGGCCTCTGGGTCTCGCCTATGGGCCCTGCCCCCTGGGGGAAAAAGCCACAGCGGGGGAGGGGCCAGCTCTCTCTGGCTTAGGCTTTCCATTGGGTAGGGTCTCTGGGTGAGCAGGACTTAAGAATAAGACTCTTCCTTTACCTTCGGTGTCTAGTCTCGTGGGGAAGGCTACACTTCACTGTGACGGTGGCTTCCCCCACCTGATGGGCAGATGTGCATGATGGTCAAGGATTAGAGTAACTTGTGATGTGTCTTTCTTCATCAGTGTAGGCAGTCTTTTATAGTAACAATTAGATGCATTGCTTAGCTTATCCTTTTTCCCATTCTTTGCAGTTTTGAATGACAGTAAATTACATTTATTCCTGAAGTCGGTGTCTGTGTCTTCTGTGCTGACCTTGTCTACATGAAAAACAGGCATCTACTGCTGCTCTGGGCAACCCATGCCAGTATCTCAGCAGCCTCACAATGAAGAATTTCTTCCCAATATCTCATCTAAGACTGCCCTCTGTCATTGTAAAGCCATTGCCCCTTATCCTTTTAGGACCTGCCCTTGTAGGAAGGCTCTCTGCTGTTCTCTTTAGGCCCCTCTTCCAATAGGATGAGGCTGTGCAGTCTCTGGGACAGGTAGCTGCTGAGGAATCCATTTGGGGCAGGGAGCTGGGTGTGCAGCTGCAGTGCCAGCTGCAGATGGAGCTCTGGCTGGTGGGAGCCTGGGACCAGAAGACTGCACATCCTTTGCATGACAGAGGGCACGGGGACCTGTGGCACAGGCCAAGGGGAATGGACACTTATCAAAGTTTGGGATTTCACCCCGTCCCCCTCCCTCCCACCGCCCCCCCCTTTTCTCTCAGGGAATTTTCTCCCATTTGTTGCTTAAGATATGAAGGAGGGTGGGGGGAAGGATGTTTGCTTCTGTTTCTGAGCATGGGGCTTCTCTTGGGAAGTGTGGAGATACTGTGAGATTTTGACAGGGGGGTGAGGGGCTGGGCTCAGCTCCTCACTCTCTCGTTCTCAGGGCCGGTGGGGAACGGTCGGGTTTGCTGCTGCTGTGGGATGAACTTGCTGTCACCCTGGAATTCTGCCCTGCACTGCTTTTCTCCTTTCTGTGGCTGAGCTGCTGCTCGCAAGAGCAGCTGTTGAACTGGGACCTTTCCAACACCCAGCTATGGCAGCCCAGATGGGACTGTAGACAAGTACCTCTGAAGCCTCCCTCCTCCAAATATCCAGCTGCTGGGATTTTCAGAACAAGAAGGAGCCCAAGGAGGATTGTTATAATTCCGCGTGTAGATTCTGTGTAAATGATAAGCATGAATTTGAGCCTCTCTGTTCTTGTGGCATTTGGTGGAGATTGGGTGAAGCCATGGGTAGTGGGTGGAGAAGGCATGTGCAGCATGATCAGTGTAAGGTGGCCACAGAGGAATTGTGGAGGCCCCCATAAGTTGTGAGGTGGAGGAGCTCAAGTCTCTGCTCAAAGGCTTTTGGAGACAGGCACAGGAGAATCTTGTGTCCCTCGTGCCACACAGCGGGTGCTAGAGCACACACAGAAGGGGGTGGAAGTCCCTTCTTGGCATGCAAAAAGTGGTTTCACATGCCTCTAGGTGTTTGATGTGACAAGAAATAGCCCTAGTTTAGATGAGGGGATGTCTGTGGCCAAGGTTGTACAGAACCGGGAGAAATTGTTTGGGCAGCAGAATTTTGCCAAGACAGCATAATAAGGTTGTTCCCGCATGATTGGGCAGCTCTAAGCTTTGTCTGCTCACTGGGCAGGGTAGTGACCATCCCCAACCCTGAGTGAACTCTTGGACTCAGTGTCTTCAGTGAGCAGGCAGCCCCCGAAATTTACTTCAGTAAATATTTGAAGAAGCTTATGCCAGGGTGGCAGGGAGCAGTACAGATGTGGGGTGGTTGTTCTCAGTACAGCCCATCTTGATGAACACAAAGGGAAGAGTGTTCAGGACCATGAGACAGGACTCCATTGGCCTGGTGATGCCAGATTGATTTTTGCCTTTTTTCTTTTATATATTCTCTGTATTCTTTACACACATATTTGTAGCTCTGTAGCCTGTTGTTGTATCTGTGGCTAGTTTTCCCAGTACTCTTCCCTAAGCAGAAAGACAAAACATATTTCAGAGCTCCAAGCCCTGAAGGGTACAAGGCCCCAAATCCTCTTTTCCTTCTTCTTGGGAACCAAGGCTGGAAACTGCTCTTCAAGACACATTTTCATAAACAAAGTTTAGTTTCCATCTGAAGGCGGGAGGGGGGCTGTAGGATTTAGAGTCTGTCGAACCAGGGGAGGAATTACTTCACCACTTGTGGTTCTAATTGGTGATTTTTGTCAAATAAGCTAATTTGCTAAGCTTATAAGACTGTATTCACCCCATGTGGGTGAGGAATTCTGTGGACATTTTCCATATCTGCCCCTGGAGGCCTTTAATAAAGATCACTTTTTTCTATTACCTCCTATTCTAATATTATGTCCAAAGTGTGCTGTTTAGTTCTGGGTTCTCTAAGGCATCACTTGAAGCCTAGAAGAGTATCTACATGCAGATGGAGTGACACCTAGCTCAAGGCATTTTGAAGCATTCTGTCAGATGAGGAAAGTCAACATTCAGTGCCTTCACCTGGAAACGACAGCAATTGCCTTCAACAAGTCACCTGCATTCCAGGATCTTCTACCATTGCCACACCCGACCTCTCCACATCAAAGTTTGATTGAAAAGAGTATAAATTTTGGGGCAAATTTGTAAAGTTTGTCACTGATTTGTTAATTAGTGAGTTGAGATAAGAAGGTTCCTGCCCAGCCTGTGGTGATTATGTGCAGCACTCAGAGAAAGAAAATGAATAAGCTACAGTTTGTGTCTGTGCAGCTGGCTCTTTGATTGCTCCCTCTCTCCATTTGCCAGGCCTATACAGCCCTCTCATCTTCCTCAACTCCTCCCTGTCTCTGCCCTTGTCTCCTCCCAAAAATGGAATCAAGCCATCTTTTCCCCCTGGCTCCCAGGTTGGCCCTGCCTGTGAACAGCCTTGGTGTTGCAGCTGCTGTTGGCCCACTCACCTGGGCCTTAAATGACATTCCTGGTGTGCTTCCCTCTTCTTCCTGCCAGGTTCCTCTCCCCAGAATGCCCCCAGCTCTTCCTTTGAGTATCAGTGAAGTGTGACCACCTGGCACATCAATCCCCCTTCACTACCTGTGAACTCTGGCTCTGCCTTAGGGCACTGGCACTCCAGTCAGGAGACAGCAGTTTCCCTTGTCATGCTTGGGACTTTCCCAGACCCGTTCCCTTAGCCCAGGCTCACACCAGGCCCTAAATCACCAGCCCATGGGCATTTGAGCACTGGTCCCAAGGTGTCTGCTTTTATCCAATCCCCTTCCTAGGCTTGATGTACCAGGTTCCTCCAGCCCATGGTGGCTCAGAGCACTCTCCTCTCTGACCAGGCACTTTGGAGCTCTTTGGAGCCACTCTGTCCCTTTGTGCCTCATGCTCATTCTGTAGGTGCCGAATGTGGCACTCCTTTTGCCTTCCCCAGGAGCTGGAATTACACTGAGAAGACGGTTCCCTGTGAACAAAGGTAACTTTATTTCAACAACTAAATCAACTCAAGTGTTTGTGTGCACACAGGAGAGGACTGTAGGCAGGACAGAGCAGGGCTTTGAGCCTGAGGCTGCCTTTGGATCAGCAGGCATTGCCCCAGCAGGAAATGGTCGTGGTGCACTGCAGCCTGCCCTGGATCCTGCCTGTCCTGCTGCTCAGGAAGCACTTTCAGCTGCGTGGTGTGCACGCATGTTGTAGTCGATCCATTCATAGAAGTGCTGGGTGGAGGTGTAGACTCCAGGCTGCTTTGGTCTGGCGCAGCCTTCTCCAAAGCTGGTTAATCCGACAACCCACCAGTACGCGGCATTGTTGTCCTGGCACATGAGAGGACCACCGCTGTCACCCTGCAACAGAGAGGAGAAGATTAAGGTGGTGTTGCCAGCACTGGGACTGTCTCCTCTCTCACAGCCAGAGCTGCATTCAGGTGCTTGAGCCTCCAGAGGCTGGGCTGTGAATGGCTTGGGGTCCTGTAGGGGAGGGCTCCTCTCTGCACAGGGCTCCTGGATGTGCAGAGGATGGATGAGTGGCACCTGGACCTCTGTGCTGCCAAGAGCACGAGCTGGGCTTTCTGGGCTTTCTGGGCTTTCTGGGCTTTCTGGCATGAGGGGGGCACTGGGCAAGTCAGAGTGGATGGGGAGTGTGCAGGAAGCCCCCAGAGCAGTTGGGAGGGAGCTGGGGCTGGGAGTGGCTGGGCAAAGCAGGCCCTGGGCTGTGTTGGGGTGGTGCTGCCAGGGCTGCAGGTGCTGCTGGGGGCTTAGGGGCTCGTGGCATGCTCCTACCTGGCAGGAGTCGATGAGGCCCTGTGGGTAACCAGCACACAAGTTGTAGGGGTGGATTTCCCCTGCATACCAGTCACTGCTGTTGCAGAGCTTGACATTGATGAGCTGAACCTTGGCCTCCTGCAGGCGATTACTTGAACCTTGAACTGTGAGCAGAGAAAGGAATTAGCCCTCAGCAGCACCATGCTGGTTCTCCTCCCCTGTCTGAAGAGAGTCCCTTTCCCTTAGCCATGGCTTCCCCTCTGCAGAGGCACTGGGGCACTGTGTCCCTGCTGCCTGCCTTTGGAGAGAGGGCCAGGCCCATCTCTGCAGAGGGGTACATCCTGCAGCCTGGCTTTGGCCTCTGCTGTGAGAAAGCCCAAACCCTCTCCCCAGTGTGCTGAGCTGGCCCAGGAGCCCCTCTTGGGAACTCACCTCTTGCAGTGGTGGCACCCCAGCCAGCGATCCAGCAGTTGTTGAGGTTTGAGACTTTTAGGGTGGGGTCAGCCACACAGGCCAGCTGGATGTAGGGGCTGCACAGGACAGGCTCGTTCAATTGCAGCAGGGCAATATCGTAGCTAAAGTCGGCACGCTTGTAGTACTGGTGTATCACCACCTGCTTGACACTGCGCAGTACGGCCCCAGGGCCCGGATTATTCAACTGGGTGGCCCCAATCACGATGTACACCATGCTGATGTTTCTAGTAGAAAGGAGAAGAGGACAGTCCTAAGAGGGAGCAGAGCCATGCACCACAGCAGCCCAGCAGTTGCCAGACCTCTGCTAGGAAAGGCAGAGAGGGAGCAGTGCTCTGGCATGTGTGAGTGCCTTCACACATTGGCTGGGGGAATGTCAAGCTGGAAGCTGCTAGGAAGCCTTGGCACAAGCCCAGGCTCCTCCTGAGCAGTGTGGCAGCTGGTCTGCCTGAGAGGAAAGGGGATGGGAGTAGCAGGTGGTGCTGCTGACAGGGCACCTGCTGGTGTTGTGGGGATGTCCCCATTCCCTGCTCCTCCTTACTTCAACTTGTCAAAGCAGTGGGCCGCTGTGAGGACCCAGTCTGCAGTGATGAGAGACCCTCCACACCAATGGATCAGGTTTGGTGGAACGGAATACTGGATGCTGATGATCCAGGGCCAGGATGCTTCCACAGCGCCTGTGCCACCCACAATGCGTGTCGTGCCATCATCATAAGCCACATTGCCGTAGGAATAAGTCATGGAGCCATAGTCAGGTTGTGGAGCTCGGAATCCGCAGGAACCTCTGCAAGCAGAAAGTCATTTCCATGCTGCTGCATGGCCTCCTGTGGCTCAGGCTGAAGCTCAGCCCTCTGCCCTCCCCACAAGGGCTTGCACACAGGGCAGGCCAGGGAAGCCCATGGGCTGTGCCTCTGTCCAAGGAACTGAGGCTCCCCCATGGTGGGTGGGAAGCTGTGGCCCGGCCATGGGGGACAGGCGGGTCCCCTCCAGGGAAGGCCCCAGGTGTTGCCGTGGTTCCCTCCCAGGGCCTGGGGACACTCACCCACATGGGTACTGTATGCTGTGGGCCAGCCCAGCCACGGTCAGCAGGACGAGGAGGCCGAGCCAATTCATGGCTGCCAGAGGCACGTGTCAGCTGCAAGCACTGAGAGCTCCGTGCACCAGCGCAGCCACAGCCGCAGTGGCCGCAGCAGCCGCGGTGCCCGTGGTGCCCTCGGCCCCGGGGCTGATGTCACAGAGGAGTGGGTTCTGTGTTCTGGGCACTGTGGGGCCTGCGCAACCAGGGCCACTGGGGGAGGGGCAACATCGAATGGGTGAGCCCTAGAATGGTTTGGGGTGGAAAGGACCTTGGAAATCACACAGCTCTGATAATATTCCCTGCCATGTACACAGAGGGATAGCTTGCACTTGGGAAGGTTGCTCAGAAGCTGTCCTTGAACACTTTGAGGGATGCGGCATTGCAGTATGAAGTCCTGATCAACTGGCCCTGACTGAGGCAAGAACAACTGCCCTTGACCAAAAGTTGGCCTCTGGATGAATCTTCCAACCAAATGTTATCTATATCCACACACTGGAAAAACATGGATTTGCCTTTCCCTCTTTAGGAACCGGACAAGGCCATATTGGGCCTTCTTTTGGGGCTGTAGGATCACAGACAACTCCCTTGGTTCTTCCTGCAGCCCTCCAAGGCCTTGGGAGCATCCCAGTAGGAGACTGAAACCAGATGATCCTGCACTAGAAGTTCTGGTAGCTTGTTTATTCAACAGTATGAAGATGGGGCCCTCTCACAGTGCAGTCTGAAATGTTGTTGCCTGTGGGGGAAGGCACCTGCAGGATTTCCCAGCTGCTGCGAGTGGCGCTCCAGTCCTTCACTGTGACAGTGGCTTCCCCCACCTGATGGGCAGATGTGCATGATGGTCAAGGATTAGAGTAACTTGTGATGTGTCTTTCTTCATCAGTGTAGGCAGTCTTTTATAGTAACAATTAGATGCATTGCTTAGCTTATCCTTTTTCCCATTCTTTGCAGTTTTGAATGACAGTAAATTACATTTATTCCTGAAGTCGGTGTCTGTGTCTTCTGTGCTGACCTTGTCTACATGAAAAACAGGCATCTACTGCTGCTCTGGGCAACCCATGCCAGTATCTCAGCAGCCTCACAATGAAGAATTTCTTCCCAATATCTCATCTAAGACTGCCCTCTGTCATTGTAAAGCCATTGCCCCTTATCCTTTTAGGACCTGCCCTTGTAGGAAGGCTCTCTGCTGTTCTCTTTAGGCCCCTCTTCCAATAGGATGAGGCTGTGCAGTCTCTGGGACAGGTAGCTGCTGAGGAATCCATTTGGGGCAGGGAGCTGGGTGTGCAGCTGCAGTGCCAGCTGCAGATGGAGCTCTGGCTGGTGGGAGCCTGGGACCAGAAGACTGCACATCCTTTGCATGACAGAGGGCCTGGGGAGCTGTGTTACTGGCCAGGAATTTCAAAGGACACTGAGTGCTTTAGCAGGAGCCAGTGGCTCTTTATGGAATGTGACATCTGCGAGTCTGCTGGGGGAATCCCAAGTTTGAATATGTAGAGATACCCGCTCTGACTGGCTGAGAGTAATGTGAGTAGGGAATCAAACTGGTCACCCATCAGCTTGTTGGAGTCACCTATGCCTCCAGAATGGTTACATGGGTTTCCTCAGCATTATGGCAGTCCAGATGGGACGTAAGGACTGTACTGCTGGAGCCTCCATCCTTCAGAGCAGGTCCTGGTGGGTTGTCCTGGGATCTTTGGAGCAGGAAACTGCCCAAGGAAGAGTGTTACAATTTAATGTCCAGATTCTATGTAAATTATAAGTGTGGATTTGAGTCTCTCTATTGTTGTGGCGTTTGGTGCAGATTTGGTGAAATCACTTGTAGATGGTGGAAAGGGCATGCATAGCATGATCAGAGTAAGGTGGCCACAGAGGAATTGTGGAGGCCCCAGTAAGGCGCAAGGTGGAGTGTCTTGAATCTCTGCTCGAAGGCTTTTGGAGACAGGCACAGGAGAATCTTGTGTCCCTCGTGCCACACAGCGGGTGCTAGAGCACACACAGAAGGGGGTGGAAGTCCCTTCTTGGCATGCAAAAAGGGGTTTCACATGCCTCTAGGTGTTTGATGTGACAAGAAATAGCCCTAGTTTAGATGAGGGGATGTCTGTGGCCAAGGTTGTACAGAACCGGGAGAAATTGTTTGGGCAGCAGAATTTTGCCAAGACAGCATAATAAGGTTGTTCCCGCATGATTGGGCAGCTCTAAGCTTTGTCTGCTCACTGGGCAGGGTAGTGACCATCCCCAACCCTGAGTGAACTCTTGGACTCAGTGTCTTCAGTGAGCAGGCAGCCCCCGAAATTTACTTCAGTAAATATTTGAAGAAGCTTATGCCGGGGTGGCAGGGAGCAGTACAGATGTGGGGTGGTTGTTCTCAGTACAGCCCATCTTGATGAACACAAAGGGAAGAGTGTTCAGGACCATGAGACAGGACTCCATTGGCCTGGTGATGCCAGATTGATTTTTGCCTTTTTTCTTTTATATATTCTCTGTATTCTTTACACACATATTTGTAGCTCTGTAGCCTGTTGTTGTATCTGTGGCTAGTTTTCCCAGTACTCTTCCCTAAGCAGAAAGACAAAACATATTTCAGAGCTCCAAGCCCTGAAGGGTACAAGGCCCCAAATCCTCTTTTCCTTCTTCTTGGGAACCAAGGCTGGAAACTGCTCTTCAAGACACATTTTCATAAACAAAGTTTAGTTTCCATCTGAAGGCGGGAGGGGGGCTGTAGGATTTAGAGTCTGTCGAACCAGGGGAGGAATTACTTCACCACTTGTGGTTCTAATTGGTGATTTTTGTCAAATAAGCTAATTTGCTAAGCTTATAAGACTGTATTCACCCCATGTGGGTGAGGAATTCTGTGGACATTTTCCATATCTGCCCCTGGAGGCCTTTAATAAAGATCACTTTTTCCTATTACCTCCTATTCTAATATTATGTCCAAAGTGTGCTGTTTAGTTCTGGGTTCTCTAAGGCATCACTTGAAGCCTAGAAGAGTATCTACATGCAGATGGAGTGACACCTAGCTCAAGGCATTTTGAAGCATTCTGTCAGATGAGGAAAGTCAACATTCAGTGCCTTCACCTGGAAACGACAGCAATTGCCTTCAACAAGTCACCTGCATTCCAGGATCTTCTACCATTGCCACACCCGACCTCTCCACATCAAAGTTTGATTGAAAAGAGTATAAATTTTGGGGCAAATTTGTAAAGTTTGTCGCTGATTTGTTAATTAGTGAGTTGAGATAAGAAGGTTCCTGCCCAGCCTGTGGTGATTATGTGCAGCACTCAGAGAAAGAAAATGAATAAGCTACAGTTTGTGTCTGTGCAGCTGGCTCTTTGATTGCTCCCTCTCTCCATTTGCCAGGCCTATACAGCCCTCTCATCTTCCTCAACTCCTCCCTGTCTCTGCCCTTGTCTCCTCCCAAAAATGGAATCAAGCCATCTTTTCCCCCTGGCTCCCAGGTTGACCCTGCCTGTGAACAGCCTTGGTGTTGCAGCTGCTGTTGGCCCACTCACCTGGGCCTTAAATGACATTCCTGGTGTGCTCCCCTCTTCTTCCTGCCAGGTTCCTCTCCCCAGAATGCCCCCAGCTCTTCCTTTGAGTATCAGTGAAGTGTGACCACCTGGCACATCAATCCCCCTTCACTACCTGTGAACTCTGGCTCTACCTTAGGGCACTGGCACTCCAGTCAGGAGACAGCAGTTTCCCTTGTCATGCTTGGGACTTTCCCAGACCCATTCCCTTAGCCCAGGCTCACACCAGGCCCTAAATCACCAGCCCATGGGCATTTGAGCACTGGTCCCAAGGTGTCTGCTTTTATCCAATCCCCTTCCTAGGCTTGATGTACCAGGTTCCTCCAGCCCATGGTGGCTCAGAGCACTCTCCTCTCTGACCAGGCACTTTGGAGCTCTTTGGAGCCACTCTGTCCCTTTGTGCCTCATGCTCATTCTGTAGGTGCCGAATGTGGCACTCCTTTTGCCTTCCCCAGGAGCTGGAATTACACTGAGAAGATGGTTCCCTGTGAACAAAGGTAACTTTATTTCAACAACTAAATCAACTCAAGTGTTTGTGTGCACACAGGAGAGGACTGTAGGCAGGACAGAGCAGGGCTTTGAGCCTGAGGCTGCCTTTGGATCAGCAGGCATTGCCCCAGCAGGAAATGGTCGTGGTGCACTGCAGCCTGCCCTGGATCCTGCCTGTCCTGCTGCTCAGGAAGCACTTTCAGCTGCGTGGTGTGCACGCATGTTGTAGTCGATCCATTCATAGAAGTGCTGGGTGGAGGTGTAGACTCCAGGCTGCTTTGGTCTGGCGCAGCCTTCTCCAAAGCTGGTTAATCCGACAACCCACCAGTACGCGGCATTGTTGTCCTGGCACATGAGAGGACCACCGCTGTCACCCTGCAACAGAGAGGAGAAGATTAAGGTGGTGTTGCCAGCACTGGGACTGTCTCCTCTCTCACAGCCAGAGCTGCATTCAGGTGCTTGAGCCTCCAGAGGCTGGGCTGTGAATGGCTTGGGGTCCTGTAGGGGAGGGCTCCTCTCTGCACAGGGCTCCTGGATGTGCAGAGGATGGATGAGTGGCACCTGGACCTCTGTGCTGCCAAGAGCACGAGCTGGGCTTTCTGGGCTTTCTGGGCTTTCTGGGCTTTCTGGCATGAGGGGGGCACTGGGCAAGTCAGAGTGGATGGGGAGTGTGCAGGAAGCCCCCAGAGCAGTCAGGAGGGAGCTGGGGCTGGGAGTGGCTGGGCAAAGCAGGCCCTGGGCTGTGTTGGGGTGGTGCTGCCAGGGCTGCAGGTGCTGCTGGGGGCTTAGGGGCTCGTGGCATGCTCCTACCTGGCAGGAGTCGATGAGGCCCTGTGGGTAACCAGCACACAAGTTGTAGGGGTGGATTTCCCCTGCATACCAGTCACTGCTGTTGCAGAGCTGGACATTGATGAGCTGAACCTTGGCCTCCTGCAGGCGATTACTTGAACCTTGAACTGTGAGCAGAGAAAGGAATTAGCCCTCAGCAGCACCATGCTGGTTCTCCTCCCCTGTCTGAAGAGAGTCCCTTTCCCTTAGCCATGGCTTCCCCTCTGCAGAGGCACTGGGGCACTGTGTCCCTGCTGCCTGCCTTTGGGGAGAGGGCCAGGCCCATCTCTGCAGAGGGGTACATCCTGCAGCCTGGCTTTGGCCTCTGCTGTGAGAAAGCCCAAACCCTCTCCCCAGTGTGCTGAGCTGGCCCAGGAGCCCCTCTTGGGAACTCACCTCTTGCAGTGGTGGCACCCCAGCCAGCGATCCAGCAGTTGTTGAGGTTTGAGACTTTTAGGGTGGGGTCAGCCACACAGGCCAGCTGGATGTAGGGGCTGCACAGGACAGGCTCGTTCAATTGCAGCAGGGCAATATCGTAGCTAAAGTCGGCACGCTTGTAGTACTGGTGTATCACCACCTGCTTGACACTGCGCAGTACGGCCCCAGGGCCCGGATTATTCAACTGGGTGGCCCCAATCACGATGTACACCATGCTGATGTTTCTAGTAGAAAGGAGAAGAGGACAGTCCTAAGATGGAGCAGAGCCATGCACCACAGCAGCCCAGCAGTTGCCAGACCTCTGCTAGGAAAGGCAGAGAGGGAGCAGTGCTCTGGCATGTGTGAGTGCCCTCACACATAAGGCTGGGGGAATGTCAAGCTGGAAGCTGCTAGGAAGCCTTGGCACAAGCCCAGGCTCCTCCTGAGCAGTGTGGCAGCTGGTCTGCCTGAGAGGAAAGGGGATGGGAGTAGCAGGTGGTGCTGCTGACAGGGCACCTGCTGGTGTTGTGGGGATGGCCCCATTCCCTGCTCCTCCTTACTTCAACTTGTCAAAGCAGTGGGCCGCTGTGAGGACCCAGTCTGCAGTGATGAGAGACCCTCCACACCAATGGATCAGGTTTGGTGGAACGGAATACTGGATGCTGATGATCCAGGGCCAGGATGCTTCCACAGCGCCTGTGCCACCCACAATGCGTGTCGTGCCATCATCATAAGCCACATTGCCGTAGGAATAAGTCATGGAGCCATAGTCAGGTTGTGGAGCTCGGAATCCGCAGGAACCTCTGCAAGCAGAAAGTCATTTCCATGCTGCTGCATGGCCTCCTGTGGCTCAGGCTGAAGCTCAGCCCTCTGCCCTCCCGACAAGGGCTTGCACACAGGGCAGGCCAGGGAAGCCCATGGGCTGTGCCTCTGTCCAAGGAACTGAGGCTCCCCCATGGTGGGTGGGAAGCTGTGGCCCGGCCATGGGGGACAGGCGGGTCCCCTCCAGGGAAGGCCCCAGGTGTTGCCGTGGTTCCCTCCCAGGGCCTGGGGACACTCACCCACATGGGTACTGTATGCTGTGGGCCAGCCCAGCCACGGTCAGCAGGACGAGGAGGCCGAGCCAATTCATGGCTGCCAGAGGCACGTGTCAGCTGCAAGCACTGAGAGCTCCGTGCACCAGCGCAGCCACAGCCGCAGTGCCCGCAGCAGCCGCGGTGCCCGTGGTGCCCTCGGCCCCGGGGCTGATGTCACAGAGGAGTGGGTTCTGTGTTCTGGGCCCTGTGGGGCCTATTGGGAGAGTTGCAACATCGAATTGTTGAACCATAGAATCGTTTAGGTTGGAAAGGACCTTGGAATTCATCTCACTCTTGCCCCTTTGCTTTGGACTTGGAGGGATACCTTGTACTAAACCCAGTTGTCCAGAGGAACAGGAGAGTTCCAGCTCAGAAGCTGTCTCCTTGAACACTTTGAGGGATGGGGCAATTGAAGCTTCTTGGGGCAATCCATGCCTGTTCCTCAGTATCATCACAGTCAAGAACCTCTCCCCAATATCCCATCTAGAGCTACCCTCTGTCACTGAAAAGCCATTGCCCCTTGTCCTATAAGTGGCCACTCTTGTAAGAAGGCTCCTTGCAGCTTTCTTTAGGTCCCTTATCTTGCAGGATTAGGCTGTGCAGGCCCTGGGGCAGGCAGTGGCTGTCTCCTATCACTGCCTGGTAATATCCCACAGGAAAACACCTAGCATGCCATCACATTGTTATGACTAAGTCTTAGTGATTGGCTCTTGTGACTGTGGAGAAATTATGAAATCTGGTGGGGAGAAGTTGTGTTAAGGTTTACAGTTCTTTTGACATGTATTTTTGTTGTTCCAGTATGGTTTTAAACCCTTTTCTGTCCTCCCTTCAAACCTCCCCTCCCCTTTTGTGGTTACTGCCAGGCAGCTCCATAAAACATGACAGTCTGTAAATCATGTGGGAGAGGGCGTGTACCTGCCTTTTAAGAGGTGGCAGGGAGTGGTAAACACTTGTTGCTGGGAGGCCTGGCAGGGTAACATGGCACTACCGATCAGGACATGAGAAGGGCTCCACCATTAAAAACACAGAAGGACAGACTGACAGGCCTTGGGAGTGTCTTGGTTTTGAAAGACAGGTGTCTGCTAAGGAGAGGCAGGCCTCTCTAGGAATGAGGAATTAAATCCTTCCCTCAGTGTTATTATAATTTGGAAGATTAAAAAAAACCTTTTCAGTCAGAGCTATGGGGAAAGGAATAACAGTCCTTTACTAGTAAATATAACAGGACAGACAAACAACAACAGCAATTATAATAATAGTAAAACAGAACCAAGAACCCCGAGGGGCAAATGGTGGAAACTTCGGCGCTGATGGCTGGAAGCGGTGGATTGTCCTCGGCAGGCAGGGGGGTGCCCTGGCAGACGAAACGGGCAGTGCCGGAGAACCTGCAGCGGCTGGACCCGGGCTGACCCAAAATCCAGCAGGGCAGGGAAGAAACTCCGAATTCCTGGGCGCTCCAACAGATGACAGAATTCCCAGGAGCAGACTCCTCCGTTAGCCGTGGACTCCAGGCAGCTACCAGTCGCCCGACTGTCCTCCCCAGAAAACTGAGAGCAGTGAGCCCTCCACCCTCTGCTCCAGGGAGTTTTTTTCCCTCCCCCAAAACTAAGTGATCAACTTCCTTTGTTCAGGGTGAGCACCCTTTAACTATCAGTATTTAGTCTCCTAGCAACTTATGGGGGGGAAAAATTCTACAGGAAACTTAACCCTCAACAGGGAGGAGCCAAGTTTACATATAAAGATGAGGCCACGGACCTAGGAGGAGCCAAGTATACATATATGGGCAAGGCACAGACTGTGGGAGGTGCCAGAAGGACGTATAAGGACTGCTTGTGAATATTAATGAGGCTGATGCAGTCTCAGGCATATAAAATGGAGACACCATTTTGTGGGCTGAGCCTCTGGTGAGCAGAGAAAGTCTCATTATGCTCCCAGTGCTGTCCCTCTTTGCTTTGTAATTTTAACAGGGTCTAATTAAATTTTATTTACTCATTCCCACCCAGGGTTTGAGTAATTTATAACAACAGTGTCTTTGAAATATCACTGCCTCCCTGCTCTCTGCAGCCTTTTTCCCCCAAGATTCTTCCCAAAACAGAATCACTCTGGAACAGGGCTCCTACAGGAAGCATGTGTGCACTTGGGTCAGGAGCCAATCCAGTCACAGCCGGAGTGGGTGAGCAGGGAAGTGCCAAAACTGTATCATTCTTGCAAAAAGTTCAGTGAAATGCAGGTGCTGGCTGCATCAGCCAGACAAATGCCCTCTAGCAGGCTCCATTCTCCTTGTCCTGGACTGGTTGCCATAAAATGGACAATGGTGCCTTCACCCCATTGCAGAGGAAGTGGGGATTGAGCCAAGCCAGTTTTGTTAGTATCGCCTATAGTGATGTTGCTTGCCTTGAGCTAAAATACGGAGCAAACATGGAATAATCTTGGTAAAACTCCATAGTTTGTGTATATGGAACCCTCTTGTTCCCTTGTTTTCCAGATGCAACTGTAGTTTGCCACATTTGGATAGTGAACATTTAAGAAGCAAGAGAAACAGAGTAAAAGAAATTTAAAATTAATTTAATTAGAAATTGTCATTTTAACTGAAGTGTTCAAGTTCAATTCCAGCTACAGGAAAGTCACTCTCCAGGGGTTCATGTGTGTTCAGGTAATCACAGACAAAAATGACAGCAAAGGAGTAACACATCCACTTCTTTCTCTGACAGTGAACTCGTTGTCAAGAACAGGCACCTGGGTGTGGACTCCAGGAGTCCCCACATCCTCTTTCTTACCTGTTGTGCCTGTCAGCAGGCTCACAGAGATAAGTATCCATTACACTGCAGATTGACTGATGGCTGGTAGAAAAACCATTCCCAGAGTCGTGGCTTGTCTGAGTTCTCCTGTTGTTTCCCCACTGAAAAAGTGTCTGTTTCTGAGGATCACCTTCCACGAAAGAGAGATGTTAATGAGAGGCCTCTAGAGACCAAGGCTGAGAAAGATCTGGGTGGCAGAAAACACGGTCTCATAAGATTAAACATAGTGTGAATGGAACTGGTGTTTAACATGTGAAAGATAAGGTAGAAGAGAGCTGTGAAAAGCCCTTTTAATATAGACAAGAATGTTCCTTAAAAGAAAGATAAATTACAGTTTGCAGCTCATAATGCAGTGAACTTAAGATGGGAGTTTGCCCGTGTTATGGAAATACAAGGGTACCTTCTTAGGTGAGAGCTGGAGAAAAATATTTCTTCATTTATTCAAGTTCAGTGTTTTGAAATAATTTTCTTAGAGGTATGTGTTTGTAAAGGTTTCATCAGTCTATTTTTCTTTTTTTTTTCCAGAGGCACTAAACATGTAGGGCAATTGGATGAGGAGTCAACATGTTGTAGCTTGTGTTTTGGAGGCAATTTGCATAGGTTGTCAGAATGTGCCTTTTATGATTTCACTACTAGATTTAAAGAATAAACTGTAACCAGAGGGAGTGTAATCATTGGGACTATTCCTAGTCTCAGTCCACTAAGTTGTGGTGCTTTTCTGACTCACTGAAAGATACTGGGTGTCTTCATATTCAAGGGTCTGCTGATTGTCAGAGTTGTCTCCTCTACCTCAAGCAGAGTAGTTCTGGCCAATATCCCAATATCCTGGAGTTACAAGTTCATCCCTTCAGAAGAATAAAACGATATCTTGCTGTTAAAGAAAGAGTACAAGAACAAGAAAATGTGTTTCATCAGAGAGAACTTCAATCTATGAGACTGGAGTGGCTCAATTAGGGCTTTGACTTGCCCAGCATACTGCTTTGGTCATACAGCATTTTTCAAGTCCTGATGTATCAGAAAGAATGCTTGATCTATCGGGAAAAACCAAGGGTAGCTTCTAAACTTGCTTTCGTGATTCCATATCAGACTGGGAGCACTCAGTGATAAAAAACTATTTCTGCTTTCAACGTCAAGGCTAGTAGCTCCTGAGAGCAACTTCAAGAGCCACTCACAGGATACCACTATGGCAGTGTTTGTACTTGGGGAAGCAATGGCAACAGAAATCAATAGGCCCTGCAAAAAACACCAACTGGATTCTTTCTGTATGAAAAAGCTTCAATAAATGGTTAACCACTGTCCAACAGAAGCTGCTGTTCTCCAAATTCAGAACAGCTGCCCACTGTGAATGTTTACATTTTTGATATTTAGTTTTTGAGAGGTGGTTCTGACATACAAGTGATAAAAGATATTCCCTGCAGCCAAAAGCAGCCCAGCTTGCAACAATGTCCTTTTCATTTTTGGTAGAGAACATTTTGCAGCTCAACTGAAAAGCTGGAGTGTATTTGGATGTCTCTTTTCAACCAGGATTGGGCAGATTTTCATAAGGGACACAGAGCTACAAAGAATGTTTCCTCTCCTAAATTTTAGGGCTGTACCCAGGAAAAGTGCCAAATTCACACGGCTCCTGTTGTCTGTCCTGGAACATTCTAAAACTTTCTAACTTTTATTCTTGAAAGCTCAGGAAAGTTGTGAATTCTCAACATTGTAGCTCTTCACCTATTTCCCATGGAGACTGCTATTCTCCACTTATGCTTTGAGAGAAAAGTGGAGTGCATTCCCAGGTCACTTAAGCATTTCAGCTGCAGAGACATAACTGTAAGTTGATTTTGGTATTTATGGGGCTAACTGCCTACATGTAGGGGGGTACAGTCTAAATACAATTGTGGGTGTTAGCAATACTGAATATTATATGCAAAGCAGACCCTGGATCATGTAAGCTCTTTTTATGCATGTGCTTGGATATGATTAATATGAATAGACTTTTACTACAAAGTTAGTTGTGCTTTTGTTGCACAATCTGCTTTCTTTCATTTAATATTTGTTTGAGGTCATTGCAAATACTTTCCTTGGAAAGAGCTTTATGTCTGTGTTGTCTTTCAAATTCTGAAAAGTTTTGTGCTACCCAAGTTGCACAAGATGCTATGTTCTTCACTTATTTTGGGGAGAAACATCAATTTTTAACAGACTTACTGATAACTCTATATTTCCAGTATGCATGTTTGAAGGACAGCTGTGAACGCGACTGCTTCAGATTCAGCATGGAAATTAAAGAGAAGAAAATCTGTCCTAATAGCTTTTAATGAACAATCTGCTACTTACTTCGTTTGATGTTTGTGGGAAGACAGACAGATAGTGCTGAAGGCAATCTTACCCCCGATATATTGCAGCTGTGTTAATTATCCAAGAGCTGCCCCCCACAGCTCTGGGTGTGATAAAGAGTGAGTTAGCTGGGAGAGTTGTAGTCTGTTGGCTGTGAGGGGGAAGGGACAAGAGGTTGTGTGAGGGACAGACAGGGTTAGGTGGCTGTGCTAGGAGAAGGAAGGCGCAAGCCAGAACTGCAGAAGGAAGAGAGACGAAGGAGAGGATGAGCTAGAACTGCCTGGATCTGTCCATGAGAGGCTACATAGAAAAGGTATGAAAGATTTTTAGTTAAGATGCTGATGTTTGAAACCTTCTTTGGTGTCACTTGTCTATTCTCTGTCAGATATTGACAAATTAGCTTAATATCTTAGCTGGAAGCATCCCAGAACATGTATGTAGTCTTGAAGGAGGAGCGTTGTTTGGAAGCTACATTCTAAATATTTCTGTAGTGACTGTTAATTTTTTTTTTCAGAGTTTTTCTTCTGGAGATGGAGTAATGAAATGTAGGCATGGTAAAGCATGTAAGATTTCACATGGCTTTTTATTTTGAGAAATGCTGAGTTTGGTGAGTCATGACAGGGATGATACTGACCTAAACAGGGTAGCTGACTACATTGCTGAGGTGATACCTCAGGATCTTCACTAGTCTTAAGGTACATCACAATTCTGCCCGGCATGGGTTTGCCAGAAAACATTGAGAACAATGTCGAGTCTTCTGTACTTTCAGCAGCTTGTCTGGGAACCCTTACCTGGTATTTCTGGAGGAAACAGAGTTTCTTCTAACACCAGGCTAGCCTTGGCTTCTGGAAGTGCTTTATACTTGGCACCCACCTAAAGCAGCTCTCCTGTGGTGTGCTATGAAAAAATGGGGTGAGAGAGGAGAAAAAAATGGTTAATTGGTTTGCGTCTCATAGGCAAAATATGTTGGGTTTTTTTTTTTTTTTTTTTTTTTTTTTTTTTTTTTTTTTTTTTTTTTTTTTTTTTTCCCATGGACATAGAAAATGAGAGACTGGAAATTTCTATTTTTTTAGAAAAAATTACATGGTTGAAATTTTATTTCATATTGGAATTAGATTGTCCTCAATGTATTTTCCAAGGAGTTCAAACTGTCTGTAAGCATAGAAAGGCTGGGAAAAGTTAGATTACCAGGCATATCTATTTATTTCTGCTGTTTTTTATTAAACTGTATTTTTCAAATACTAATGCAGACCAAGAAAAATAATTTTTTGCTGCACAAGTGATCCTATTGGTTTGCCAGGCATGTTTACACTGTTCTTTTGCTAAGTGGCAAGATAATGCAGACATCCTTATCGTTGCTAATTCTTGTGTCTGTAGCATGGTGTTACTCTGCATGATTTACAACTTGAGGCTCAGACAATTCAAGGGATGCATAAAGATATTTTAATGGGAGAAAAGTTAATTGCCAACTCATTTATGAACATAGCTTTCCCCAGAAATATGACTGTGTTGGGTAGAATTCAAGGAACTGTGATCTTTTGTGTATTTTTTACAGGGCAGTTGGGTGTAGTTGTGACAAGCATAAAGTTAAAGATTCTGTTTTCTTGATGTTAGCATGGGAAGCTGAACGTGACTTCCTGACTTCTATAGCTTCAATCCTTCAGTTTCATCCAAATTGCAGCTGAGTGATGTTATTCTGCACTGTCTGATAATGCCCATACACCACACAAAGATCAGCAAAGCAGGCTTTGGGTTTGCGTTGGTCAGGTGGTGTGTAGCATTTTTATTCATATTGTGCCAGTCTATGCTGAGAGATGCATTGGGTAATCTACCCTGCTCTTGTACTGAAGAACAAGTGTCACAATCCTTGTTTTCCTTGTTGTATTATAGGTAAAGAAACGTACAGACTTGACATGAGAAATCAGGGATAAATTCTGAACGTTAAGCATGGCATTCTATGGTGCAAATTGAAAAGAGAGGGAGAAAAAGTAATCAATTATTATTGGGAGGGTGATGACTGAGGGAAGCTTCCCTAGAAACTGGAAAAAAAGTTGATTGTAGGTGATTCTTCTTTTGGGGTTTGGAGAACTCAGGAGTAGAGTAAGAGTGTGTGTACATCTAAAAGTATTTCTTCACAGTTTTCAGGCGAGGGAATAGAAGAAAATAAAAGGGAAACAAATGGATGGAGTTGTTTTGGAAGTGAGACATTTCCTATGGTTTTGGTTTTTTTTCTGAGCAAGTGAACTATTTCTGCACATTTTTGTGTTAAGTTTGGAACAATTTGTATCTTCACGCTTTTATTTTTCCATGACTTGTAATTATGATGCGGTTTTTCCTTTAATTTTATTAAAAGTATGTTTAAAACATACTTCAGTAATAACAGAAATAAAAAGTTAAAGTATTTTATTTGCTGGTTTTTTTTCTGCATATGACTGTGTATACATACACATGTAAAAGGTTAATGTATTATCTGGATTTTCCAATATCACACAATACATTTTTCAAGCATATTTTAAGGTTCAACATGTCCCTCACATTCTGTCCCAAAGCCATAGAAATGTCTTTGTCTAAAGATGTGTGCACATTTATGGAGGGTGTGAAGATTTTTACAATTTCCTTGGCAACCCAACAATATTTACATCACCACAATTTTCTTATGCAATAAATATTTGCTGTTCAGCTGGCTGGGACATCCCTTATCTCTTCCTCTGAACTGTGTGACTGGGATAGCCCAGCTTTTTGAACTGTCACAAGCATAGTCAAAAGGCCTGTTGGTTCTCTGTCAAACTGTGTAAATTTGTTTGTTTATTTCATGGAAATGCAAGCAGTAATTATCTGTAGTGCTATAAAAATTTTGTCAGAATACTTACGGGAAACCAGGGACATTGCCTAGACAAAATACTAATTCTGTGGCTTTTCTTGCTGTTATTTCATATTTCCTTAAGAAGTCTTCCCAAGTCCTTCAAAGTCTTTTTCCTCAGTTGCTGAGGGCTGCTTTGGATCTCGATTCATGCAGTTTTCCTGCTTTTCAGAGTTAGTTCTTTGAAAAGATGTCGCGGGTGCTGGTCTAACAGAGGCAGGAGGATATTCTGGTTCAGCTCACACAAGCATGGTTGTGTGGGTTCAGAAGAGCCTTTCAGGAGTGAGTGACTGAGGCCGTAAGAGTTTATTTTCTGCCTTAGGATCCAGGCTGGATTGTAATGTGTCTAAGAGCTCCAGAAGTTCATGGTGCTGCTGTGCCTGCTGGTTTGTCACTGTGTCAGTATGTATTACTGATGCCACACTATCATTGTCTGGACCTAATTTCTTCACGATCTGGGGACCAGTGAGAGGACCTGAGAAAATGGCCTGGAGCTGTGTCAGGGGAGGTTGAAATTAGACATTAGGAAAAGCTTCTTTACCTAGAGAGTGGTTGAGCACTGGAAATCCTCGCAGCCTGACAGAGTTCATGGAACACTTGGACAATGATGGGAGGTGGAGTTAGGTTATCCTCATGGGTCCCTTTTAGCTCGGGATAATCTATGATTCTATGAGCACCTTATGCACTGAAGGAAAAGGCAGTAAAATGTTTTCTAGAGGGAAAATATTTCGTTTTGTGGAACACAAAAAAGGTGATGTGTACCTCAGCTGACAGAGTACGGATCCCGGAGACTGCAGGTTGCCACATGCACACAGACACGAGATGCCATCCCCAACCACATGCACACAGACACGAGATGCCATCCCCAAAGGGAAGGAGGGGCTGGAAGCGCTGCCGAAGCCGGCAGGACGGACCCGAGCGGCCGCGGGAGGGCGACAGGACCCCAGGAACGGAGAGACCCCACCGGAAAACAAGTCCGGCGACAGGAGCTGCTCGCAGGGGTCGGCACAGAAAAAACAGGAGATGAGCTCAAATTCGACTCACTTCTGCTCTTATTTCCATGGGTCATTCTTCAATTATGTCCATCCAGATTAGAATGTAAGGTCCTTGGAATAGGAATTTGCCTAGACGATGTATTGCTAGGCACACCTGTGACACTGCAAATAGTTAACTGCTGTAATTACCGTGCTTGTAAAGCATCCTCCCTCGACATTGCTGCGGGACAGTTACTGTCTGTATCTGACTGTGACTGTGTCAGCCAGACTAGGAGCTTGAATCAAAAACTGGGGGAGGCTAAGCCCTCACTGGCTAATGTGATTTATTGCTTTGAAACATTTGTAGAAGGAAATAACAATGTTCTCTATCTAAGCTTTTCCTCTAAGTACTTCCCGGACAAGAATAACCAAACTGCCTGGGGACTAATGCTTCTCAATTGAGATATTTGGGAGAACCAGATTCTATGGGTGAGAAGTACATGTTTAAACCAGAAAGAAGTGCATTAGCAAGGGTCCTCGTGAGACCCTGGAGAGTTTCTAATTTAGTTCACCATCTTTTAAGATGCTGATCAGGAGTGGGTGAGGTATCTAGGAGCATGGCCTTCCAAAGATGCTGATCTTCTTCCATGTACTGTCATGATTCTCAGTGGAAGCTGTGAGCAAACTCTCTCACCTACCTCTAGAAGATCTACTTAGGGTATTCTCTATTGCCTTCCCTGGCTCTCAAAGTGCTGCAGTCCCCCTGTTCAAAGGTGTCATTTCTTGCAGCACAGGAGTCCTGAGCTCTTGCAGGGGGATAGCAGGATGCTGCTGGTTGGTAAAGGTGGCTGTCAACAGAAGAAATGTTCAAAAGTAAGTTTAAACCAAGAATGTGCATGTATCAAACAGGATTAACATTGCAGAAAACCAACACAGGCATGTGCATGCTTGTGTGTGTAAAATTTTATCCCATGGTTTCAGGGAAGGGGTGGTGTTTCCTCCAGAAAGCACACTGGTGCTAGCAGGAGCTGTCCTGCCTGCATCAGGCCTGCAGTTAAGAGCTTGAAGCCAGAGTCTAAAGTGGCGGTCAAACTCTCTATCCAAAAGTGGTGATTTGGGACTGCCTGGGTTATTTCCTTTCTTTATCTCTAATGGAAAAAGCACCACATCAACAAGCCCCTAAAAGGAGAAAACAGCCCAGGTGATCCTCTTTGCAGCTGAGCACCTCAACTGCTTAACTACAGGATCAGGCTCTTTCTTCTTCTCATGAGTTTTGCCTTCTTGGCTATCCACTGAGGTACCTTCAAAAGGGGAATAGGCTGGGATCACATCTGGCTCTGTGCTGATGTGAAACCTGGGAGAGGGGATGCTCTGGATTCCCCCTCTCTTGGACTGAAGGGTTCCTAGGCCTGTGCCTTAGTGCCCTTTCCCCATCTGGGGCTTGGAATGGACATTTTATGCACCACAGGTCCAGCCAAAACATTTTTTTTCTGGCACCAGAGACCATGCCCTACACTTCAGCTCAGATGCTATGTCTCATCAGTCATCCTGCATCTAAATGATGCTCTACTGACAATTTTGGTGTGAAGACATCATGCAACTATATATATATATATATATATGTTGCCAGTGAGCCTGTGGTGGCCCACTGACACCAGACAGGCTTTGTCACCTGGATGTGCTTAAGCTTTTCAGCTCTCCTGGAAAGTAGGTTGATGTTACTCCCATTTTAAAAATGATGGTTTATTGGCTTTCTCCAAAAGGTCCCAGCAGAGCATAACTATGCAGAGAACAGAAGTGTGTGCTGCCCTTAGGCTGTGCTGCCCCACTTTGGCATCCCCTTTGTGTCAAGGCCAGGGGCCAAGCTCTGCAGCTCTCCCAGGCATGTTGAACTCAACAGCATCAAACACTTAGGAGAGCACAATTTGGTCCTAAATATGCACAAGATTTAAATGGGTGATTTGACACACCAAGACAAGAGGGACTTCTGAAAAATAACAAGATGTTGTGAAATTGCTAAAGGATTAAGTTGTTTGAATCATTGTTCCAGTTTTATTAAAAAAAAAAAAAAGGTATAAATTCATTTAAGTTCTTAGTGGATCTCAAGCTGCCAATTGCTGAGCTTTTACAGCCTTTGATGTGATTCCAATTTTCTATGATGTAAGTGGATTATTTTTTCCTTAATTCTGAAGAGGCCAGCCCCCTCCAGAAAAACATCGCAGCAATTAGATTCAACCCAAACACTGACTTTGGCTCTTTGTGGATGTTAACCCACTCTCTGCAGTGGTTTATTTATTATATGCTGCTTTTGAGACTTGAGTATAAGGGGAAGATACCAGTGGTAAACCACTATTTTCAATAACAGTGATCCTAAAACACACAATGGGCCTTGCAATCCAGCTCTAAGCTGCATACATAAAGAACAGTTAATCCATCCTTTCAATACATCCAACTCTGGGGCAGCATATGGCAGCTTTTTAGCATACAGAACAATAAAACAATTTAGACTGCAGCATGAGGAATAGTTTATCCAAAAAAAAAAAAAAAGCAAAAGGGAAATTTAGATAGGTACATAATTGAGTTCTTCCTGGATTTAATCCAAGGTACCTGAGCTGACTTTTCTGATCTTGCTGAAACAGCCCCAGAACCTTAAATCAGGGCAAATAGTCAAGACTATGGCACCTTGTGCAGTGGCAGAGACTTCCAGTGGTACTGGGGTCTTTCCTGTGGATGCGGATAAGCTGGATCACTGCAGGTTCAGAGGGAGGCTTCTGCCTATTGAATTGTAAGTGTTACAGCCTGTACACTTCTAGCATGGTAATACCTCTGGCAAGACAAACGCACCAGATGAAAATAGCTGAAATCACATCTCAGACAACTGTGGCTGAAGATACTGATGAGTATCTGGGACCAAAAATAACACAGACTTTAACGAAGAGTTTCAGTAACAAGATTGCATTTTCTCCATTTTGCACTGGTTGTACTTCCTTTTAAACTAGTGGTAACCCATGTCCTGAAGGGTCTGGTGAGGCATCCAGGAGCAGGGAGATGCAGGAAGCTTCCTATGGGCATGGAGGAAGAATGACCCTTCTGTGACAGGGCTGTGGGGGCATGGACACACATCCCTTTTGTTATCTGTCACACACTGTCTTGTATGATGGGCAGCAGCCAAGCTCCTGCCCAACATAGAGAGGGGTTTAATTTCACAATTCACCCGACTCCTACGTGTGAAACTCTTAGAACACACCATTTCCTTTGCCTTGCATAGCGCTAAGCTTGTCCTATCATGGCAGGGATGTGGAAAACTTGGGGAAATGCTCCACTGGCTTCTCCAGTATGAGCTTCCTTGAAGGTGTGCTGAGGTGCTCCTCTGGCAGGTTTTATTTTCATTCTCTTCTGTTCTGCAGGCAGCATCTTTATGTTTTCTGAATTAATTGCAATGTTGCTCTCAGAAGCAAAACAGTGGTTTGTAAATTTGGGTGTTTAGCTCTAATAAATGCCTTATCAGAAGATTTTAATGAGCAATCAAATCTCATTACTTGAGACTCACTAGTGATTTTTCTCTGATTGCTTTACTCTTCCTTAGGAGTTTTCAGTACACAGGCTGAGAAACCAATACTGCTGCAATAAATACGTGCCTAATTTCAAGGAGGGCTATGAATTACTTGTAAGGAAAATGTTTTCTTTGAATAAGCATTTGATGAAAGAACTCAAAAGTTGAACAGATGGAATTAATTTGCATACTCCAGACCTAACTTTTACAGACAATTGAAATCAGAAATTTTGTGTTTTAAGCTGTTGCTTACAGGATGTTTTCCTTCTAGGAAAGAAGTTGTTTAATCTAGCATCCAGTATGCACTAGATGGCACTATTTTATAGCGTGTGGAGCTGTCGTTTGTGCTGCAACTGAGTTTATTTCTCTGCAGGGAAAGTCAGTGCTTGGATAGTTGCTACATTTGAAATACCGATAAACAAAATATCTTTCACAGGATCTGGTTGCTGTTGTTTAATATACATATTGGCTCAAAGCAAAATAATGAAACAACGCTCGGTTAGGGATTTTGGCCTGGAATCTGGAAACAAGGTACACAGTTAAAGTTTTAAATTACAACAAAACCAAAATCAGCTAACATTTTAGGCCACTTACTCGAGCTTTGAATCTTTGCAAGCCTCTTTAGTCCCTTGTCTGAGCAGTTGTGGAAAAAATGTGGGAGCATGAGACCAGAGACAAGGGAACCTCTTAGACGTGCACACAGTATGCTGTTTACACCCGGACACTAGCTCATTATCATCACCAGACCCTGGATTTGGCCTAAAATATAGGGCATAAACACATCCTGCCTATGGAACTTCATCGCTCTCATCTGTAAAATGAGGATTTTTGCTTTCCCCCCTTTTATTGGATTAGGCTGTAAATCATAGCTATGCTCAAGTTTCCCTGTTTTTGGCTGGGGCCTCAAGGCTGCTATTACTATGAATAATGCTATGTCTTCATAATGTATTATGGTCCCAAAATAGCAATGAGCTATATAGGAAACTGTGTCCCAGGGTAATACCAGTATGGTTTTTACAGTCCAAGTGGATATTAATTTGAATAATATTAAGGTTCCCCTTGTAGAACAGCAGACACCAGTTGTTTAAATTTAGGTGTTACACTCTATATATCTGAGCCCAGAGTGACTCTGAGTTGCTCATTACTCTGTTGCACACACTTACTGCAAATGTCACTTATGGGACTGTCAGAGGATGAGAGTGAGTTCCAGCTATTTGATTTTTTTCCTTATTTTTTTCCCCCCTGTGCCACAGAAGAGCTTTTTGTGGTTCTGGTTTGTCAGGTCACATTAATTTGCTGTCCTTCTAGGGTTTGAAACTGGCAGCCCAACAGCGATGGACAAAGGCAGTTAACCCAGTGAGCCACCAAAGCACACTTCAGAGCCACAAGCATTTCTGAGGACACCAAGGTCCTGTCTCCTCTCTCACAAAAGCGCTTTGGCGGGGCTTTGTTCGCTAGATGGCACAAACGCATAAGAGATTGCTTTAGAAAAGTTTTCCCCGCAGTTTTACTGTTGATGTTGCAAATGTTTCCAGGGTAATTTCGAACATGTTTCAAGAGTGATTTAGGCTCCGAAGTTCATTTTTTGAAGAAAGACCCATAGTGATATGTTCACTGGGGAGAAGCCAGTGCACTGAGTCTTAGTCAGCTGAGGCTTTCTTCTTTCAGCTGCATTCATGTCCTTCATGATGAACTGGGTGTATCAGAGTCTCTCCTTCCCTTCTTTGTCTTCTCTCAGATCACAGAACCAGCAGAAGAAAAATTTTTAACTGGACCAGCATTAGCATAATGATATCAATACACTTTTTTTTTTTTTTTTTTTTTTTTTTTTTTTTTTTTTTTTTTGGAGAATCAAAATATTTGTTGAAAAAAACTTTAATACTGAAAAAAATTCCCATCATGGAGGAAAGAATATAAAGAAAGACACTGCCTGAGTAGCAAGAACAGCATAAACAGGCCAACAGTAATGGAAATACCAGTAGATAAAAGAGATGGTATCCATATCCCTCCTCACCTAAGGCTTGGATGGATGGAGGGAGCAGAGGCAAAGCCAGTGGTGCAGCAATGGGGGCTGACCTATCTTCCTGCCATCCACCAGCCACACAGCTTCCCTCACAGCTGGGAGCATTCGACTGGACATGTGAGCTTCAAAGACAATCTGAAGCTCCTTTTCTGGCTTGTCAATACAGGTGGGCTTCATATATGTGCTTTTAGGAAGTACCAGCATAAATCCTAAAAGGTCTGTGTGCTCTACTTCTTTCTCTAAGAATCTATTTTACTGCTTGAGGTTTCCACAATTTCATTAAATTTTATTTATATATACATATATATAGGCTTCATATATTTTTTTCTGTTAAGGGCTAGTCAGCTTTTGGGTTTCTCTTCCTATTTTCACTTCTTAACCCTGAAGATAATAGAAATTATGTGATCTCAGACTCCAGGGTGAGTACAAGACCTGCCGACTCATGAGGTTTGTGTTGTGCATCAGGAGGGAGCGGGCAGTGGCAGAAAGCCACCACAACCATTAAAATGCAAGTGGAATATTGAAGGTAGGAAAGGCTCAGGCTTTGAAAGCAAGTAACTTAAACATTTTCTTTCCAAACATCTGTAAATTGTTAGTCTGATTTATTTTGAATTAAAAATCATTTTTAGCAGACTGACAGCTTATTTTAATTTCCAGCCATTAGACTTTTCAGATGTTTGAATTTCATGCTGCTCCATTGCTTTTGATGCTGGAGAAAGGTGCCCCTGCTCATCAGGTATACTTAGGTCCTCTACCACTGAGTAAAGTTCTGTTCTTCATCTGTGTACACCATAATCAAATCCTTGAGGCTGTCTGCTACTCCTGTTGAAACTCTGGTACCATTTTCAGCCCTGTTGGAAATAGCATTATGCTCACTTCCTAGAACAGCCAGATGTAGCAGTGTCTTGGTTTAAAGTGATGTTGCCAAACACTATAACAAATACGAGATGTCAATGTCTCTGCATGGAGAAAGACAACACAAATGAATTCAAGACTTAAAGCACCCCTTTCTCCACTCTTTCCCCTCCACTGTTGTCATTTTGCTTTTGTTACGGTGGCTATTTTCTTTTTCAGTGAAATTACTCATTCTCTCTTTCTGGAAATTCAAAACTCAGCTTGTATAAGCATTTTTACCCCTAATTTCAAAAAGAGTTATGGAAGAAAGAAAAATGTATTTTTTTTTTTTTTTAATCATTCACTTTGATAGCCAGTATTGACTGGAGTTCAAACAAATGTCTGTGATTCTGAACTTGGTGCTCTGAAAACTGGAATAGGTGGATTTGATATTTGCTTTTTCATCTGCAGCTGAGTAAGGACTTCCAGGTAGTTCAGATCTGTGCCTTGTCAGGATCTTTCTAGAAAGTACATCTAACCCTTAAACTCGGTAAAAATTTAAATCTAAATTTAAACAAACTCATTTCTACCTAAAATCATGTGAGGTAAAAGAAGAGTTAGGTGTTTCTACAGATTATAGTGTTCAGCACCAGGTGCTCTACCTACACATAAAATTAAAATTTGATATTTCTGCATTTTCTTCATTTTCAGGCTCACACCATAAGACTTAATATTGTTTTATCCTATGAAATTCTTCCTTGGCAAATCTTTTAGGTTTGCTCAAAAGCAGTAGCAAGCTCAGCAGACCTTTTGGATGAATGAGTTATTTTGACAGGCCCCAGAATTGACTCATCTCTAATAAAAATCTGACCACCCTACAATTGAACCCAATATGGATTGTAGCAATAACACCATAGGGTGTATTTTGCTTTTATGATTACTCCTCTTATCATCTTCTTAGCATTTATGGCAAAAAGGAGTTTTCTGTTGATGATCATGGCCAACAGATAGCAAACCTACCTCCCAGTACATGACTTGACCTCTGAACAGTGTTAAGTTTGGACATTATAGAAACAAGATAAATTAATGGTTCTAGCTTCAGGCCTCCATTCTGCAGACTTCCCTAGGTGCTTGAACTTGTAAATAATATGGGGCACTGCACTAGCATGTGTTTCATCAGGAATAGTACCGTAAGTGTCTTTGTATGTCTGGGGAAGCAAGAGAGAAAAAAATCTCCCTCCATCTGTGCCCATTTCATCTGAATGTTTGGTGAAATATATGCTGACAGATTCCTGAGCGATTCTCCAAGGCAATGGGTATCCCAGTGCTTTCCCAGACCTCCCCCTGCTCTCTGTTGTTGTGACAGGTCCTAAGCCATAGAACTAATGAAATACTTCTACCTAATACAAATGCATGTCCAGGAAAAACCCTATGGAAATCCATGCAAAAAATCCAGTGAAAGAAATGTGTAAACAGAGATTGAAAAAGCGTCTGCATGTTTAAATTCTTAATTTGTACAATGTTTTGGGAGTTCTCAACTTTGAGGGATTCTGAGAAATTGCTTTTCATGGAAAGTGTTTAATGACTACGTATTAAATAAATGCTTTGGGAACCCTTTTCCAGCTTGAAAATTTTAGGCCTGAATCACTTTAGTCACCTCTTTTGTACAGAAGTTGGACTGAATATTTTGCAATGTTATTTCCATTACTCCCCCCTGCAAGGTATTTCAGTAGCTTTCTTGTACTTTTCTGCTGTCACTGTTTGATTTTTTATTTATTTATTTATTTATTTATTTATTTATTTATTTATTTATTTATTTATTTATTTATTTCCCCCCCCCCCTTCCCTCTGACCTTTCTGGAATCTGTGTTTCACAGTTATGGGTGAAGTGTGGTATGGATGTGAAGGAGATTATGCAGCTCTATAAGCTACCAACTGCTTAATGAAACCTTTGCAGTACCTTTGCAGTAACTAGTGGAGGAAAAACACCTCATTAAATCAGAGGGAATCCAAGCAGTTTCTCAGCAAGCATGAGTGACTTTCCCTCATCTTAAGCAGCTGGCTCTTCCTTCCTCTCATCCTCCCATGAGCCATTCCCCAGTAATGGTCTCACTGGCCTCTGAGGCACTGACAAGATCATATAACTTTCAGGGAAGCCCATGGTAGTTGCTAGAATTTCTTCTTCCAGCTTAACTAATGGCTTGTGAAGTTGGAAATCCATGTCTTGAATGTGATGGATTTTGTTTGGAAATTGATCCCAGTAGATAATTCTTTTAAAAAAGTGCCTAGAGATCAGACATGTCCAGGGAAACCTATTTAAAATGAGGCTCATCTTAACATTCAAGGTCAACAGAGAGATGTGAGAAAGAATCCTTACAGGATAAAAAGACTCATGTTTATTAAATTATGTGTGCACAGTCATGCTGAATGATTTTCAAAGCTGCCTTCTTCCTCTCTCTTTTTTTTTTTTTAAATTCATACATCATTCTTTGAGCTGTCTTTGCAAGCTGTCTTTCCCATGGCACTTGGCCAAGAAAGGGGACACAGGGCTACCTTATAATGGGAATCCCAGAGGAAAAGGTCAGTCATTCTCAGCTCACAAAAGAGGTCTTATCAATCAGTTGTCAGACCATGAAACCGGAGCATCCAATGTTAAAGAAGTCTGAAATAGATCACCATAAACACCTCACAGCTCTTCTGCAGCAAGTGCAAGGAAGATATGGAGGGAATGAGTGAGCTGTTCCTTCAGGTCTGGGAGAAAGTGTCATTATTCATAAACCTTTTGATAAACTGTCTTATAGTTTCTGCAGAAATAGTACACCAGGACAACAGTCTGCAGGGCTGTGAATTTCTGATCACTAAAGGGAAGGGATGCCTGGAGGCAGTGGAGAATAAGGTTTGCAGCTAAGAGGTTTTAGAAGAGCTAGCCTTAGTCTCCTCTGTGCTGTTAATTGTTTAAATAGCTGGTAGAAGGTTTTGGGTTTTTTTTTCCCACCTGTATATTCACAGTCTTGGTCCCAATTGAACAAATCAAAAAGTGTCTGGGAATTTAGATATGAATCAGTAGTTGCAGCCAGAAATTCCCATAAGGTATTGGTGCACCAAGACTAGTGTGTAATATGAAGGACTTTAATGCAAGCTGGCTAAGTCAAATTGAAGATTCAAGCAATAATATGAATAATTAACTCTGGGGAAATTCACATCTGTATATGAAGTGTTCCAGCTGCCCTCTCCATGTGTACAGAAGGCTGAAGCATAGTGCTGGATCCAAGGAGACGTATTCTGGGAAAATTCAAGGCAACATATAATCTTCCTTACTGGCATCCATCTCCTTAAAGAGAAAAAAAAAAAAAAGCAGATGTGAACTCTAGGAGTGTTATGGACTTTTGTGATTTTAATATGGACTCTATATGTACAGCTCTTTTTAAAGAAAATAATTAGAGTGGAGGGAAATGCTAAACTTAAGTCAGAGGGAGTCTCAAAATCCAGTTATGTAGGTATTGTAATATGCATTGCTCTGTTAAGGGCAGCTGGCTCAAAGTTTGTTTTATGTATGTATTTATTTATATATATATATAGTTAAAACAGAGGGCTGTTGGCTGAAGTCAGGCCTTACATGACTTCACTCAGGATGCCATTTCTCAGCTTCATTAGGGATTATTTTAGTCTTGTAACACCTAATATTAATTCAGATTTAGACAGCAAATAGAAAGTTGATGCTTGTTGTACAGATGCTAGCTGAGATTCTGGTCTCATTTTGTTGAAGTATCTGTTAATGGTCAAAGTAGAAGGGTTTGGGTTAATCCAGAGATGGACTCAAGATGTTGCCAGTCTTGAATCTGGACACACGTTTAAAAGCTCAAGTTCGAGGTGGGTGGAGGGCTACTTGGACCATTATAAATATTTCAAGATGATGAATAAACAAAGGATAGATATTTTGATTTCATTCCATTTCTGTTATCAGCTGCCAATTCTTTACAGTCTCCACCCTAACTTTTAAGGCTAAAGCCAGACTGCAGAAGTGTTGTAAATCTCCTCCGGAAACTCTCAGCTCTGACAATTATTAGACTGAATCAGTTTGCTCTGCTGAGCCCACACCATCTTCTCTGGCTACAGCTGAATTTGTTCACTAGTCATTGCTCATCCAGGTAACATATTTGATTTGTTTTTGAAGTGAACACCAGGTCTTACTGCTTCTTGATAGGCATTATGCTGCACAGGAGCATTTGATGAAGAGGAATATCCACTTGAGGACCGTAGTGGGCTGAGATGTGCTTCTTGCTCATCTCCAGTGCTGCTTTGGGATGATCAACCACGGCCTTTTTGTGGCGGAAATCTCCGTGTAGTGTTTCTTATTAACACTGTCCCTGCCTAAGGCACTAGTGAAATTTTAGGCAGAGTTTTTGCTAGTAAACCCTTCATGTGCCCTGGAGAGGAGCCAGACCCAAAAATCTGTTGGAAAATCAAAATAGAAAGAAATAAAGAGAGAGAAAGAAAGAATAGATAGGAAACGGGGAATGCAAAAAGTTTTCACAAGTGTTTTGGATTTCTGGGCAGTATCTTCAAGCATGTGTGTGTTGATTTGCAGGCAGACAGAATCAGCCAGATGTGAACTGGTTGTGCTATGGTTGTGTTAGGGCAGTGCTGAACCTGGGGAGTGTGAAGCTGGCTCTCAGCAGGGCTTGTGGTCACTGCTGGGCTAACCATGATGGTGTGATTTCACATTTGTAGCTGTCAGACTTGGAGAGCACAAGCAGAGTCACCTCAGTTCAGCCCAGAAAACAGAATGCAGATATGCCCTTGTGCTGGTAAGAGATTCTGGCAATTTTTCTCTCACTGACAGTGCTGAATTTCTACCCTGATCATACATTAATGCAGATGGATATGCTGCTCTTTGTTGCATCCAAGGCCTGTATGAAGACTATCTATGAGCAAAAGGCAGAATTGTACTCAAATTGTGCTCTTTGTTCTGCAGAAAGAGAGCACACGTTGTGTCAAATGTTACTTGTGTAACTGAATTTGCTATCAGTATAATTAATGAATAATGAAGAGAAAAGGAAAATGGAGTGTAATTCTGGAAAATACTTCAGTAATGATGTGGTTAAAAATCCTGTATGCACACTGCCTTACACATAGCCTTTCTCTGCTGTTGTGTGCAATCTTCCTCTGCCCCTTGGCTCACTGGCTTCAGTCTAGAAGAGGAGTTACTGTGTCATCAGTCTCCTAAGTCCTACACAGGTCGAGCTATGAAGGTGATGTTGAAGGTCTTTCCCTCTTTCTCTCGTGTACATTTAGGGAACATTTTCAGATTTTTTTTTTTTCTACCATGCTTTAACACTTTGGTTTTTTCATTAATCTGCATATCAACATTACATCCAGAATTGCTGTTTGGAGTGTCTACATTTATTAGACTCCTGCTTTTGTTCACTTTATTCCCTTGAATAGCAATTTTACATGTACCTTGAGTCTTTGATTAGCGAGCTAGTTGCATCCCCAGAACCTCCACTGCTGTCTCATGCCCTCTCTCTGGTCATTCAATGTCTTTATGCCTCTCCACTGTAACCTGCATTCTCACTCTCAAGCTGTAATACGCCTAAATTATTTTGGTTTTCTATATGATTTAAGTCTACTTCATTCACTAGTACAGATGAGCTGCTTGTTACAGCTGACTCCATAAAAATGATGGCGGTACAACATAATTAACCAAAAATAAGGAAATAAAAAAGACAAGGCAATTGCCACATGTTCATTAAAAAATAACTTTTACAAGGGGATAAACCTAAAAAACAAATCCTCTAGGCAAGCTGAGTTCAGACAAGGCTTGCAGAGTTAGTAGAAAGCTGTGTTCTGTTACTAGCCGTAGCAATCCTGTATTTACTGTTGGACAGGAGTAAAAGGTGACTGGTAGTACCTCTGACTGCATTTTTAAGAACTTTGCCCTGCTTTGATAAAGCAGGAACTTCAATTTACTGATAGCTGACCTCTGCTGTTCTCTGCAAGGTCCCTGTGTTTCCAGGAGAGTCCTCCAGCACTCCATAACCTCATGGGCTATGAGGCATGGGGTGGTGTTACTCACTGTTGTGACTCAAGGGAATATGAGAATTCAGGCTTTCCTCTTCCAAAATATTCAAGTTTTGTCAACAGTAATGAATCAATTGGTATTTGCTATTAACAGCAAAAGCTTTTTTGCAAACTCCTCATTCTGTAAGTTAAAGGACATTTTTCAGACACAGGCACATGTGTAATTGGCATAAAGCACTGGAGAATTGTGTCCAGATTGTGTACAGATCTATAAATGTTCAGGAACCAGGTTTTCCATCTGTAGGTACATGTCCGTTCATAATGTAGGAAAATAACAGGATCTCTGTGGGGGTGGCCTTCTATTTTATTTGATTATTCTATTTTTTCATTTTTCAGATGTTTTGAGAAGACACCTAAGTAGCTTGCACAATTCCTAGGAAATATCCCACTTGTCCAAGAAAGGATAGCACATGGTAGCTTCTGCGTGCTCCAGTTGGGCAGCCAGCACTTTTGTCCTTTTTCTTGTTTCTTTCTCAGGTGTGTGGGTGTTCTTCAAATCCAGAACAGTTCCATGTCTCTGCTCAATCAGGCACTCAACCATTTTGCCTAATTATATCTGATGTTTTACTCATAGTATTATGCTCTTCTTCAGAGGAAATGAAAAGCAGATTGTCTCCTTGGCAGCAAAGAATAACAAATGTGCTGCACTGAATAGCTGCTAGATGAAAAAGGGCCACAATCTACCTCTGTACCAACCAGTGCTAAAGACACTCTGACAGACAGGAGGCTGCTCTGAGAAATACTCCCTTCTCCCTTGTTGTCTAAAAGTGCTCTGAAGAAAATTTAAGGTTACTTTGCAGAGATGGAATTGTGGATATCTTGATTAGGCAGAAGGTATTGAAAAAATTCCAGTAAAATTTAAAATTTGTTTCAGTGAAATTCCATTAAAAATAATAATTATAACAATAAATTGATCTGGTTCAATATGGTCAAAAGGCGTTTCTTTACTTGGACATAATTTTTTTTTTTGAGTAAAATTTGATTTGTGTATTTGGCTTCTTGCCTTTAAAAAAGAATTAATCTCTCCCTCTGAAAGCAAATATATGTATATAAGTTAATTAAAATGTAACTATTTTGATTTTTAAATATATGTTTTGGCTTTCAGAACAGGATCTTTTAGTGAACCAGAATTTAGTGAATTTTTTTTTTTTGCTTCCAGAAATATTATGGATTTTGTCTTCTTCAGTGATGGGGATAATCCCCCCTGCCCTTCTGAACTGAGACTCTTGAATTTGGAATGTTTTGTGATTGTAACTATACCTATGCCATTTATAAGTGTTACTTATGCATTTCATAAGTTATTTCAGATTCCTCTCATTCATTTTACCAAGAAGATTTTATCAAGAGTGTCCATTAAAGTAGGCAAGCTTTTCCATTAGTTTTCTTCTCCTGGTGTTACCTAATTTCAGTGAGAAGCATGAAATGTGAAACTCATGATGGCTGCATGTTCTGCTGGTTATGTTGCTGAAGCAGAAAGTTTTCATGTGACTTGTTGTGCAGGTCTGCTCACAGCAGGCTCTGTTTGACACCTTCACAACACGTTAGGAATCGCATTTCATATTTTAAAGAATCTACAATGGGAGCTTGTAGTGGGCAAGCCCAAACAAAAGATCCTGTGGAATTAGCCTAATTACCCAGGAGAGGTGGTTTTTCTCTGTTCAATCCCATTCCGAATTATTTCTCACTTTCCAAATCACTGCAACCCTGCCAAGTCTCAATAATATGTAGTTCTTGTTCAATCTACAATAGTTTTTGTTTTTCAAGTTCTGCTCCTTTGTGTTAGCCGTCTTACCAAACTAATTTTACCTGCTCTGCCAACTCACTGCTCAAGCCTGGATTATTCATGTCTGTCTAATTTTCCCATCTGATCTCCTAACCACGAATGTCTGCTTTTAAATTTTCCTTTTTAATTGACTCTTGAGCCACTTCATTAGTGCATCTGTGCAGGTAGACTTCTGCTTTCTCACTGAAGGTGGGTGTGGCACTATCTTACATTTTACTTTTCACTTACACCGGCAAATTCTTGCCTTTCATTGTCAATTCATAGCACCATGCAAATGAGAGGCTCATAAAAACTGTCCATTCTTCCCCTGCCAGCCAGAAAGTATTCCCAAATATGTCTTATTCACGTTGCTCTTACCAGTCAGAGAGGCTCAGTCTCCAATTAGGCTATGAATTTCAGCTGTGAGTCATCATTACTGCCCAGTCTTATTAGAAATATGAGGAAGAAATGTGTTTTTGTTTGTATGTGCAATAAAATGTTGGCTTATTGTCTGGAAGTGGCCCCTCTGATCTGGAATATCCCATTAAGACAAGCACCAATGAAAATGCCCTGGGACTGCCAACAGAGAGCTGGACGCCAAAGTGCATCATGGCAAGATAAAGTTTGGCTTAAACTCTATCCTGGAGGAAGATGGACAGCTATGGACCTTAAGGGGCTGGGACAGTAACTCAGAATCGAAATATTTCTTGTTCCTAATGGTTTTATTGAAAAACTATCTCCTATATCTTTCTTTCATATTTTCTGCCTGCTCTGCTGATGTTACCATTCCAGAGGCTGAACTGATTGCCCTTTCAGAATAAGGAGCTTGTATTTCCATCTCTTCCTATCTTCTGGGTTTTCTAGGTGATTTGTCAAGTTATGCCAAGTTCCTCTCCAGCTTCTGTATTCTCTCTCCAGCTCTTGAACAGCAGGACTGAGTCCAGCACTGCAAGGGCACATAAAGTCTCCAAGCACCAGATGAACATGGCAGTATAGGGACCAGCCAGGACAGAGATAGGTTTTGCCACTTTTCCATTTTATATTAAAGGTAAGGAGAACAGTCTCCCATAATTCTGGAGGGAGTAGCTAACTTGTGGAAAGGAAAACATTTATTAGACCTATAGATTGTATAGTGTAAATGCTGTGTCCTATAAGCAGATCACTTCTCTTCCACGAGATCTGCTCTAAGACCAGCTAGGGACAGCAGATGAGACTTTCCAGCTATAAACAAAGGACATGGAAATGGAGTGAAAAGGAGGATACTGATTCTGAAATCTTAATTAAAAATGAGCACATGACATTCCAGTCTTTTTTGTGTGTGCTTACAATTATTAACCTTTTTTGAAAGAACAGCAGTAGGGACTCATTCTTAAGTTCTACTTCAGCTTTCCTTTTGTCTTGTATTTTGTGTGTTATCTTTTCAAGTTTTTTTTTAATGCAGTTAATCTATCTTAGAAAACAGCCTTTTAAACAGTGCTTTTTATTGTTGCAAACAGCCCCTGCCTTCCCACCAGCTCAGATCATGTTGACATACTCACACAGATGTAGTTGGCGTTTTGACACGTGTACACATCGTTTTCATCTGATTCTTCCGGATGACTCCAATGCCTGAGGTTTCTTTTAACACCCTGAAAAGCCTCTGGGCTTTGTGCAAGGCTGCATTCCTAAACAGTATACCAACTCTGAGGTTCAGCCAATGTTTACTTTGCAAAATAACTTTTTAATATCAAAAGTAAAACAGTCTTCCTACATTCCACAAAGATAGATGCTATTTGCCATTTCAAAAAATAGTGCAGTAATAATAACAATAATAATGATAGATGAAATTGCTATTTCAGGGGAAATAATTGCAGCTGAATCACAGCTGTGGGCTGACGAACAGATAAGCACGATGTGTTTTGCCTTGTCAGGCATGTGATTCAGAATACATCTTGTTTTGCCCTCTGTGAAAACAGGAGTGACTGGTGGTGAGGATATATTTCATTTTTATTGGAGAACTACCCGATATATTCAGCTTCAGGGGAGACTGACTATAACAGGATAAACTGTTAGCTGGTGTAAGTCCAGACCTCTCTAGTGATGACCTAACTTTGTTGACTTACCAGCAAAGGATGAGGCTCAGTACATCTGAAAGATACTGATGACCCAGTAAGGTTGAGTTGACTTCAAGCTGTAGAAGTGACCATTCCACTCTTGCTAATGTGTTCACACCCTTCCCTTGCTTTGGCAATAGCAATCATGCAGCAAGATGATCTGACTAGAAAAATACTAAATATTGTACTTGGATTTGGGGTTTTTTTGGGGAGGGGTGGGAGAGTTCCCATTCTCTCCTCTCAGATAATTGGTCTGGCTGATTGCAGCGGCGCACTGCTGCTGGTGTTTGTTTGGAGATGTCAACAAGGATTCTCATGGGGCAAAGACAGGATTTGAAGAACCTTTAACCCCCTTTGAAGGACCTCACAGATGGACTTCAAACCTCTGTCAAAATGCTCCATTAGACAAACATTTGCTCTTGCTGAAATGAGCATTAAAACTACCATGTGGCAGAACTGGGCTCTTCCTGAATAAATCTGCTGATGCTACGATAGAAATGTCTTTGTCATCTATGTAAAATGCATGTGTCAAGGTTTTGAGGAGAATGAGAAACAGACACAACCCATTTATTTTATTATACAGTTTTGGTTCCTAATGCTGGGGGATTAAACCAATTATGGACAATATACATTCTGGGAATTGAAGCATGTGGCTTTTGGAGCATGGGAAATGCCTTTCATGAGCTTGAGAACCTGGAGTCAGGTGGGAATGAGGAAAACATCTTTCAGTATTTGCAGAATTCTGATCTTCAAAAGCATGTGTTATTGAGAGTGGCATGCTCTAGCAAGGAAAAGGATCACTGGAAACGCCATTACATTAAAGGTGGTTTTAAATTCAGGGATTGATGTGTTATTTTCCTAAATGTACAAATGTGCTTTTGTTTTTAATGACTGCTCTCATGGGCTGTCAACTCTTCATTTTGGGAACCAAGAGGAAGTCTTTCCAAAGCCATATGAGGATATATTAGTTTTACCCAGGGTGAACATGACGTAACCCTTCTCTGCAAGAATGACCTTACTTCTATCTCCTGCTCAGCAGTTTATCTGTTTTTATAGTCATCCAAATAGATTCAAAGGGGAGGAGGTCTGACCCATTTGTTTTCTTCCCACACAAGATGCATTTCAAGTGCCTTGCACTTTCACAAATGTTGTGCAATCAATCTCATTTGAAGATGTGCAGCCTGCAATATTTAGTCCTGACAACTATGCTGACATGAAGAAAGAAGGTGCAGCTTTGTTGTTCTGAATCACTTCATGAAGACCAGCCAATCTAAACAGATTTTATTTGGGCGTAAGGCTCTTTTTGGTATTATTGCCAACTCAGCTTCATGCTCAATTAAAAGCAAAACATGCTGAAGCCCTAAACCTTTTAGCAATTCCAGATCTACTAATGATGTCAGATTGGGCAGCTCCCCACCAAGGAGACATCATTAATTACAGAGGCTGACATCAGTGAGAGATGACGGTCTGCTGTCAAAGCTCTTTAGCAGGACACAGGAGAACTCAACTCTGTTTTCACCTTCCACGTGCAGCCTTTGTGTGCCCTTGATGAAATCGCTGCTCTCTGCCTTGACATCATTGTACTTAGGGAGTTTATGGCATATTCCTAGGCTGGATGGCAGCTTCTGAAAAGAGTGGGTTAAGTGCAGTGCAGGAGACTTGTCATCATTAGTAATGTGCTCTTGCAATTTAGAAGCTAGTTTAATTCTGGATTGTAAGTTAGAGTAAAATTTCCCTGACTGGAGCTCACTGAAAATGATCCAGTTCCACACACACAGTGAAGGGAGATCAGTGGGATCAAGCTGTAATATGCCAGTTTCCTGGGGCCTTCCATTTCTTCTCTAGAACCTCTATTTAGGCAATTTGAACAGGAATTCCTGGAAGTATATCTCAGTGCCAAATTGTCATTTTGACTGCAATCTAAGACCAGTTTCTTATTTGCATTAATTACAAATTTTCATGTGCTGCAATTGATAAAATTAGGAAAATGTAGTTGATGGCAATCAAAGTCAGGAAGAAGGACAGTCTGTACCTTTTTCTGAACTATTTAGGTTCTCAAGAGCACCTAACCCTAGAGACCTCAATTCATGGCTGTAAGGTACCTCTTCTCTCAATGGGTGTCTGTCCCAACAGGAGTGTTTGCCCTCATAACTGCTCTTGATAGCCAAATGCATTTTTTTTCTTCAAAAATGTTAAAGACTTCTGCCAAATGACTGTCTGAACAATTACATTTGAACCAAAAAAAATGGAAGGAAAAAACATTGTGTCAGGTCATCTGGAAATGAAAGACTTGCAGTTTTTTTGGTGAGGTCAGTTCTCATCCATCACATTTTTGTAATTAGATATTTATTCCATTCAAAATAAAATGCATCAAGGCAGACATTCTTTCACTGAAAATAAATGTAGGTAAATTTGGTCTCAAAATGTTGCTTCAGTATGGAAAATGGCTTCACTTAATTTTTGTCTTTTCCAAAATTATTACTTTTTTTGGCTGTTCTTGTGACAGTAAAGGAAACTCAGAACTTTCCGGAGGCAGTGTCTTGTGAAATCACAGTCTAATGAAGAAGAGAATGAGATGAAAACATGGTAATAGCAAAGAAGTTGCGTTTCCCAATGTTCACTGGCACTATGCACTTGAGTGAGTATCTGTACTCATGTGCAGAAGTAACTTTTTACAAAGAAAGTTCCCTAGAACAGTAGGAACAGTATTTTATATAAGAATGGGGTAGCTGAAGGGTAGGAAATATGGGGAGTCAGTCCTAGTTCAGGGAATTATGCCAGACTGTCTTCTGCTTAATGGCAGAGCTCAGATTTAATTGGAGCTTTCTGAACATTTTTGTTTGGTGTTTTTGATTTGATTTTGCTTTTTGTTATTCTTTTCCCCCAAACTGTATGTAGATTTTCCCCTTTGAAGAGTACTTTTAGATATGCCGACAGCTGCCTGGTTTCCAGAGAGCATCAGGCAGTGGCCAGCCTACTGTAGTTCCTGATTGCAGTGCACATAAGCCTTGGCGTTAGAGGGATGAACAAGTGGATGAGTGATTTTATTTTTCCATGTTTTCTTCATGGCTTGTGAGGAAGATCAACCAGCAACTGCCTGCCACATGTATGGTCCCTCCCCCACCACCAAATGAGCTGGTCTTCCGACCATTCCTGTTAATGTTTTTATGCTGCTACTGACAGAGTGAATTGTCAAAATCAGTAGATGACAGGCCCAAACCCAATGATCCAAAATGTGAAAGTCTGGAAGCCCAACTCATAATTTTAAGTTTGTTTAGTTTTCAAAGCACATTGAGCTATATGCAGTAGTGATAAAAGGAGATATTTTCTTCTTATTGGAAAGCAGACTTTTTTTGTTGGACTTGATAAAGAAAGGAGCTTTTAATATGTGATACTCCTGTCATTGTTTTTATAGGATGTATTAAACTGAAGAATTTTTGTGAATGCTCACTGTCTTTCCAAGAAAAGTGCCTGATGGTAGAATGGCCTGCTATCCACTTTTCTGCCTCACATTAATCTATGTTAAGTTCCAGCTGGGGAAAAGGCAAAAGATTGTCTCAGAACTTCATGGCAGGTTATAGACTCTTTCACACTGTGGGTTAGATGTTAAGCCATGCTGGCATTGATTGTTTGACAGGCATACCAAATGGGCTCTGTTTGGCTATCAACATTCATGCCCTGGAAATCATGGCCAGGCAGTGAGAGTCAGGCTTGCTAAACAGCCCCAGGGTGTGGCTGAAGAGCAGTCAATGCATCACACTGTGTTTCAGAGGTGCTCAGCCAGAGCCACAGACATTCTGCAGTGGCCAGACGAGTGAGGGATGCTGTCAGAGCCACCCCTTGCTGTGACAGCTCTGCATTTCACTTCTCAGAATGATTACTTTGGCACCCTTTTCAGCCAATAATCCTGAATAATCAAATGGTGCTTCTGTACCGGTTTTAGAGTCTGGATCAGAACGAAGTTACCAGCCATCACCCCTTACTGATCTTTGATTTGCAGCAGCTTCATGAGCTTGTGATGCCCATGATCTGGTTTCTTTTTGTATGAAACCAGACTGGAAGATGTGCATGTAGAACCATGTGGCTGCAAATGAACCATCAGTACCTGGGGTCAGGCTAGACTCAGCAAGAAGAAACTGCGGATGTCAGACCCTCAGCAAGGAGTGGTTTACCCTACAGAGGTGCCCCTATTGATTTGCATTACATGTTGTGAAATCTGGATGTACAACTCCAACTGACTTCATATGGGGCTGGGAGAACCAGACTCCTGCCTGTGGCTTATCCTTCTGCTGTCTCTGATGGAGAGAAGTGTAGCACTGGAAGACAGTATTGCAGGTGGGAATGAACAAAATAAAGAAACCACAGCAAGGAATTTCTTAGCCACACAATGCTTGTCACAGGTTCTGCTCGAAGTCCAGCAAAATAATTTTTTTGCAAAAGTTAATGTGGGTCAGAGGATGAGAAAGATAAGTGAACCTAGTGACACACAGTGGGGAAGAAATTGGATGCCAAGTAGGAATGCAGTGTTTGGACAAGAAATGCTAGTGTACTGAGCCAAAGGAAAAGGTTCAAGATCAATCATCCAGAAGACGAAAAGCTTTAAAGGCAGAAGAAATGCTAAAGTTAGCATGTGTGGCTTACTATAAATTGGGGTAATCTGAAACAGATATTCTCTGAAGAATACTTCCAATGTTTCCTGGCTCTGTTCCAGCTACTTCAAAGCCCTGTTATCAGTGAATTGTGGTCCCAGTGTTAGGAAAGCTGGGCGATGTTCTAAGGAAATGTCAGCTTCAGATCACAGTTTCCTCTCATTTCTGTGAAGAGAGGTCAAATTAGCAAAGCACTGCCCACACGCCGTCTCTGTCACAGTCCTCCATGGCCCACTTTGTTAGTGCTTGAGCTGATACTTAGGATGGAGAACAAAATTGCTTTGAAACAGTAGGCTGTTTGATTTAGGAATCAAATTTTAAAATAATACCCCAGCAGTATGTGTTGCCAAAAACCTACAAGGCTGCAATGTTCATTAGAGACATGCAGAACAATTAAGGGAAGCTTTTAATTCCCCTCCTCCACCTGAGGATCCTAAGCTAAAATTTCTTGGGGCATTTAGTAAGCCTGTACTTTGCTGTCTGGGTGCTACTTAATACAAGGTTTGATCAAATAATTGATGTGAATGGAATCTTATTTCTGCTGTGTCCTGTATGGGCAGCAAGATATGAAGTTTCCTCTTTTACCTAAACAGTAGCCGTGCTGCTCATCGTAGTTTAGGTCTCAATGGTCTGAAGAGCAGAGTTAAGAAAGATTTATTGTTTTATGTGAAGTGTCTTCCACAAATCCAGGTGTTACCCAGGGTAAAATACTGAGATTTCTTAATCTGTTATCTCATCACTTCAGAAATGGCTTTGCTAGCAGGCCACATCTAAGAGACATCTTAGAGGTTAGATGTTGCAGTCAACAAACTGTCTTGGATCATAAAACTGAATCACTTCTCTTTGGCTGCTGAATTTCAGTGGGGTTTGATCTGACATTGGTAATAAAGAGGGTTTACATCAGAGATTTTAGATGTGTTCATGACTGCCCTCTTACTTCATCAACCCAGGCCTGGAATATCCTGAATCCGGTGCATTGACACAGCATGACTCATTGGATCCGCAAAGGATACATGGAAGGATCTATAGCTATTGCTAACTACCTAAATGAGGTGGTGTGCAACCTCATCGTGGTCTGTCTCCTCTACACCAAAACCTGTGAAATGTTGGATAAATAAATGCAATGCCATTGCCAGAAATTAATCAACCTGAATGGGATAGGAGTTGAATTTCCATGATTCCACCCATTATGAAAGCAGAGAAGAGCAAATCTATATATCTCTTTATGAATCTATCTATAGATATATCATGCCAATTAAGTTATTTTTAATGCAAAATTCTGTGGCAGAATAAAGAAAATCATAATTAAAATACATTCAATATTTTGATGTAAAAACTATCTCCAAAGGCATTGGCTATTAAGACACATGGGAAAGGAAATTAAAAGATGACAGTGTTTTGGATGTGTTTATTTTTGCCATCTCTGGGAGTACTAATGACCGACAAACAGAATCATTTGCTTCACTGATCATGGATGTAGCTGTAGCAAGAAGACAGGTGACCCTTACAAAACTCGTGGTGAAACCCCACCCCCATAATGGTCTAGATCTTTGATGTCTCCCCTCGCAGCACCAGGTAGCTACACACTATCCTTGGGCAGAGATGCACACACACGAGCAGCTTAGGTACAGTTTTGTATGTGCCACAACTGCTTTGCCTATATTTTATAGTTCCAATATGAAAAATTGCTCCCTATAGAAAGACAAGAACTTTTTATTGACCGTTATTCGCCAGTAATTCTTCAGAATCCTAGCCCAAGTTCAGATGAAATAGGAAAGGCCATATTTGTGGCAAAACATCAGAAAAGGCATGCAAGACATGAGGAGAAAGTTATGTATTACTCAACTGGAATCATGAATCATGCTCAAGAGTTCCTCAAATACTCAATTCACACCTACTGTCTCTCTGTAAGACAGGATAGATGAAGTGAAAGATTACAAGTGAGGGGCATTAGACACTTTGTTTGCTGCACTAATAAAAACTGCTCGGATGCCCAGCTGAATATGCCAGAAAGGCCTCTATAAAGCTAGGTAGAATAAGAGTAAGAAAGCTGGAGTAATTGGTAGGGAGAGACCCCTGTGGATTTGGAAATGCCTAGTTAAAGCAGCCTCTTTACATTTTCGACTGCTAGTGGCAAGTTGGTGCTGGTTCTGGCCTTGTTTCTTCCTTTTGGCTCACAGCTCCCACCTCTCACAGAACTGCACAAAGTAATTGCAGTGCCGAGCCAGCAGTGGTGTTTCATGCATGATCTAAAGATTCATCTCTTTGAGATTAAGTTGCTTGTCTTTCAAGGCTTGTTTTGCTTTTTTGATCACTCTTGTTATTTTAAAAGGCAAAAAAAAGAGAACATGGCCAACTATATGAGTACTAAATGACTTTCCAAAGGTTAGCCTTTGTTCTCTTTGTAAGTCATTTATGAATAGCCAGCTATTCAGTTTGTTCAGTTATTGTGAGTCACTTCATTTCAGATTTGGAAGTTTGTCATGAACTATTTGCTCTGTGTTCAGGTAGTCTGACTAGTAGGGTATGACTAGTCTGCAGTTTTGCTGACTGGAATGCTAATAAATGGGAGGAAAGAATTCAGCATTTTCAGGATGACTGCTTTAACTTTCACAGACAAATCCTTTTCTGAGCAAACAGCCACAAAAGTATTCACCAGACTTTCACTTCCAGAAAATAGTCTAATGCACTACAACCCCCTTTTTTATAGATGTAGAAAACTGGACTAATATTTTCTGAGTGCTGCAGTAGCGTCTCACTTTAAACTGCTGTTAAATACCTCATTTGGTGAGACTGAGCCATCAACACATTTCACTGTGGGCAGAAGATGCTCCTTTTGTTTAAACATATAGTGGTTGTGGCCTTATGAATATCTGATCCCTAGGGATTTGAGCTTTTAGGAATAGAATTTCCTCCAAATCCATGCTCTCCTATTCCCAGAAAATCATCCAAAGGAGTAGAGCTCATGTAATTGAATAAATGACTGTGTCTATGGAATAGATCTGTCTTAGGCCAGGTCTCAAATTTATCGTAACAGTTCTACCCTGATTTACAGCAGCATAAAAGAAAATCCAGTGCTCCACTGATGGAAACAGTTTTCAAAGAGAATGATACCCAGTGTCACAATGAGTGAAAGACAGATTGTTAGATTTAAAGTATATGGAGAGGGCAACCTCATGCTTTTTATGTCTTCCAGGTTTTTTTACCTTTAACCCTGACCAAAGTGTATCAGATAATAGACAATTAAATTTTTTTTTAGGTTTGATATGAAAATAGAAATTACTTTTCATTCTGGAAGAATTCAGATGTCAAGAATGGCAGAGACAGGTCTCTTTTTGTGGCTTTGTTGAGGGTTTGCTCCTTCCTAAAAACAAACCTGTTTGGCCCTGCTGTAAGAGTCAATACATCACTTTATTTTTTAAAAAAATCTTCTTCATTATAGTGTTAAGGGACTTGCAGTCTTCCTTGTCAGGGAGGAAAACTGAAGGTAGTGCTGCTTTGTGGTCCAGCCTGTGAAGTGGTCCCTGCAACAGCTGCAATTGGATTAAAAAAAAAGAAATAACTTTGGGACCATGAATGGGGACTGTTGCCTTAGGCTGACCCAGGAACTGTTGGATGTGGCCTGAGAGCAGTCACTGATTCCAGGAGGCCCAGCTGTATGGTAACTGATTAATGACATTTAGTTCTTAACAGTCATGGATTACATCTTCCCTTGCTGTTGTTACTGCAAAGGAGGCCCTGGGTACAATTGTGCTGCTGCAGGCAGATACTAAAAAAAGAAAGTCTGAGAAGCAATGGATGTGTTATCTCTTTGAGAAGCAGGGGCATCTCCCCTTGCCTCTCCCATCCTGGGGTCTGACCTTCCTTCCTCAGACCCGTCTTCAGCGTCACTTACTCAGAGTTACAAAGTGCAGCGCTGCTGAAAAAGGTCTGGATAGGGAGCCTGCCTCTCATCAAGGATGGGTCCTGCAAGCCTCTAAAGGACCCCAACTTCCTCTCTAATCTTTTGAAAAAGATTACGTGAAGAGGAGGTGATGACTATGTATACATGTTTAGGGAGGGGAGAGGAGGAACATTTCTGAAAAAAGATTTAAGTAACTCTCAGTTAGTCTAATGCAACCTTCCACTAGCTGACTTTTTAGTTGGGAAGATCCTTGCAGACTGTGAAAGACACAATTTCCAATCTAATTTTCACAACCTTTCCAGGATATTGCAGACAACTTTTTTATCTTTTTAATTTTCATGGTATTTAAGAAAATTTGTACAAAGACAGCTTTACTCAGATGTTGGTAAGTTAAAATTTTGGGAAAAAAAGGTTAAACCCAAGAAAAACCTGAATACTGGAGTTGTTCCAGCAACTATAACTATGGGGCTTTTATCTCCTGTATATTACCTGGTTTGCATCACCAACAGAAAGTTATGTTCAGACATCAGATAGAAGTAAATTGAGGAATGCATCATCCAAGTTTTACCTTTCAGAGGATCAGAGGTACTGTCAGAGACAAGAAGTGGGTCCAAATTAGCATTTGATATGAACTTTCAAGTAAAGGAACAATAACATGAAGAATTTTGATGTCTTCTTTTATTGCTAAATCAGCAAGATTCATCTTAAAGGTATAATTTGCTTTGAATATTCCCTGGAAGATGAGAGGCCAGTGTTTCATAATGGACAGAGCATTGTAGCCCACAAGAGGCAGAAGCCCTTATTAGTAACATTGCTCTGTTTGTGACGTTTTGCAAACTTCTCCTTCCCATAGATTCCTCCAGTTTCCCCTTCATAAAATGGGGGAAAACAGCTTTTAATCTGATTTTAAAAACACTTTGAAATTAATATGGGATAAGGGTTTTGCTCATAGCTTTTTTTGATTTAGAATAAAAACACATAAGGCAGAAAGCCACCTTGTCCCCAAAACCCTTGTAGATTTTGCCTTATTTTTTTTGAGAATGCCAGTGGCTGAGATGAATTGTGACAGTGCTTTTTGAAGTGAGAAGCCTGGTGCCTGTCGTATCAGCTGGGAATCCCAAACACACTTAATAGGCTTTGGACTCCAGAGTAGCTCAAGGAAGCCAAGCACAACGTTGTTGTTATGGCAAGGCCAAGATTTTTGTGCAGTTTAAAACTGCACGAAGAGCCTTTTCTTCTTTTGTCTCCTTTTTCAGCTCCAGACCAAGCCAGAGTCAGACCTTCATGAAAGTCCAGACACTTTTTAAAAAGTCATTGTTTGATTATGTGCATGTTTTTGTGTGTGTGTGTGTGGGGGGGTTACAGCACACAATTAGTGTGACTCAGGCTCAGGGTCAGAAGTCTGGGTTAACTATGACTGGACTTCTAATTTCCTCCATACTAAGTCACCCATCCTTTCTCTGAGTCATTCTCCAGCAGACAGCTTAAAGTTTAAAATTAGAAAGTAGAAACATATACCAAGAGAGATGACTGGGGAGAATGCTGCAGGCACAGCTTGTTTAAGTTTCCAGAACTGATGTAGCAGCAGCAACTATGTCGAGGAGGCCCTGTTCTGCTGTCTGCACAGATGCCCCTTAAATCAGGGTAGTCATAAATCTTCAGGCAGTAGAACATCTGCAAACATACATGACATGAATGCATCATGAGCTGGTATGCAGGCCTGTTGTTGCTGACAAACAAACCCTTTGGGTTCACTTGCTACGCATCTTTTATAGAATGTCTTCTGCAGTGGCAGCAACGGTGGTATTTGTTTTTCACACCGGCCCTTTCAGAGAGTTCAGCTCCCTTGCTAGAGGTCTTTGGCACTCACCAGCAGGCAAAGGTTACAAATGAGACTCTCACCAGATGTATTTGAAAGGAAAGCTGAAAATCTAAACTACAGAGAAGTGATAGAATAAGTTGTTCACTATCCTGGCTCTCTCAGACCTTATAATGGTTCACCGAATCCCTTTCAAAGACTGGTCAGGGAAGATGTTTATCAAAAATGAGACAATTTATCAGACTAGTGAGCTACCTACTCCTTTGGGTTATTTAAAATCTATTAGGTTAAAATGCTGGCACTCAAAAGGCAGGGTTAAATAAAGCTGAGATCACCATATACATGAATAAAAAGAAAATGTGATCTCTTGTCAATGCATTTGGAAGGAGTTGAGAGAGTCCATTCTCCCTTGTGTAATTCCCCTTGCACTCCAGTCTGAAGCTAATGGTGTCCACACCCTGAACTCACATAATGGCCACCAGATTTCTAAGTTTTTAAAAATACTCTTTATGTTATTGCAGTGTGTGAGAGACTAAGTAACAGAAACAAAACCACTTGAAACGCTTGTAAGTATTTAGGCCCTTAGCATTTAAAATTGAAGATATAGCGTCTTTACATCTCAATATCTATCGAAAGGGGAAACATTGATGCCATTTCAAAGAGTTTGTAGCAGTTCCAACCTGCAAAGATGCTTGTATGTCACTGTAATGGGCACAAGAAAAGATCCTTAAATGTCCCATAGAAGAGAGCTGGTGTTGTGGACATCTTCACTTAATGATGAGAGGATTACTCCAAGGGCAAGAGGCTGGCAGAAAGCGTTCTCTGTGTCTTACACATCACACAGAACTTGCAGATGTTGGCCACAGCAGCCAACATTTCTCTGTAAGTGAAAAGGAGAATGGGTAAACCTTCCTGGCAAGGCCAGGAAAAAAACAGCTGCAGTTTCCACTTAAAGATATCTTTCCCTCACTTATCTGTATAATTAATATGTCTGAAAAAGCTTGCATTTTCCTGAGGAAGAGTGTATAAAAGCTAAGGAGGAACTCCCCCCAAATTACTACTGCATAAATGTGTTCTGTAAGGGTCAGCCCTGTGGTTTGCTCCTGGAAAGGATCCCAAATTGAGGATGGGTTTCTGAAATCTTACTTTGCCTCTTTAAAATCCCAGTGTCTGAAAAACTGTTTCAGATAACTGGTGTTAGGCCAGGAAAGGAAATAAATCCTAGATTAGGCTCAACCAGATCAAATGGATGAATTGATGATTTTACGGAGTTGTATGTTAGAAGTCTAATCTTCATTGAGTTTTTTTCCTATATGGAATTGAGACCTAAATGTGGTTGTTCCCTTCAGATTTCCCATTGCACCATCAGCATTTTAAACAAACAATTGCTGTTTTCTAACACTGCTAAATGAGCCAACCTACACCATTCCTTGGGAAAAAGTATGCTGCTAGGAATGGATGTACCATATTTGCTTTGAAAACTTGTGTAGCGGTATTGTAAATCTTCTGAAAGTATTTGCCAGTGTGAATTGCTTGTGAAAGAAGCAAAGTAATAGAATGGAATATGGGGAAATGAGATTATAAAATTTTCACACTTACAAACGGTGACCAGATTATTTCTCAAAAGGAGGGCTGATGCTCTGTTTTCACTCAATCTCACAGTTGTTCTTGGGTCAAATAACTCATATAACACTATACATTAACAAACTCATACTTTTATGCTTTTGCATTTTTTTTTCTTATTTTTTTGGTTATATTTGTGTGACAAATAAGATGAAAAACTGGAGCCAAGAAAGAAATTTCATTAAAGTAATTGTGGTTTGGAAATACATTAGGTCCTCTCCAGAATATCTTTCTGTCTCTTTCTGATAACGATCAACTATTTATGTTTCATTGAGCAGAAAAAGCTTTTTAGAGGAAAGGAAAGAAAAATATGAGAAAGAAATGAAAATATGCCTCTAAAACCCACAGCTTCTAAGGCACCTCAATGACAATCTTGGTATTAAAGCCTGACTGAGCAGCCTTTCAAGTATGGGTAATTTTTTACTTATGGAAGTGTTTTTATAAAGTGCTTATATTTGAGGTTCTTGAAACAATATTTGCTGACTTTGCTGAAATGTTACAGGTTAGCTTTCATTACCACAATTTTTATATACAGCATAGTAATAAATATAAGTTAAACTTTAAAGCCTTATGATGAAGCAGGAAATTAACCTGTGACAACTTCCTTAACTTCTCCATTGAAGACAGTTGGGATAGAGACAAAGAGCAGTTTCATAGAGAAAAACAATTTATATAGAGAAAGAATGTTTGAATTAATTAACCTCCCACCCCCTAAAACACTGAGATATTTCCTGGAGGTCCAGGTGAAGCAGCTTGACTATTATTTCTGGGGTGATGCTCAGGGAGACTCTCAGCCTTGCAAGACTCCAGAAGGGTGTCTGATGCAGATGAAAAAGGCCTCTATGTGTACTCTGTGTGTGGCAGGGGCAGCAGCCTTTCATCAACACTCAGGAGCATCCAGCCTCTTCTTGACTCCATCTGCCGCTGTATTTGAGGATCATGGAATCAATGCCCCTTGTATCTCACTGTGTAAGAGTTGCAACACGTTCAGAGCGTCATAATCAGCATTTCGCCTCCTGTTAAAAGTTTTCACTTGCTCTTTATAATGCAACGTTTCATCAAGCTGTTCTGTTTTAAAAAGCTCAGGCCTTAGGAGAAGCTCACATGAGATAGCTCCATCTGTTACTGCTTTTACTCATCCAAACGGTGCAGGGGTTTTTGCTTGAATGGCATCACAGAGCCTGTTTTGAGTGAAAAGGATTAGTGTAGAGGCAAAATTTTCAGCATGTATTTTGACACTGATGTTAAACATGAATAATGTATGACCCACAACACTATTTAAATAAACCCAGGTAACATTTTCATTTTCCTCACATGATTTTATTTAGTGACAGAGGAACTATAAGCTGGTTTACACCACAGGTCTAGCTTGTCCTATTTCCTTTGGTTAGCCTTCATTTCACTGGGGGAAGAACTTGTGAGGTAAAGTGAGACAAAACTGTAGTGAAAATATTTAGGATTTCTAGTTACTTTTAATGCCATCTGTCTGATAAAAATCTTTCTATTTTGCACATTATGTGCTAATTTGAATTCCACAATATGTTATGCAATTTCCCTCATCAAATAACATTCTATGAGCCATCAGAAGAAGGCACAAAACTCTGTCTTACACAAATCCATGGGAAATCTTTCTATTCCTTTCATGTAGTTTTGGTGTAGACAGTGGAAGATTTAAAATTTAATTGGTTTCTTCTATTTTTTGTTAACCATGTCAAATTAAGATGGGCTTGGACATTCTTTATCTTAGCTTTTGTGCAGTATGAAAAATGTGTTTTATGAAAATGAAAGTTTTAGGGCCTTCTAAAATAAAGAGAGGAAACTGACAGCCTTTGGGTAAAGGCTGGTTATTTTTACTGATGACTCTGCAGTCAGTACTGTCAAATACAGGCCATAGTCAATGATATTTCAAACGAATTTCAAATTTCAAACTCAATCCAAACAGTATAGGGATTTGAAGCTCCTACACTGAGGAGAGAGAAACTCCAGATAAGAATGTGAGGAAGATTTCCTTGTAGTAGTTTCTTTCATAATTTTCAGAACTCTTAGAAATATAGGGTTAATGAAAATATACGTAAATTATATATATGTGTGTGTGTCTACACTCGATCAACAAATATTCATTTCAAACTGAAGAGAGAGACACATGAGTTTCTTTTGAAGAGGGATGAAAAAGGAAAACCCTTTCTGTAAGGGATTTTATGCTGCTCTTTCCAGCAGTACATCTAGGGACATTCTGAAGATAATTTTTATGTACGATCTTTTGAAAAATGAAGGAATAATCCGTGTCATTTATCTGTGCAACACAACAAGAAAAGACAACTTTGTGTAATTCAGTGCCAAAAAATGATTGGAGGATGCGGTCAGCCCAGTTTTATGGCTTTTAGGCCGTAGCGCTTCTTTCAGTTCATGCTGTTCCAACAACTCAACACAAGGGCTGTCCATGCCCTGGATGGCTTTATTCAATTAAAGCTGCTTCCCAAGGTCTCGGGTCCCTGTGGTGGAATCACGCAGTGCAGACATGTGCATCCGCTGAACTCGAGCTGTGCTCGCTGCCAGCTCAGCAGCTTAAGGTCACTTGAGTACTTTCTAAGAGGAAGAAATCACTCCAAAGAATTATCTGCTGGCCTGGCGCCTCCAACCAGGAAAACTGCTAACTTTCTCAACCCCCACGCTTCTGCCAGCGCTTTTGTACACATTGCTTTATCTCGTGTTTACAAGTTCCTTCCCACCGGGTGCAAGTTGCAATTTATATTTGCATTTTGCCAGCAGATCCTAAGATGGCAAAGCCAGTGGTCTGAGTGCCTCAGCTCCTCCAGGGGAGCACCTGGGGAGCAATAAATCTGTGAAGTGGTAGGTGCTTCTCACAAAGCAAGGCAGCAAACCAAAACACCCTTCTTCCTACTGAACATTTGGTGCCCTGAATAAGAGTAGTTCTGGTTTCCTACAGAACACCGAAGGACGTGAACTAAAATAAAGATTGGACCAGATTAAACAAAAGAGCTGGAGGAGGGTCTGTTGGCAAAATTGATATAGTTACCTTCTTTTAGAGAAAAAGTAGTCACACTTTGCTCTAATTTGATTAAATCTTGGCCTAAAGCAACTTCAACCTTAAATTAAATCATCCATTCAAGAATTTAGCATAACTTGAAAGCACACCATAACTTGAAACCTCACACCCTTTGAACATTTTTATTCTCCTGAGTGGTCCTATCTAGACAGCGATAAAAAGGTACGCTATAGTACTGACTTGTTCCTAAATAACAAATTTTGCCACATGAAAATTCAGAGTAGAGCTAGCTAAGAATAATTTCATGACCTTAGGACTTACTAAAACCATGAAAACCAGAATGACCTCCTGCCTGGGTGACCAACTGCAAGCTGCTCAAGCCCTGTGTCTTACAGACTTGGTGATAGAAAAGAGAATTTTAATCAAAACCCATTTTTGACTAGGGTCAAATTTTAGCTCTTTTCCACTTCCTGCTGAGATGCTGACCTGTTCAAAATTAAAATGTTGCCAAAAAAAAAAAAAAAAAAGAAGAGCAAATTTATACTCCTGCTTTTCTGTCAACATTCTCAGAAATGGCTTAACTGTTTGTGGTCAAACTTAGTATAAACTGTTGTCTTAAGCAAAAACCAGGTGGAAGAAATTGAATCTTAAAAAAGACGAGAAAACTGAATGACAGTAAAAAGCCCAAACATCCAACTCTTTGAAATGGAAATGCTCAGATAGTGTGATTTCTTAGCCTAGACAGACTGCCTATATGCATATTTTTATCTACTGCCCCAGGTAAAAACAGTAGTGCTGTCTGCTCTGCCTGGGGAGGGAGAGAGCTGAGATTTTGCAGAGAGCTGAGGAGGCTGGCAGACCTAAATCTGGGGGAAACAAAGATTAGTAGTCAGAGTTCAGCATCACCCAGCAATGGCTAACCCAAATACCAGCCATGAGCAAGGGTTTGGCTGTGGATTCATGTCCAAATTGCTGCAAGCACAGGAGAAATCTCTGAGTTCTGGTCTAAGAAGATGCTGTTTTCCCTCTGTCCTGTGGCAGGATGAGTCTGTTTTTCCAGCCTGTGATGTTTTAGCCTTTCTATTTAAGGTGAAAAACCTCAGAAAGCGTATGTTTTCTTTAACATCTCTCGGTGTCTTCGGTCTGAGAGTATGCTGTTATTATTTATACACACCAACCCCTTGTTCTTGTTTAGGCTGCTGTAGCTTGTCTGAAATTGCTCACTGGGTTCACATCCCCGACCTTTGTGGCATGATCCATGCTACAGCACATCCCAGCTGGAGTTCACTCCGGCAGAGTTTCTGAAAACTTGAGGCTTCCTGAGGGAAAGAGGTTGTGATAGGAAAGATGCAGTAATTTTGATTATCCCTTTTGTGATCCAGACTTCAAGACGGCCACTTCAAGGTATTGAAGTCTATGTCTCCCCTGAGATCCACAGGGAAGTGACTCAAAGAAGTGAGTGATATTTATCTTACACGATTTGGACTCACTTGAGTAAAACTCAAAGTAAAGCTGCACAACTTTGTTACACCACATGCTGAGCCCTCTAAGAATTCATGTCTTAGAAATAAAGTTCCAGCTTTTAAAATGGTGGTGATGATTAAACTCTGGTGTTCTGTGCGAAATGGAGAAATAATTTCTACACATATTTTCTGGGTCAGCATCACTGGGTCTGTTTCTACTACTGGTCTGCAGAGAATATAGGAGCACTGTCACTTCCAAAAAATTTTAAATGGTTTAGAAAGAAGTATGAATGTCTAGATAAAAGTCTGTGTTGACACAATGGTTGTTGGAGTGGCTGTTCCTGAGGCACTCAGACTGAGAAGTGTAAATGCAAGGTTTTTTCAAGTATCATTCATTGAACTCACTACAGAACTGAGCAAAATTCCCTGCCTTGCTTTATACAGGATGCAGACTGAATGACCTAACAGGACAGATTTGCTTTAAAATTGGATTAGTCATATTGCTTGTGAGACTAAAATAAGCAGCAGCAGACACACCCGTGGGTATCTGCATAATTTACTTTAAATCACTTTAGACAGGCAAAGAACATGAGGTTAGGGACCACTTAAGTTTTGGGGGATAATTTTCCTTGGATTGTCAGTAGGAAGAAGGACATCCCCCTATCATCACTGCAGAGCACCTAGGTGAGCTGTCTAGAAATACAGCATTCTTCATCATCTTCAGAGTTTACTTGAAGCCAATTGTATTTAAAACTACTAAAATAATAGTATTTTAATGTTTATAATGGGTTTGGTGGCAGCATACAACTTTCTCATTGAGAGTGTGATAAATGACAGAAATGTCTCTTTTTTACCTTCTGTTGATATTTTGAGTGAATATTGTAAGAATGGAAAACCTCACACCTGATATTAAATTTTGGCATAATTTTAAGGGTTGTATTGCTGTTATAGTCAGCAATAATATGGTGTAAAATATAATGCTGCTAAGTCTTCAGAGCCACAAAATATTAAATATTGATGTTCCTTGAAATTATAGATTTGAGGCAATTGTATAGCACAGAAATTTTGGATATATATATATATATATATTTATGCAAAGATAGAGTGGGTATTTTAACCAGCATCTGATTACATCCTCTATGTTGGAATGTCAGCATTAGGATAAAACCTCCTCCAAAAAGGGCAAATCCATGGACAACAAGGACACCAGGAACATGGAATACTGATGTCCCAAACTAGACGAAAAACCTGAATGTCAGAAAGTAACTATTCTTCCTAGGGCTTTACTCACAGCCTTACATTCTGCTAAAAATGAGACGTGTAAAGAATCATCTTGTGCTCTAAACATAAGATTTTTATACATTTCCTTGCATAACATCAAGAGTTACTGGTAATGACTCATGAAATTATTCAGTCCTGCCTAAAAAAACCAACTCTCCTTTGACTTTGTGACCTCCCTTACAAGCAAATTCCACAAGATATTTTCAGTGTATGCCCATGAAGAAGTTGTGTCAGAATTTATTGCCTTGTAATTCAGTAATAAACTCCTTGTTCTTCTAGAGAGCAAAAATGGACTTGAAGAAGGTTGGACCAGTTGTTGCTTTCTTTTATTCTATAGATCTTATTTAAAGCCAAGAGGCAGGTATTTTTTGTATGGATATAATCTCATGGTACCAAAATATTTAAAATTCAGTTTCATTTGCTACCTTCAAATTTTTCCTGCTCTGAATATGAATTTTGTTCCAAAACATGAACCAACAGCTTTCCCCACAATCTAGTTTTGTCTTTTGAAGTTTCTTTTATACCTTCATGAAGTGAGTGTGATTTTGCAGATCCTTTCAGGGAGCAGCAGCACATACAGGATTATAAGCAATAGCTTTGTAGCCTATAAATTGCCTGGCTCCAAGCTCAAGCATGAGTTAGATGTGAGGGTACTCACTTGAAAGGCAGGAGACAAGGCTGTCTCCAGCTCTTCCACTGACTTGTCTAACTGCTGCCAAGTCCTTCCATCTCTGGGTCTTTGTTTCTCCTCTCTTTGTTTTGCACTTTTGGTTAGATTTCAAATTATTTTCAGATGGGGGATTATCTCCCACTGTGTTTGTGGAACGTCTAGCACAACAGAGCTTCAATGCTGACTGCAAATCTCCAGGCACACCTTAACATAAATATGGGGGAGTGAGAGAGTTTCATTCTTTCCAGGGTACTCCTTTTGCTGTAGGCAGAGCAAACAGAATGCAAAATCACAGCCTTTTCTTGCTAATGACCCATCTCTTCCTCGATGCCTTCACCCAGTCACTACCATGACACTATCATGACAGGTTTTTTCTATAAACTGTTTTTTTTTTTTTTTTTTTTTTTTTTTAAATTCTGTCAGTGTTCCAGATCCTACTGCAAAGATTGGAGTAAGGTGGTGAGGTATTTGAGGCAAAGGTCTGGTATGAGTAGATGTGCAGTGTAAGGCATGTTGAGCCTGTGCCATGCAGTGTGGTGTTGAGATCTATATGACAAAGTCCTGATCCATGAGGGGATGGTGAAGAATAGCCTCTACAGCCTGTAATTCAGCACTAACTCTCTAGTCTTTACAGGTTATGGTGTGCACACACCTTTACTGTTCCTGGAATAATGTTTCTGCTCTGGGGATGGTAAAATTTTTGAGAACCTATACCATCTACTTGGTATTGCCCAGATCTGCTTTATGTCAGGTGGCCTCTTTTCAAACCCTGCAGTGTCTACTTAGTTTTTGCAGGGTCTTTGAGGTTTTGTTCTCTGTTCTCAGCTAAACCAGTAGAAAATCTATACTGATACAAATGAAATTTTGGTTGGCTTTTTTTTTTTTTTTCTCAACTTGAGACAGACTCAGGCCTCCTGCTGTATTAGAAATTAGACGTTGTGAGAAAAGCATGCGTGATATATACTATTTTAGAGGTATAAATATAATTAGGTTGTACAAGAAGACTCCCCTCCATACATAAGAATGGGGTTTTTCTGGTCTACTCTGCAAGGTGTGGTGTTGTTTGGGGTAGCCAAAGCAGTTGATATTACTGTCTCATGGTCCCTTCTCCACTGCCATCATTGTGAATCCCAGAGCTTCACTGCCTTCTGTCTTGCTAGTACTGTGGGACTGACTTTGAGATAATTTTTTCATGGCCTTTCACTGGACACAAAGGGTTTGGGGTGTTTACCTTTTTTAGATGAATTATATTTACCATAAACCACTTATGTTTCTCAGAACCAATATCCTTCTCCAGAGTCGAACCAAATAAACAGGCTTTGTCAAAAGGACAGAATCCTGGAGGGTCCTGGAGGAAGCAGATCCTGTGATACAACTCAGTAACAAAACCCAGGGAACAGTCATCCTTTGCCTTTCTTGAGTTTATTTATCCTTTATTTAGTTACCAGAGTTTAACAAGGGAGTGATTTTGGCTGGAATATGAAAGCAGCTGAGCTACACTGTACTAATTGTTCTGCTTTTGAGGTCGGTGGAAGGTTTGGTCCACCCTAAATAGCAGTCTTCCCCAATTTGTACTGCCCTGCTTACTCCACGGGAACAAACTGGAGAGTTGTGCTCTGTTTATCCTGAGCTCTTTGAAATGTGAATCACTCCAGGACAGCCTCTCCCAGGCTAGACTGGGAAAGCTTATTATCACTGATTTACAAGCCTTTAGAGATCAAAATGGGCCAAACCAACATTTCCTCCCTTCTCCTTTAAAACCACAACAGAGCATCTGTCTAGTTTTGAAAGTAAAAATTCTTTCCATAGTGATTTTATTCTTTTTCACTTCTACTGACAAATAATTTACTAATTTCTCCCTATTGTTTCAAAACAATTGGCAGATAATTTGGGGTTAGTTTTTTTTTTTGTTTTTGTTTTATTTTTAAACCTTAATTACACTCTATCTTTAGAATACACTATTTTATCAGGTTAGGTGTTCATCTGTGGAAAGTAATCTGCTGTTTCATAGCTTAGTTATTAATAGCAAGTTTGTGCATGTGCACATAAGCAGGGCATTGGACTGATAGAATTGCTGGGTTGTAGTACTTGTAGAATGGATTTCATCTCTCAATTGCTAGTGGAAATATGCTTTGCTGCAGTACTGGCATCTCACACAAGGGTTTTTAGGGACATGCAGTGTGACGGATGCTCACACTGGCCAATGGCACAGCAGATGTGGGACCTGGTGTTTGCTACTTGATTGTCGTGATGCAGAACCCTACACCTCTGAACCCTGGATACATCATCAGCTCTTGCTCTTTGTGAAACTCCTTGGCCTAAAAATCCTGCACTCAAAATACAAGCACTACTGATGACACAATCCTAGTGTAAGAAGGGTTAGTCAGCCAAATACTGACTCTCTAAACTCTAGGGGTCACAGTAAAAATATTCAGTGGAAGCATAGAAATCAAGAAGACAAAAAGAGGGAGTTCTTTTTCTGATTAGGGGAGGAATCCTTCTCTATTTTGGTGGCAACCCCCATACAAATTTTTGCCTGCTGTTTCTGTAGCTTATTGGAATTGTCAGAAAACTGCCAGATGAGGTATTACACTTTCTAGACAGCAGTGGCACTCCTTCACTATACGAAGGAATCAAGCTGGGATTAGCGTTACCGTTATATGACCAGTGACAGGACTTGAGGGAATGGCCCCTCTATCAGAGAATGTTCAGGCTGATATTAGAAGAAGATTCTTCACCCAGAGCAGGGTTGGGCACTGGATCAGGCTCCCCAGGGAAGTGGTCTGACAGGGGTCAAGAAGTGTTTGGCAGTACTCCTCAGGCACATGGTGTGATTCTGGCAGATGGTTGTGTGCAGGGCCAGGAGTTGGACTCAATGATCCCTGAGGGTCTTTTCCAACTCAGCATATTCTGTGATTCTGTGGTTACTCTGTCTGTGTTAGGGCAGAAAATAATTTCACACCATCAGAGCTTCTCCTGGGCGCCAGTTCAAGGAACAGCCTTGGTTAGCGACTGAGCTAAACTACACGCTTGCCCTCAGTAGCTTATACCAGAATTGCAGACAGTATAACACAAGACACAGATTTTGAATAGACCTGTAAATACAAAGAAGGCTTCAGGGCTGTCAGAAATCATATGACAATCTGATCAAACGAGAGGGGCCATTCTTTGTACCCCTGTGTAATGCAGCCCTAAAGACTGGTACATGTGTACGTGTGTATCCCAAGGGCAACGTGAAGCACAAAGCCATTGTCAGTTGTGTTGTTTGTTAAGCTGTTAGTGATGAGGAGAAGAACCTGCGGGTAATAGGTGTCAGTATCTCTATCATAAAGCTAGGATTTCGGCTTCAGGCTGGGGAGGGCGGTTCAAATTAAGTTTTTAGTTTAAAATGTAACCTGGGCCAGAAAGGCACATCCTGGGTTCAGTTATTAACCTGTGCATGAGTACACTGTTCTGAGCCACATATCCGCAGTGTGTGTATGGACAAACTACCTTCTGGCTTGTTGTCCAGCTTTTCTGCAGAATCAAAGAGTTCATTCTGGCACCCTCAGCCAAATTTTCTCCCTCCTAACCACATCAATAACATTCCTAGGATTTTCCCTAGGAGGCTACAATCATTTTAATCATAACTTGAGTAAAAGAATGTTGGCATTTGTCAACACATTTATAAAATCTTCACCTGGAATCTCTTTTTTCTTGCTAATGAAAAACACCTGACTGAAGAAAAAGCATTAATTGATGTAAAAGTGCTGGCAATGCAGCATGCAAACAGCAGATTTGATCTTGAGACCTGTGCCCATACCACGGCTTCACTACTTTGGCTTTTGTTCATTAAATAACTAAACACAGTTTACATGAGGTTGCCCCTTCTGCTGGAGAGCTGCAAGGAGACAAGGTGTTAAGGTGGGCTGCCAACATCCTCCCTCCCTGCATGGAAATAAAGGAGAAGGGGCAGTGAATGGAAATGAAAAGGAAAAGAGAAGATGAAGATGCGTTTAAGTTGCCCCAGTACAAAGTGGAGGATAACAGTATTTGTTTGTAGAGTGCCACTCCATAACTGCAAAGAACAGCAAGTTTCTACATAATTTGTTCTGTTCCAGGAAACACAAACACATTGAATCAAACACTAATAATGGTGATATCAGCGTATATAATTCTATTACCCAATTCTGTCACCCTAAGAGCAACAGCTGAAAGTTGTCATGGTGGTTTTTGGAAGCAGAACCACCTTTGGAGAAACATTTGTACATTTCCCATGCCAAATGTCACAGATATATTGCCCTACTTCATGTAAATGCATAGCTCACATCTCAGAGAAATCTGAACTAAGCCCTTTTGTTAACTGTTAGTTGCTAATACATCAGCTGTGACACCATCGTTTCTGAAGAAAGAGAATAGGAATCTTTGTGGGCTTTTTTATTGCAGTAATGGTCCAAGAAGATGCTAATGGAGTAGCTCAGAGATGTTTTCTTACCTCAGAGTAGCAGCTGCTGCAGAAAGCTTTCATTAACTTTCTTCAACCACACAAACATTTCAGGTTGAGCGTGCTAAAGTCAGTGACAAAATTTAGCCCTATCACCTATGCTAACAGCTGGAAACTCTCAGATACAGTCACTTTCTAATGCATTGGTGAGATAGAATAAGGCAGGAGGGAACTCAGAAGGCATTATCTGCTGTTATTTAAACTAAAATGACAGGAAAAAAATCCAGGCAGCAGATGTAATTTGGGACAATAGCTGTTTCCTGAGCCGTGTGCTGTGTGGAGCCCCTGCTGTGCTGACCTGACCTCTCTTCCTGAACTGGTAAGTGCTTGAGAAGGGCTGCAGAAGTGAGGTCGTATTTCAAAAGGGTTTGTGGTAGCAAGCAGAAGTTCATCTGCCCACCTAATCCCACCCAAAAGGGAACTGCACTTCAGGGGTAACATGCAAGCTGTGGAAAGCGTCAGATTGTCCAGTACTCTGCAGTGGCTGCAGAGGGGAATGTGAAAGGGGCTCTGAATACAGCACTGGATCTGTTAGGAAGGTTTGCAATGCCAGCAGACCATGAGCTTCGCAGTGTAGAACATGCCTAGCCCAGTCATTTTCCCTCACCTTCCTTCCTGTATGGCTCCTTTCCCAAGAAATACCAACCGCAACATCAATCAGTCCACCTGTAGCTGGCAACACCTAACCCAAACACCTGCATGGCAGGCACAGCTGGATGTTTACTACAACTGACCCAGCACAGTGCAGGCTGCCTAAGGGATTGTTTGATCAAGGTGGTTTGGGAGAAGGGAGTGTTGGAGAATAATTTGCAGCAGAATTAAGAAGCTCTGTTTTCCCTGGCTGCCTTCGTTTCCCTCCTCCCTTTAAAATTCTTACTTTTTAACAATGATTGCTTTGGGCATGTGTTTGTGTTGAACCTGAGGAATTTATTTTGTTAAAAGAAGGGCATGTGTGCCTGCCAGCCAGATTTTCCTCTGCTAGCATAAAATCAGAAGCACAGTCCTGGCCAAAGAAGAGTCTTTGGAAGTGTAGTGTGATTAAGGATTACAGGAATATATTCCCCCACAGCTAAGCAAGTGATACAAAGTGACATCTGAGGGAACTGGAGAAAAACAATACAACGATGCTGTGCAAAGGAGATAGAATCTTCCATGGAGCTTCAGAGGTGAGAGTGTAGATGAACGCACGAAAAGGCAGAAAATCAGTGAAATGGGATGGGACTCTCAATGTAGTAAATGAAAAGAGTGACAGGCCATAATTGTGAGGCTTCTGAAAGAATGAAAATGTCAGTCACAGAAGTAGAGATTAGTACATGGAGATGTGTAAAGTGAAAGCTATAATGGCATGGCATGAAAATGTTATGCTGAAGAAATGCTTGGACTAAACAAGTTTTCTGCAGCCCCTATCAACCCAAAAAGTTCTGTGAAAGCAAGCAACTCTATTTGCAAATAATACATTAGAGGATCTTTATCATAATGTTTGTGGTTTTGTGACACTTGCAAGCTTCATGGCAGTGAACACCATCACTGCAGATGCAGCAGAGACAGATAGGATTATGTCCTATGCAGAATATCCACCCATGTAACTCCTCTCACCACTTGTTTTATACTTCCTCTTTGTCTCACTAAATCTGAAGGACTTTATCATCTTTCCCTGTTTGTGATACTGTCTTCAAGTAAACTGGAAATGACAAAAACAGTGGCAGGTATTTTCCTAAAACAGTAAGCCATGCAATTGACTTTCCCTTGACTGGGAAATGCAGTGCAGTTTTTCCAAAGTGTAAGGGACCAAAGCATCCCTGTAAGGAAAAAAAAAAGCCAAAGCTTAGCAAAGTTAGCCAGATATTTACATGTGCACTTATCTGGCAATTTCATGTAACTAATTAAACAAGAAAGCTTGTTTCTGAAAATCTATCTCCTTGCATTTCCTGAGTATTGGCTAATCTGGAAAGAGAGGCCCTTGAAAAAGAAATAAAAAAAAACTAATCAGCAATCAGATCTGGACAGTACAAAGAACCCCACAACCCCCCCAGCAAACCAACTTATTGGGGGTTCTGTTTCATCTGCAGTAGAAAAACATGTAGTAAAGTCTTAATTCCCCCAGTCTTATTGAGAGAGTGTTGCTGTTGGACAGGACAAAGTGATTGACATTTATTTTGTAGTATCAGACTTGCACACTTATTTCTGGTGTGTGAAAATATGGCATGGGAACCTTTTGCTTGTGGAAAAGCCAGGCTTTCGATCCTGTTTTTCCATCTCCTCTCTATAGTTTCCCTACACTGTAGTGGGGTGGTTGCTGAAACAGTGTAAAGGGTCAGAGCTCCCTTCAGGGCCTTGAACACAAACTGCTGCTGGCTGCTTTCTGTGCGTGGATGCTCTTCCTCCCAGCTAAGCATCAGCAATTAACTGGACCTCAGCTACAGGTTCAGGAGTGACAGAACCCCTTTCCCCAAGTAATTCAGCTCACTGTGGAACTGCACTGCAGTGTTATGTCTGCTTTCCTAGTCTGTTCTGAGTGGTGTCTGTAACTACTCTTTCCTAGAAGCGAAAGTCACTGATCTCCTGTGGGGGAATGCTCAGGCTTCTTGAAATGCATTTGGGAGCTTTGACACGCTTAAGACTTCAGCATTCCCAAAAATTAATGTCTCTTTCTGTGGTTTTCAGAATACTTCCAAAGGAGCAGGAATTGAGTCATCTAGAAAGTGACCAGCCAAAAAATCCAGAGTATAGTGGAAAGGTCCCTAAAATATCTGCTGTTGAGAATAGTTTAGCTTTTCTGGCAATACATAAATAAGGTGGTTCTCATTATAGTTTCCCTCTACTCTGATACTAAGTGGCTGCTTTTCACGGGGACTCTTTGCAACTCACCTCATTCTGGATACCAAGATACTCAGTGATTTGTTTAGATCCCCCACTGCAGTATTAGGGTATACAATAAACTTGAATTTAATGCAACTTGTTTTAAAGATAGTTTCTAAATTCCATGAGTGTGAAGGAAAAACTTCAGAATATGATGCAGGTATCCCTGAGGGGCCCAAAACCCAAGAGGCAAAGGAAAAGAGTCACAGGCTTTTGTCTGTAGACAAATAATTTCCAAGATAAACACATAAAGTTCCCCTCTTTGTCTTTCCTCTTGCTCTTGCTTGCTCTCTACAGAACACTTCAGGTTCAGTTGAAGTGTTATTTATTCACCTTTCCAGCGCAAATCATTCACAAGTGGCCTGCAGGTTCCCGTTAGAGAAATGAAAACTCCCAAACATGTTATTGCTCTTGCTTATCACCTGACAAGGACAACCAAAAATTGTCCTGTGGTCATTTTGACGTTATGCAATGGGGGCTGAATGTGTCTTTGTTCCAGTCACCAAAAGCACTAAAATACTATTTTCTGAGAGCTGGACAAAATACTGTCCTTGGAAACACATGTCTGTCTCAGTCTTGAAGTCTTTCTCCTTTCATCCAGTTCTGGAGGCATATTTTTAGGTATTGAATTTAGCCCTTCAGAATGTCTTGTGGTTTCTTCCAGGATGGAGCTCAATAAATTACTCTCTTCACAAACAACCAAAGTGCGGTTCGGTGGTTCGGGTCTCCTGCAGGGTTCAGAAGTTCAGAGCGCAAAAGCCCACCTCAGTGTCCATCTTTCCAGGCAAAACCAGCACTGGTTTGCAGGGATGGGGTCTACACCGTGACTGCCTGTAAGTGTCCATGCCAGTACTGCTCTCTGCACCAGCTTTAGAGCAGGGGAGCTGATCCTTTCATCCCTCCTGTCTGTGACACCTCTGTTCGGATTTGGTCAGAAACACTTCCAAGAGAAGCACGTGTGCTTACACATGTACACCCACCTGCCCCCCCTATGCACACACACCAGGGGCATCCAAGTTTGTGAATGTTTTACTCCGCTGCCTTAATTAAATCAATATTTTTTATTACGTGGGTCTGTGTTCTTTCTTTCAACACCTCTGTTTTTAGGTTATAATTCCTTTATATCTTCATTGTTTTTAGTAATTGGACAAAGTGTTTCCCAGCTTAACTTTTTAGCGAATGGCAGGAATCCCAGCAGCCATGTCATGGGGCCAGGGTTTCAGTATTTCCAGAGACACGCATTTGTCTAGGATATTTATGTCATATTTAGCTTGGTTACTAAAAGCAGAATTCTAAGACTGGGGAAAAAAAAAAAAAGTACTTTTTTCTTTTTTGCAGTGTAGATTTATTTCTTATAAATGTGAGATTAAGTACCTCAGGAGTGACGGGTTTGACTGCACAGCAAGGACTTAGGCCAAGGCTCTGGCAGCTCAGCTACAGCCAGTGGGTCTGGGTGGGGGTTCCATATGGGGTGGTAGCAGTGCAGCGTGAAATCCCTCTCCTCAAAATCCCTGGTGTAGGAATGAGGCCTCACCAAAACATGAAACAGCTGGAAGAAGCTCCCCAGACCTTTTCTCACACCCGCCCAGGCTGAGCTGAAGTCTATAATCAGAATCTATGCTCCAGCCACTTCTACAGTGTGTGGATAGAAAAAAAGAGGTTTACATGGGTCCTCCTTTATTTTTTCACCCAAGGAAAAAACAAATCAGACTCATGTTATAATATCCAGCCGTATCCTGATAGATTTATGGGGCTCAATGGGGACAGGTCCCAGCTGACTGGAAGCTGGCAAACATTGTCCCAGTTTTCAAGAAGGGCAAAATGGAGAGCCCTAGAAAATACAGGCCTGCCATTCTTACTTTAGTGCCCAGTAAAATCATGGAAAAAGTTATTCTGGGAAGTATTGAAGCTGGAGGACAACTGGTCACACATTCGTTGGTTACAGCCAGCACAGCTTCATGAGGGGGAAGTCTTGCTTGTGGAAACTGAGCTCCTTCTGTGACAGGATAACCCACTTGGTTGATCTAGGAAATCCAATTGATGTAATCCTTTTGGATTTCAGTAAAGCTTTTGATACTCTCTCACACAGGATCCTTCTGGACAATATATCCATCCCACAGCTGGATAAACACATTGTGCCATGGGTGAACAACTGGCCCATGGTTTGGGCACAAAGAGTTATGGTGACTGGAGTGACACCAGACTGGTGACCCATCACTAGTGGGGTTCCACAGGGCTCCATTCTTAGCTCAGTTCTCTTCAACATCTTCATTAACGACTTTTAGGCAGGACTGGCAAGGATAATGAGCAAATTTGCCAACAACATTGTCTTGGGATGAGATGCTGGCTCCTTTGAAGGCAAAGAGGTCTGGCAGAGAGACATTGATGAGTTAATTAGAGAAATGGCAATCACCACCTGTATGAAATATAACAGGGGCAAGTGCTGGATTCTGCATGGAATGGGGCGAGCCTGATAGCGTGTATAAACTGGGGAAAAAGAGGCAGTAGGGCAGGGCTGGGGAAGGGGAGCTGGGGGTCCTGGCTGATGGGGAGCTGAATATGAGTCAGTAGTGCCTGGGCTGTATCAGGCACAGCATCTCTAGGTGGGGGAAGGGAGGAGATTATCCCACTGCTCTGCACTGGGATGACCTCACCTTGACAGTTGTGTGTTTTCAGATAGCAGGCATGGAGGGTAATGTGAATCCTTCAAGGTTCTGTAACCTTGGCTGCTCATTAAAGCTACAGGACTTTCTATCTGCTTCAGAGGATCAGGCTCAGAAAGTTTCCAATACAGCCATCTTATCTGCCTCTCTAAGGATATATGCAGTATAGTATGCACCCAAATTCTTGCTGCCCCTTTGTTGTTTTGTGTCAAAATTAACCCTTTGTACAAAACCAGGTGTGTTGTGCAGATGTTTCTTATAAACCTCTATAATCCCTGTACAGCTGGATGATTTTCAGCGGAACTGTGATTGCTATTTTACCTATGTATACTTTTACATTATTGACTTCTGTACCTGCTAGAATCACCCACCATGACAATTAAAAATGCTTCTGCCTTGCCAAGAGGGAGCTTTGGGTGCCTTGACAGTGAAGATGTGAAACGCAGTCTGAATGAAATGGGATTTTTATATGTGGAGTTCTTGCAGGATCAGTCTTTAGGTGGATATTCAATTTTGCACATAGAGCGTTTTCTACAATAAATATACTTCCAAAGTTCCTCATGTCCTTTTTATCAAGAATAAACATTGCTGAAAGGTACATGTTCCTGATATCAAAATAATGATTGCTTGTGAGAAGATGAAGCTTTCACTCACAAAATGAGATCACAAAGGAAAAAGGATGTTCAAATTAAGACCAAGGCTTAATCTGGAGAATTGATGGACTTGAGAGGGCTTTAATGGTTCAAGACTGGGTGTGTAGCCAGGTAGCACAGTGGCTTTGTGTTGCAATAAAGCAGTGTTGTAAGCTTTGATCAGAGACCCAGGGTGCAAAATTTGGGACCAAGGATTATGTACTATTTGTTCTTCGGAGGAAAAGTGTACAGAAAGGGCCACACAGAGTGCAGTCTCTGCTCAATCTAGTTTTCAAATATAAGACTTGACAGCATCCGGGTGACTAAATCCTCCTGACACTTAGATATGTCTCTATCCAGCTTTTTGGATTTCCATTTTCCCTGGCAGCTTGAGGTGGTTCCCTGCTTGAGTTCACCACTTTTACAGACTCAAGAGGATGGTGCAGTTTTGCACCATGTTTATGTCTGCCTCTGAACTCCTCAGAATAGACACTTCAGCTCTCTGGGAAGATTACGTTGCTCACAAAATGCTAATGGAACAACAGAGAAACTGTCCTCTCATGCTTTCATGTTTGCTTTGTTTTTTTTTTTTATTTCCCCCCATGATGTAATAGGGCTAAAATTCATGCAAAAAGTTCAGTTTTAATTCTTTTAGTCTCCCCCAGCACACTGCTTAGGAAGTTATCTTACTTAACAGGCCAAGATGGATGTAATTCCTTCATCTTGTCCTGAAGGTGTGTGAATATGACAAAATTTCACTAGACCAACAGGACAGCATGGTTCTGTGACTTAAGTTGATCAGAAAGGAGGGTGGAGCCAAGGCTTTTTGTCAAACAAGTGCTTTACATCAAACAAGTATTAGATGAAAGGCTGAAATCATCAGGAGGACTGATGACTCATTCTAGGTAGCTGTTAACTCAGTGTGTTAACATTGAACAGGTCACTACCTGAAGCACTTTAGTTTCTGATCCTGTTTCGCTTAGCTTGCTCTGTGTTGAAAGCTGCTATGTATAGCCTATCACTTGGGAATTTTGTTATGGATGCCATAAACCCTTGCATCTTCTAGGTTTGAAATACTCACCTGTTTTATGAGATATGTTCCTTGATCCCTTCTGCCTAGCTTTGACAAAATCTGTATTACTGGCATATCTTTATGTAGGGACATTATTTGTAATAGTAGTATTCTAAACATGCAAAGTCTTAGCTGTTGAAAACTTACAAAACAGCACTGTGGCATGGGGATAAAGGAGAAAAAAAGGAGCTTAGGCAAGAGGCTTTTACCTTAGTCCTGCTTCTGACTTTCCTCCTGCCTTGCCTAATGTCATTGAGGAAGTCCATTTCCTTCTGGACTTTTCTTTATTCACCTATAAAAGATGACAAGTCTTGCTCTACAGGAGTGTTGTGAGGTTTAATTAGCATTCACTAGAAGCACTCCAGTCCAAAAATATTGAATAGAGGTATTACCTGTGGGCCACAGAGATTAAGGAAAAACTGTCTACTTCTTTAACATCTCTCTCCCCTTCATGTTCCTTCTCATCTTTGATTCAGGCTCCATTGGAATCCAAAGGTACTTGTTAAGACAGAAGAAAGCTAGCATTGTAAATAAAGCCAGTAGCATCTACTGCATTTCTGAGTTGAACTGGATCATTGAGCAATTAAAGTAAGACAGCAAAGGCTACAACTGGGACTCCACAGCTAGGAGTAAGAATGAGGAGAGGAATAATTTGGGAAAGAAAAGGGAAGGAGACAAGGTGGAGTTGGGCTTATCCTATGTTATCGAACCTCATCCTGGCTATAAAATATTAGACCCGGTCCAAATATAACAAAAAGATAATTCCAGACTTGACTCCTGCATGTTTCTTCCATCTTTGTCTGCAGTGTGTTGCTATTTAACCATGGTCAGTGAGAAACACTAGGTTAGACAAATCAAGTGTCATACTGGAAAGTATGAACAGATGTATAGACTACCAGACAAGTGAAATAATCTTTTCTCACTACTCAACATTGGTAGTCCTATGCCACACTTCCGGACAGAATAACCAGATAAAGTGGAAAGAAAGGCAAGTGGAATACTAGCGGTCTATGAAGTATGGATTAAGAGGAAAATTTGGAAGAGTGGTGTTGGACAGCCTCCTTTCAGCACATCTGCTTCCCAGACACTCCCTAGCCTGTAACATTTCGAGACGCTTCTCCTTCTGTGGTGTGGGATTCTGCATATGACCCTCTTGAATTTAACGGAGTTCCCGTTGGCCCATTTCTCTAGCCCATTTCTGTCCTTTAAAATGGCAGCCTTGCCTGTCAACTGTTGCTCCCAATTTCAGGTTATCTGCAGGTTTGACAAAGGCATGCTCCATCACTCACTCCAGGTCTTTGGCTAAGATGTCAAACAGAATACAGCTTCCAAACAATATATTTCTTCCAGTTTCCTATAATTAGGACCACCTTGTAGTCAGTGCATTTATTTCCAGCAAGAATAGGTGCCAGTTAAAAAGTGTCTATTGTACTCCAGGCAGGTGGCAGCTGTGGAAAAATAAGAATCTTTTACTACTTAACCAGCTGTATTAAAATCTATGGAAAAATGGCTGACCAAAGTAATCAACCTCTGTGGTGGCCTGGTAAACAGAACACATACAGTCTGAATTGCATCTACGCCATAAATTATACTTTCTTATCATATTACTTACTTACCATTGCCAATTAGGAGGTGGTTTTCTTATATTGCATCACTAAAGAGTGCACTGTTTAGTCAATTATCCCTGAGTGAACTGAAATACAATAGCTGATAGCCCGCATTTTTATGTTGTGACATTTATTTAATTTTGTGTGCCTGTGTCTGTAGGCACATTGTGGTGGAAAGCCTCTAATGAGAACAGTTTGTTGATCCTCTGAATTCTGCATGTGCTTGCTTGTTCTTATTAAGCAGGCACTCTGGTCTATGGAAACAATCGAAACCACCTGCATTTCCTTTGAACCAGAGCCTTGCTTTCAACTGAGCATCCTCGTGTTGTAATACCTCATCATACGCACAGTAGGAAAAAGCACTTACACATTTCGCTCCCTCTGTGTGTATCCAGTGAAAATTTGCCAGGCACGTAATCATGCATGTGTCATTACAAGCTAGCAAAACCCATTTAGGCAGTCTTTATTTATTTCTAAATGTCGTGCTCCAAATACGAGGCAGAGCCTGGGCAAGGAGCAAAGAGCCGTGCGGACAACAGGAGTGACCCGTGGAGTTCTGTGCTGGCTGGTTAAAGGAGTTCCCCTTGGCATGGGCCAGCCCTGGTCAGAAGTATATGGAGCTATGGAAGCCAGACAGCCACACTGAGCCAGCACAGGACTCTTGTTGATAAAGGTCTAATTCCATCGCCTGATAAAGGTGTAATCTCAGCACCATGTCCCACAGTGACCTGAGAAGTCTGACTGGTGACTAGTGTGAAGCCTCAAGGTGTTTCCAGGATCCTTGGATGCTCTTTGGAAAACAAGGAATTGCCTATGGGAGCTCTAAGGTACCAGGAAAGAAAGGCATAGCACCTCAGTTGTGGACTCTGGAGTCTGCCATCTGAGTGAATCCTAAGGATTTGGTGTCCTCCTCTTCCCTGCCCTAAAAGAAGTGTATTGAAGAGCACATTTTCAATCTTGTTTCAAGGGCACAAAGAAAGCACTTTAATTCTTGTCAGAATGTGCAATGTATTGGGACTAGAGACAATAAATATTTGTATCCTCAGGAGTTATGAGCCGTACTTAGCGTCAGTGATGAGTTTTACAAGGCAATCTAAGTAAGTAATGACTAAAACACAAGTGGATCAGAGGTAGTATAAAGAATTTGGGCCTGATTCTGATCTCACTGTCAGTTTATTCTAACTTGTCATGACAACCTGAAATGCAAAAACCCCAATGTTTTATGGTGTTACAGGGTGCTCTTGCCCTTATTACTCAATCAATTGTGGAAGTGCAAGGCAGTTAAATACCATTTTTATTTTTCTGCATATTCCACTGAGTTTTTTTCAAAATCTATTTTCACCTTTTAACTGTTAGGCACTAGCAAGGTTCTGTGTTGTGTTGCTTTCCCGTAACAAGGGAATGACTTCATTTCCTGGAAAGATCTGTCTATTGAGTTGGTCAGACAAGATTTTAAAAAATAATTACAATCTTAAATGCAATTGAAAAATATTTCTGAACTATTGTGTGCTTGATTCTATCTCAACTATTTAAATTATGTATTTACATACAGTTTCTGGAAAAAATTATAATGACAGAAGATTTGGAGCCTCTTGTGGTTTTCACCTGCTTGGTGTTGATACAAATTTGTGCACACAAGAACGGCTCCACCACTGTGCTGTACCTGTGCTTTGCCTGCCAGGAAGGACTAGATGTGCCAGAAGTTTTCACCTGTTCCAAGATGTTGGAGATTTCTGCTACAGCTGAGTTGTGGTCCCTTTCAACATGTGTGACTACATGGCCCAGAGACAACATTCCCAGAAGCAGGAATTTTGGTTTGGTCCAGTTCATTGGCATAGTTGAGGGTGAAAAGAAGTAAGGAGCATCATGTACTTTTAATTTGGGTAATATGGAGTTTTTCATTACTCAGCCTCACTGCAGGGACAATTTATCCACTTCTTTATTTATGGCTAGATTGACCTCTACTTAATCTTTGGCTTGTGATCCCTGAAGTCTCTAATCTTTTTTGTCCTCAGTTCTTAGCTCTGTTATCATGAGGTCTTTGAAATCCTGCCTCTGAATTCATCTGGGCTGCACTTGTAGCTCTGGGTGATGATGGTGGTAGTGGTGTCATTGATTAGCTGCAGGCTTCTCTATCTGAACTCAGCTAATAAGAATTTCTCAATTTCAGCAGATGTCTCTGCTCCATTGCCAAATGGGGAGGTTTTGGACTAGTGATGTGAAAGTCTAGAAACTTGCCACTTAGTTCACCACCTGGGGAGCTTCTCTGATGGTGTTAGAGCATTTCAACAGAAAGCAATTTTATGAAATGCTGTATGTTCTCTTTTTGTTCTATCAGTCTGAAAAATGTTTTTAAAGCCCAAATAAAAACGAAGTTGGATAAACATACAAACACAGGCATTAAAAATGTCTCTTTATGTATGCTTATCTGTATATCTGCATCCCCACTAATATAGAAGCAGTCCCATTACTACAAAGTGTCTAGATGAAGTGGAGCCGTGTGCAGTCCCGATTCCTGATTCCCAGGTGCAGAATCTGGCACCTTCATATGGCTGGTGATTGCCCAGCCCTCTAAGTCATTGAGGTCTCTCTGCAAGGCCTCCTTATCTTTGAGAAAGTAACAGCTCCTTCCAGTTTTGTGTCACCTGGGAGCTTGTTAGTACCCTTTCCAGTCCTGTGTCTGAGTCATTTATGGAGATGCTGAAGAGGGTTGGGATGAGGGTGGCTCCCTGTGCAACCCCACTAGTGACAGGTCACCAGTCTGATGTCACCCCATTCACTATAATCCTTTGCACTTGACACACAAACTGGTTGTTCACCCATGGCACAACATGTTTATCCAGCTGTGGGATGGATCTTTTGTCCTGAAGGATCCTCTGAGAGTGAGTATCAAAAGTGTTACTGAAATCCAAAAGGTTTGCATCAACGGGCTTCCCTTGATCAGCTAGGTGCGTTACATTGTCATAAAAGGAAATCAGGTTTTATCAGCAGGACTTTCCTCTCATGGAACCATACTGGCTGTGACCAGTGGTTGTATTGTCCTTGAGGTGTTTTTCAATATCTTCCAGAATAATTTTCTCCATAACTTTACCAGGAAATGAAGTGAGACTGATAAGCTTCTTTTAATCTTTCTGATAAACTTCATTTCTAAGATCCTCCTCCTGTCCTTCTCGAAAACTGGGGCTCACCCAGCTTGCAATCAGCTGGGATTCCCAAGACTGCTCAGCAGTGTCAAAGCCAGAGGATAAAAGAGATGCTACCATTGCTGCAAGGCAAATAAAGCTGCAGGAGAGTGGTGGTGCTGCCACAAATACAGAGATCAAGCACAGAGGGAAAGCCTGGATTTAGGTATTTTTTGACCATTTTCCGTGGCTGAGATAGCTTAACCTTTTATGCTCCCAGGCCTCCAGCTGAATTGTTTGAGGCTTGTCTTGTCTCCTTTCTGAGAAAGAGAAATTCAGCCTAGAAGTCTCCTATGTGCTGTATTAAATTTAGTTCAAAGGATGAGGCAAAATGAATGCAAAACATTGAGGGCCACATGAGAAAACTAAAATATGTACCATGTAGAAATCTTAAGTCAAGGGAGATTCATCCAGCCTTGGGATTCAAGGTACGATCTGTCTTTCTAAAATATTTCTAAGGTCAGGCATAGAGATTCCTAGACCAACACCATCAAAAAAGAAAAGGGCATGTGGTACAAACATCAAGGTGCAATACAGTGGGCATATACTTCAGTTTTAAATACTCTTCTAGGCAATAACAGGCAACATGCTGAAAATATGGCCTGACACAAGGATCCTCTCATTTTATAAGCCCTCTTAAAGTTTCCATCTTTATAGTGTACTTTAAAAGAAGCAGTAATCTTAATCCCTACAATCTTGACCTCAAATTACATTTTAGTGTTTTCTCCATAGCGAAAGAGATGTGATGCAGATGGCATTACCTCATGTAAATCCTTATGGCAAATTATGTTCCATTGCTGCATGCACACTGACTCTGGAAAATGCACAATACCTCTTTTAGTGAAAATCTCTCTTCTTGAAAAAAATCCTGAAATCTGAGACAGGAAACCTGATAGGTCAAGAACGCCTATATTTTATGGAAATCTCACAGTGGGTATGTGTTGGGCCAGATCTTTAGACAATGTAAGAGTGGTGAAACTGAGATATAGCCTTCTTTTCTTTTGTGGTTAGCAGTGCTGGATTATTACTCAGGAAATGAAGGTTGAACTGTGAAATCTGCAGCGAGCATGATGCAGCTGTGGGCAATCCAGATCTGTCTTTGCTTCTGTGTTCAAAATGTAGCCAGCTTACTTCCCTGGCTTACCTGGCACACCTGGGTGTGCTGCTATGGCAAGTAGGATCAGTATGGGTGCCCACAAAGATCACACACATCTGGTTAAGGGTTGGTATTTTTATTTTCTGACATATTTAAGACCTGTTTTGTAGGTTTCACTTTGGTCTAGGAGCTGCTTACTACAAAATCCTAAGAACTCCTGGTTATCTGGAGGAAAACAAACCTGTTGAAAATAATTTTTTTTTTTTTTTTTTTTTTTTTTTTTTTTTTTTTTTTTTTTTTGAGGTAAAGAGTTCTAATGATGGAAAACACCAAACCTTGGTCAAGTAAGAAAAATAACCTCTTTGAGGCAAGCCTCTTTCCCATAAATTGAAACCTCTGAATGAAGTGCCTGCCAAAGAATGCTCTCTTCCTGGAACACAGGGAGCAGAAAGCCAGCAACTTGCTTTGAATGTGTTGAACCAAATTTTAACAGCTATATCTACTTCTAGGCTGACCCCGAGCCTGGCTTTTTTCTTTTCCTCACAAATACTACTACTGCTTCTTCCAATTCATTGGTATATTCCTTAAGGATTGCATATAAACTTGGAGATTTCTGGAAGAAAATATCTTGAGTATGAAGCTGATCATAAAGCTACCAAAACCCTAATAATATTCCCTGCCCGTTCTTGTGGTATAAAAATATAACTAATGTTAGTCCAGAGAACAGCAAGTGAGACCCTGGAGGGCTCTCTGGAAGTCTGTTTTGGCTATAATATTACTTTTCCCTGTTTAACTTTGTAAACCTGTAATTGGCAATAAAGGAGACCGCACTTTTGCTTTTTTAACTAATATTTATTTAAACCTTACCATAAGGTGCATATAGTGGTTTCTTTTGTTTCCAGCAGCATAAAATTCATAAGCAGAGACCAATTTATCATTCAAAAAATTATTTTGTATTTTTAACCTAAAATGTCCAGCTTCACAATGTGTTTTTAAGAGACCTAGCCAGCTTCACAATGTGTTTTAAGAGACCTAGCCAGCTCTTTTTCACAGCCTTTCAGTGCTCTCTTGTACATGGGGGCTACTGTGTGGGATCTCATACTGGAAATAGAGAACCCTTTGCACAAAGACAGATACCTGTTCTCAAGACTTATATCTGTGTTGGAGTCAGCCAGGCAAAGCTGCCTGGTCTTGATTGTGCTGCTATGAATCTGAAGATTCTTACTATGATTATTTTAAATGTGCAGCTACCTCCATACAATTATAGACTGAGCAGAGCATAGTGTTTGGAGCAATCTGTTTGTATGTCCTGGTCATGCATGTTTTCAGAGTGGCTGTTTTCTTTGTGGCTAGCAGGGATTTTGCCTTTTATTTTCAGAGAAGCAACAAGAAGATAGCTCTTCTAAGGCAAATTAAATAAGAAAATAGACACAGAACTGAAAAGACAAAGGGTAAATATTTTTGTAGAGATATACACAACATTGGTAGTGATGGAGTAATACTTACAGTGAAAGTGAAAGCTTTTAACATTTGAAGAAATCTATTTTTTGTTGGAGAACAATCTTGTCTTCCGGTTCCAGTTTTAATTTTAAAAAATCATATTTTTTGGTAAAATGTTCATATACATGGAAATTAGGTTTGCATGTGTTTCAATGTTTGTGCTAAGTAATTTTCACTTAATCCATTCATCCAAGATGCATATTCTTTTAATTATACTGAATCTTGCCTAGTACGCAGTGCTAATGCTATACAAAAAAGACAATCATTTTAAATAGATAACACACCAGAATCCAGGAGGATAAACTAGGCAAAGAACACTGGTGTATTTGCCATGTTTTATACACTTTCTAAAACACCCTAAACTGTACTTTTTTGAAGTCAGGCCATTAGAATAGATGTATCTTTAGCTTGACCCTGTTACAAGAGCTCTTATGTTTTATGTTACAAGGAGAAGAACATCTGGAAATAAAAGCTTTGTCTGAGGCTGGGCTGAGATTCTTGGTTGAATTTTAAGAAAAATATCATGTTGATTGCTTTCATCATATGAATATGAACAACAGGAAAAATCTGTCAGCATTTGGTGAGATGTTGTGTCACAGCAGATAAAGTTTTTCTCAGCTCTGATTTCAGACTTTAATAGTGAAACCATCTGTTGAGGAGCTCATTTGTTTTGTTTTATTTATCACAGCGGATTATCTCTTCAGATAATATTTCACAAGATCCAAGGGAAAAGCAGTGATAGATTTGGCTGCCTAATTCATCAGCTAAAAGTAAGAACACGTTCCTTTTCTGTCTTACAAGTGTCATTTAGGAGACTTGGATCATCATTGCAGCAGAAACCCGAGGTAGCATAATGACTGCCTCCTTAGCTGGCACTGGTGCTCGGGAACACGACTAAAGATTTTCAGAGGCAAAATGTGAGGTTAGGATGTGATAAAGGGCCAAGGCAGCCTGGCTGAGCAGGCTCCCACGAGCTGTGGGTAGCGCACCGTGGAAGCCATTGCATTACATAATGGGAAGTGCTCTGGTTTACACGCAGAATGTTGCTGCGCTCTGTAATCATCCCCTTCTTGTCTGAGTTCAGTGGCAGCTTTGAACTTGCTGATTGCTTTGGCAGGAGTAAATAGGAGAGAAAAGAAGGGATTACAGAGCAGTTCCGCCATTATGGTGGTAAGCAGCTTTCCCAGTTGTGGGAGGCTGACATTCCCCTAACATCTGGAGATCATCCCTCACATCTGGTGGCTGCTGACTCTTCTCCACTGTAGCAGCATTTCCTCAGCTCCTTGGCACAGCAGGTGCTCCTTGCAGGACTCTGCCTCTCTCCTGGCTGTGTCCCACTGGCTCTCTGGCTGTGCCCCCAGTGCAGCGCAGGAGGGACAGGGCAGACAGAAGGGGCCTGCTGACACAAGTGCCGTGGCTGTGAGCCCTGGGGCAGGGACCCTGCAAGGGCTGTTGGTGCTCCGGTCATGTTGGCTCAAGGGTCTGTCCTCCAAGATGATGGCAGTGCATCCCCCCTGCCACCAAGGGACAGCATGGGAGAGATCCCTTGGCTCTGTGGAGTATACTCAGGAGGCAATTTTCTGTCACTCTTGAAGTGAGTACATGTGCAATGTAGACAAATTTATTTAGTGTCAATTTGGTAGCCCATGATATAAGCAAAGTGATGCAAGCAGGCTGGAGCTGTGTAAGAAACTCTTCTCTTAATCCATTACAGGTGTCATCAGCAAAATATTTGCATGAACTAGAGCAACAAGGCAAGGACCTACATGCTTGGAAGTGCTGAGATAGGCAGGGTGACAGGCAAGGCTGGCCCACTGCTCTGCTGGAGAAGGAGCAGAGGCAAGTCCCGAAGTAACCCTGAAAGAGACCCTCTCCCATTATCTCAACCCCTGCAGTCCTTGCTCTTGCCCATGTGAATGAAGTCTTAGTGGGCAACAGCACCAGGTTGGCAAGTTCTTCTGTCAGGCAAAACAGAGTTGAGAGAATCCAGAGAGGCACAGGCTTTTGCCTCCTGGGAGCAGGTGTTTTTAGAGGACTTCCTGCCCTGGAAGGCTTTTTCTGTTGAAATTTTCACCAACTTAATGAGGTGCAGGACCATGTTTCCAAGAGGCAACTGCCTGCTGAAACACATTTTTTGTCCCCCAGCATTTTTGTGTCTCTGCTACGATTCTCTTAATCTTCTGATTCGGACGTTCAAGCGTAGCTTCTCTTTCTCTCAGGCTTGCCCAACATGAAGTTTTTAACTGACATCTGCCTCTTTGACTAACGTAGTCTTTGTTCCAAGTGCTTATGTGAGATCTTAGGGAATTTCAGTGTTTCAGACAAAAACATTTTCATACTGTTTATCTGTCTTTTCTATTTTTTCACTTGCGTGCCATTCTCTTCTATTTATTTTAGCTATCGTCAGGCACCACAATCTTGGTATAACTGATATTCAGTAGTTTTCTGATCCAAGGCTTTAAGTCATATATTACTCCATGGGATTAGCCCTGCATGAAACCGCATAGTCCTGGATTAGACATTAAGAATATGTATCATGTTTTAAAAATTCATTTATGCAACTATTGGGTAAAATTAGACTCAGACAAGCTGTTCTTGTCACAAACCCATGAAAGTTCTCAAGACCTTCCCCCCTTAACCAAAGTTATTTGCCTGCAGGCATGAAGTTTCCACAATAGTACAATGGGAAAAACTCTTCCGTGGTCAGTTAGTAACGTGTAGTTTTGCGAGCGGATTACGAGGTTGGTTATCACCACGTTATATTATTAGCAATGCTTCAGAAATACTCGGCTAAGTTGAAGTAACTTTTACTGGTGTTGTACTTCTGCACTGACAATAAATTTTTGGGCTCAAGTGTCAGAAGTCTTCTGTCCCGTGAGGACCCCAGACCATAAGTCCCAGACATCTGGACAGCATCCTCATGGAAGAGATAGTCTCTACGGGTGTGTAATGGAGCCTGTGCAGGGCATGAAAGTGGTTCCAGATTAAAGGATGAGAAATGCATGTTCCTGGGAAATGATACCGCAGGGCTCAAGTGCAGAGACAGCAGTAAGAAAGAGACCATAATTTTACAGTCTGTGCTGTCAATTATAATTCACAGCATGTTCCACAATGTCACACACATAAACAGAGTCAGAGGCTCCTGAGAGATTTTAGTTTCTTGCTGCTCAAAAGAATGTTTTCCTTCGTATTGCTGGAATATTTTGCCTTTGGAAAGGCTATAAACATGCTAGTATTTGCAGGTATAAAACTAAAGGTTCTCTACCTGAATGACTAAAATTTCTTGCTTTATTGTAATATGTCTTGGAATTTAGGTCCAGATCCACAGATATATTTAAATCTCTAAATTGACACAACTCCTTCTGCAGCTCCATTGCGGAAATACTTACTGTGATGAGAGTTTGCTCTGAGTAATGAACCAGCAAACAATAGAGGGGCAGTGAAAGAGATTCAGCTACAAGAGAAATTGTGCAGTCAAGTGGCCTAAGCTCAGACATGTGTCCGAAGTCCCTCTCCTATTGGTTTCTTCAGTCACAGTTTAGTGTGCACTAGGATCCTTGGCCCTGTCAGCTGCACAGACTCTGCAAACTTTCTTAACAGGCTGTTCTAAAATAGGCCTATTCAAGATTAAAAAAAAAAAAAAAAAAAAATTAAATATGCGTGTTGAATTCAGTGGCTGCTGTAAAAGGTGTCTGAATCACAGTCCTGGAGACCAAAATCCTCAGCCTTCCCACAGGAGCCATCCAGTTCTCCTGTGCTACCCTACAGAGGTGTGGTAGTCCAAACCTGAAAGGTAATAACACTGGAGGAGCTGAAGGGTGCAGTGTGTGTGTCTGTTTAATCATCATTTGCATCCTTAGTGAGACTGTCAGCAATGCAGCACATAAATACCAGAGCTGGTATCTTTGCTTACTTAATTTATGTAGATATTCACTGCACAGGAAACAAGAGCACTGAACTTATAGTTCAGTCATCAAAGAGCATTCAGTGATAGCCATTATCAGGACCTTTTCAACATCTTTCAAAGCTAATCTTGCAATATGACAAAAAGCAGTTATGGAAGGAAACCCTGACTTTGCTTCCTCTGAAGTGCAATCTGTTCACATGGCTGCTGCTTTAACAGGGTGCCTCCTAAGGGTCTCCCTCTTTTAAACTGGTAGAGAGAATAAACTTTGAATGGTTTTGATTTTAAAGGCATTATTTAGAGGTCAAGGATACATAGGTCTGATTTTCCTCTTGCTCTACGAGAATCAGTCTCAAACTCACTCCCACCTTTTCTGCTCAGCTTTTGGTATTCTGTATCTGTACCCATAGAGAACTGCTGTGAAAAAAGACTGCTTCTGCTGAAGGAAGGAGAATGTTCAGCTGCAGACCACTACTGTGCCTATCCTATTCTGCATCTTACATTTTCTCATGATGGTGAATCATAAATCCTTTACTCATTATGACAGTAATTTGTTGTTGTGGAAAGTAAAAGAATGGCTTCAATTCAACATGCTGTCTTAATTTTAAAGGAAATACAAGCTGCAAAGTACAAAGAAATAAGTAATACTTGTTAATAGTATAATTAGAAAATCCTGTAAGAAGAGCAGTGAGGAACATCTGAAAAACTAGTGGAATGTAGCATGCACTTGGCAAAGTTTATTTCATATAAAATTCTCTCATTAAGAGTTTCAGCTACGAAACAGAGAGAGAGACAGTTTTTCTGTGACACTATTATGTTATAAAATAAATTATATTTTTATCTGTTTACAATTTAATAAAAGATGTTGAGATACTAATTAATATTTTATTAATATTTGACCATTAGCTGTTCATAACAACAATTTGTGGAGTATGGCCTTACAAGGTGAATATTAAGATCTATAGACCTTCCTCTTCTTTTATTTGTATCACTGTAAGTAGTGTTTTGTTTTGGTTTGGTTTTGTTTGTGGTTTTTTTTTTTTTTTTTTTTTTTTTTTTTTGGTTGTTGTTTTTCTGATTTATATCACTGTCAGAGAAATGTAAAGCTATTATGAAACAAGCCAATCTCCATGAAAAGCAAAGGGAATTTTCCCATGGATTTCAGTGGAAACTGGACTGGCCTTGCAGTGATAAGGGGATAGATGCATTTCATTGTGTTAAAAAGATCCCTTAGAGATATTTTGCTGGCACAATAATCTTAGGATCACAGCATAGTTTGGGTTGGAAGGGACTCTTTAAAGTCCTATCACCTGATCAGTTGTGTCAAAGACAGGTATTTAGTGAGAGACTTAATGAAGAAAGAAGTAGAAGCTTAGATAGTATTTGTTGTATTTTTTTGTACAAATCCACTTGGAAGTCTCTTTAAACTCAGTACAAATAAACAATGCTAAAATCCATATTTATATCCTTATTTTACTAAGATTTCCATGGACTTGTTTGATTTGATACATATGTCCATTAGAAATTTATTTTCCCTAATATAGTTGAAAAACACACAGTGGAATTAAACTTAGTAGCAGTGTCTGTTCCTGCTCCATATGTACATAGGAATAAGAAATGACTGTTCAATGAATGAACTATAAGTGGGGTATATGACTTTTTTTTTTTCCCCTCCTAAAATTTCTTTCCCAAACCTTTTTATTATGGGCCATGGTCAGACTTTGCATATTTCAACCTGTTTTCTTCTTCATTGAATTCTTTTAGGTTGAAATAAAAACATTAGATTTTTCAACATTTCCAGATGTTTCACTGCCTCAGTCAGGGAAGGTTCTCTGTCCTCTGTGCAGGACCACAATCCTCTCTTCTACCAAGTTCGGTTCCTTGTATCACCACCATTCACTCATTGCCATAGAGGTGCTCCACATACCAAGGTGACTGGGAAACCACAGTTGAAATTATTTGAAATAGCCAAAATATTTCCTTAGTAAACCCATTTTATTTTAATTCATTCAGTCCTACTAAAAAAAAAAAAAAAAAAAAAAAAAAAAAAAAAAAAAAAAAAAAAAATCTATATTACACTCACACAAACTGAGACAAAAATTTAAAATTTTACTTGTTCATGTAAAACTTTACATTTGCTCTTGTTTGGTATTTTTTGCAGGCTATTTCCCACCCCCCCCCCCCCCCCCCCCACTTTTGTTTGGTACAATTTAGCTTTAAAGCAGCACATGAATAAGTTAGAACACTTGGAGATGCAGGTTTCTGAAAGGGATCAGAAGCTATAGCCATGTATGGTCTCCCTTTGTCCATGTCAAAAGATCAGAAGTCTGACAACACTTGAGACTGTGTACAAAAGCAATTGAGGTTCCAGAATACAGGAGTTGAGAGCTTGCCAGGAAAAGGAATGGGTTTGGGTTTTCGTTTGCTTTTGCTTTTATATTTGGTAACTATCATAACTTGGTAAAACAAAACAAAACAAAACAAACAAAAAAAAGAAACAGCAATCAGCAATTCAAGGGGAATTTGAAGTTCCTCAAGAGTGTCCTACTTTCCCTAGTCACCAGGACTTTGCATCAATGAGTATAGAAGGCTTCTGCAGGCTGCGCACTGCTGCAAAGGCTGCTGAGGGTCTGGGCGCAGTCAGTCACTGGCTAAACGAACTGGAGAACACAATGGGAGCAAAGAGGCCAATCCAGCCTTTCAATACTTTAGCTCCTCAGTGCAGTTCATAAACAGTATATGCAACTAATGCTTCTGTGAATATATACTGGTCAATGAAAAATTCAATGGCCTGACCCATTTCTCAGCTTTACACATACGGGAGGGGGGAGTTTCTCCCTTTCCTGGCTCCTGGGATGGATTTGCCATTATACACTTGAAAGTGTGCTTGTAACTTTGCAGCATTGACATCACTGTTCCCTTATTCCCCCTCACTACTGGGTAATTGATTTTTGTGCCACTCTCATTTGAGTAGGTACAGTGTTCGCACCTCAGAGCAAGTGTTACAAGAGATATAAACAGTGCCATTCTTGTGCCCAAGTGCATGTTTAAGATTAAGCTTCTTTTTAATTTCACCGGTGAATTGCTTTTGAATTATGAGGCAGTGATACAGGAAGCAGTTTTCTAAACCTGATTTTATCATTCTTGCATTTTTCCTACTTTAGGACTATGTAAACAGATGACTGTACAAAGTGTCTACAGAAGCTTCATATAGATATTTTGTATCACAGGAATACACCTTGCTGTACTTCAACAAAACATTCATAGACAGACTAGCTAGTGGATGGACAAACACTTATGAGTGTACGTGAACTGTCTTGAATCCCAAAAATTCAACAGCAGAAGGTCTGGAGATTGCTACCTTAAACTTTGTGTTGCCTGTTGGAGACCTCTGTGCTGGCATGGAGAGTGTTTTAGGAGCTGTCTTGCCTGCCCTTGGCTGCTTTATCCATTACTGTATAAGACCCCAGGAGAGGCAGAGCTAGGAGGGAACAATTTTCTCCAGACAAATTCTGGCATGTGATCTGTGAGGTGAGAAGGCAGCCAGGCAGATTAGTCCTCATCACCTTGCCTTGTTAGCAGAGATGAAGCACCCCATGGCCTGTGTGAAGGTGTTTGGGGCTCCGTGCCCATCCCACACTGCAGGTTTCTGCAGCTCCCTAACAGCATCTGGCAGTAGGGGGAGGTCTAAGCCAAGCAGCCCTGGTTGGGAGCCTGGCAAGGCAGCTGAGACAAGCGGCCACACAATGTGAGAGAGACGTGGCCGGAAAAGCTTAAGCAAGTTTCTTGAAAAAAAAAAAAGTGAGTAGATGCAAGGAGAGAGGCTGGGTAGCCAAAAAACAAAAGCAGCCAGAAAGCTAAATACATGCAGCTGAAGAACTTAAAAAATTCATGAGGAAGACGTGAGAGGTGGCCAGAACAGCATTAACAAAACAGACTCTCCCTTTCCCTTCCCTGATCATCTTTCACTCCACTACATCCTTCTTTTCAACCCTTGGCTCCTCACCCTTTCCTCCTCCCTGCTCCTAAACATTGTGGAGAATGGCAGCTTCAAAAAACTATCAGCTCAGCTTTGCACAGCAACAAGAGAGTGATACAATGGCCAGACTGATGAGTGAATTTAGGAAAACAGTTAATAAAATGAACCAAGAATTAAGATGCTTCTAAAATAATGGAGGGATTTTGCCATTCAATGCATAAATATTCTTCCCTTAAGGAAAGGGCTATTACAAGTAGTTGTGATAGTGTTATTGTCTCGGCTTGTGAATGAGGGGTTGTGTGTCCTGTTCTTGAGCAGTCGCTTTGTGTACCTAGGACAACCTTCCTGAACAAAGTCAGTTGAAATGTGGTGCCTTGTAACCAGGCAGTGAGGAAGGTGCCCTGATAGTCTCTCCAGTTGTGTGATGGCAAAACAGTCAAGGAAAGCGTATTTGTTCATCCACGACATGTAGAATTTTGTTTGTTTGTTTTTCCTCTTTGTTTGTTCCCACATATCCTGTTCAAAAGAGCAAGAGTTTTGATGTCGTAGCAAATAGGTGAATAGCAAAATGACATTTTCACAGTGGATTCCATTCTAAAGAAATCCTTTCCAAATTCAGGTAAGGCAGGTAAGAGGAATTTCTGGCAGTAGATAGATGTTTCTGGAGTCATTGCTAGTGAAGACATTAGTTTGATTGAAAATGTGTCATCTTAGGCCTTTCAGTTATTTTATTGTTTCTGTCACAGTAGTGTGGAACAGGCTCTGTTGTGCCCTGCATTTTACAGGCTCAGAGGATGCTTATTCTGTCCCTGGAGATCATAATCCAGATGGTGGACTTGCATAAAAAGCAGGGAAAGTACTACAGGGTAAATACAGAAATTGTACTCCTTGACTTCAGAATGAATGTGTTATTGGGTTGCCCAAACACACTGAATATTAGTGGCAGTGTTTAGAAGTGAGTGCACATCTCCAATACCAGGAGCCAGGTTTCTTGTATTAACCAAGAAGTTTTATTCTTGCTGGGTTTTTCTTAGATAGTGGAAACTAATTGGCCAAGAGCTTTCTAGGAATATAATAGAGACTAAACTCAGGTATGGCATTTTGGTTTATTCCTAAGACCCTCAGGAACCTGAGAAACTTCCTGTGCTGGTGAGCAGGTGGGTGTTGGCAGCATCAGGGCTTTGAACATTTTGTGACTGTGAGTGTCCAATATCTGCTTTTTGGGTATGTGCAAGTCCAACCTGTGTCCTTTTATTCTGGAGTGAGTAGGACTCAAGTTTGTATCTACATTTTAGTGTCCATGGAAGTGTCAGTCTGGATTGCCCAGTTTCCAGAGGAACTTTGCTCACCACAGTCCAGCTGTGCTGGCGTGGGCTCGTCGGAGGTCTTTTGGGGGTCCTACCGAATGAGACTGCATGTTCACCTCTTCTGAACAGGCTCAGGCTCTTCCCAGCATTCCTAGATTTGTTCATACTCTTTGCGTCTTCTGGGAAGTCTTCCAAGCTATCTTCTTTCTTTTAATTTGGAAACAACATATCTTGCATGTATCAAATTCAGAAGCAGTAGCTTCGCAGCTAATTGTAATACACTGTTTCATGTATGTCCCCTCAAAGCAAAATAATTTGGAGTGTTTAAGAATTCGCTATTCTGAGAAAATATGGTTGTTGTCGTGTCTTCCTTTCATAGATGTTCATTACTCCCAGACATAGAGCATGTTGTGGATTAATTCACCTTCATTTTTACTCCACAGTTCTGAAAATCTTCTTTTTCTGACTCAGCTCTGTGTGAAGATGACTATTGCTACCATGTAAAAGCTGATGTCAGCTCTCCTCTCTGGTCCCGTTCCATATAGAATCATCCTATAATAGTCCACTTGTGGCCTTGTGCCTGGTTGGACTTTCTGAAGGTGTCAGGGGTGATAAGTGAGGGCACTGGCGGGTAGACTGCAGATAAGCAGGGCAACAACACAGTCTTGGAGTTAGAAGAAAGAGTCAGAACAGGAAAGTGTTTCACTAATGTTCTTGTGGCAGAGCAGTGCTGCGCAAGGTGAAGGTGTCATGCAGATGTTACTGTCTCCTGAATGAGATGTAAAACCAGATACACCCCATTTGTGGTTGTAGAAGTCACATGGGACCTTTTGCAAGAGCAAGGATTAAGATCTCAGAATGCCAGCCAAGTCCAACTCTGGTAGTTGAATTTTACCTATCTAAATTTTACAGCAGTTTAATTTGGAAGACTTTGCTTCCCCTTCTGCAAACACAGCTGCGTAGAGTTGCTGGTGCAGAATGTCTGCTGCTTTCCACCTGAGAGTATGTCTCAGCCCTGGCTGTACTGACTCATGAACATACAGCCAGTGAAGCCCTTGGAGTGCACTCATGGTGACACTTGTTATAAATACATTAGGGGCATTGTGTTTGCATACACCCACACAGGTATGTGCACAGCCATATTCTTCTACATATATTTCTTTTGGCTCATCAATACAGATTATTGGTGTATGGGCACATGGAAGATATCCTAATTGGGCCAAAACATGCTTTTAGCCAGAAAGGTTTTTTTTTTTTTTTTTGGTTTTTTTTTTTTTTTTTTTTTTTTTTTTTTTTTTTTTTTTTTTTTTTTTGTTTCTCTCTCTCTCTTTTTTTTTTTTTTTTTTTTTTTTTTTTTAAGTGCATAAAATATCTAAGAGTATTTACTGTCAGAATTCATTTTGTAATTACACAAAAACTAGAAGTGAGTGCCCCAGCTATGTTTTTAATCCTTTCTCATTTTCAGCTAATAGCTGGCATTGCCAGGAATAGCACGGTATTAGTCAGTGTTAAATCATGATAATAGGCAATATCACCACAAGCCTTGAGCATTAAATGCATGAGGTACTAACCAGTCCCCAAGCACTGCAGAGTGAGCTGAGAACAGGATTATAAATTGTAAGTCAATTGGTTAGTCTTTAGCAGCTGTAACTGTGGTCTGGACAGAACACACTTGAAGTGGCTCACATATGTGTTAATGATAATTATGATTAACTTCAGTGTAGCAGTTTTCATTGCAAAGGCTCCTGCAGTGCTTTACTTCTCACAGTGCAGCATTGCTGACACACATCCATCCCCACAGCAGATGACAGAGAATGAACAGCATAAAACCCAGAAGGGGATGAATTGCAAACTTTGGCCCATGACACAGGAACAGTCTCGTGGGCTCATGGAAAGCAACAAGGAAGTTTTAATTTTCATGTGAGTTCTGGGTTCTAAGAGCAGAGTTTAAAACCCCTTGTTCAATAAACTGCCTACTAGTAAAACAGAGCTACCACAGAAGGGTGAAGAACTTGCTCAGCTCTGCCAATATTCAAACCTTATGGTTCCAGGATGTCTGTTCAGACATCAGGTTTAGACCACTAAAATTATTCTCTCTGGCAACAACTGCACTGAGCTGTAACAGGCAGCTCAAGTACTGAATAAAACAGTGACATCATGACCTTAACTTATGTCATCCTAGAAAAATCTCAGCTCAAATACAACTTAGTTATTGCAGTAAGCATTTTTGTTCCAGTGGCTCATCACACTACAGGCAATTGGTATAAAGCAGTGGCAACACTCTACAGAATCAGAGCTCAAAGAACTTTTGGGGATGAATTTAGCTTCATTTTGCTAGTGTACACTTATGGTGAAATTAATTAATTCCTATATTATCCAAAATATTTCAAGATGGTTCTTTTATTTTTTTTTTTTTAATACTGTATAAGAAAAGCCTACATATTTTTTGAAATTATATATAAAACCAAGCAACAACTCCTTGAACTTCAGTTATTATTTCACATAAATATTGTGTTCATTTCTTGCAGGTAATACTTTGTTATTCTTTTCTATATTGTGCCTTTCTCTTTTTCCTCAGACATTCAATGTCCTACAATAACATATCTTTTTCAGATCCTCTTATAACTCCCCCTTTCAACTTTTAACCTACTGATACCTGGCTTTATGACATATTCTTTTAGAATGCATTTTAAAGAAGATATTTTAAGTTATGCTGATGGCAACAACCTTACATCATCCATGTGCCTTCAAAATTACTTTACTTTCTTGAGGGAAAGATTCTAAAATAATGTTCAGTGGTTATAATGAAAGGTGTCTGAAAACTGGCACTTTTACTGGACTTTATTATAAAAGGCTGTGCAGCATTTATCTGTATTTATGGTATCAAGTAAAATATGTTCATGATGACAATCAGAAAAACTAACAATAACAAATAGCAACCTGAAAATATATGAAGATCAAGAACTTAGGAAGCAATAAGTCACATCATGACAGCTAATTAATAGCAGGTGAATTTGCTAGTTTCTGTCTCAAATATTATACTGAAATTTATGACAGAAAAAGTTATATTGTGAAAATATTTATTCTGTGATAAAGCATAGAGTTTTTCATATTTTTATTTATATGACAGTATTTCATAAAATATGCTTTCTATAAGATGTTCTTTCTTGTTTTCCTTTGGAAGTGAATACCTGCAACTACTACTAATATCATGGTACTTCTAAATAGGAACACAGATAAATACAGTAAATGCACCTCTCCCTGAATTAACTTTCTTTTTGTACTTTTCCTGGGAAGTGACCTCCTATTTTAAATGAACTTTCCCATATACTATTAGCATGTTCCCTAAAACAATGTGGGACTCCCCTCTGCGGGGTAGAGTGACTTTTACTTCTTACAGTTTAAACAGCTTTAGCAGCTATGATGGCACCACTTTCTATAGAAATTTATCCTTCTCAGATGCGCTTCTATGTTCTTAACTGGATTGCATTTTTAGGCCATTATACATTTTTGGGTTTTATGTCTTGAAACTGTTTGAAGAAATTGGTCAATATATAAATGATTCTCATTTGATCAGCTTTTTGGTGTCTGTTAAGGATGGGAAGGTCTACAATATTTGTTTCCCGCAAACACTCCAAAGCTCACTATCTATTAATGAAAACCTTTATTTGGAATTTTGCAGCATCTTGGAATTTTCATGAACTTTGAAGGAGTCTGTGACATGCCATTTACATGCCACAAGGTAGAAAGTCATCCAGTCAATAATACCTCAGGACGTGTGACACAGCACACAACACACATACAGCTTGGAAGCTGCTTCAAAATGGGTTTGAAAAATTATAAACCATAAATCCACTTGCAAAATACTGGGACAGGTGGCTCCCAACCCTTCCCAAAATGGCCAAAATTCATAATTGTTTTCAGGTTCACGAAGACAATTGGAACCTTTGTACTGGTTGTGAAACTGATGTCTGATGTCTATTTTTAGCTCCCCAGTGGACAATAAATGTACAGTTGGTTACCTGCGCTGCATCTAGGTGAATTCTGAATGTTAGGCTTTCTTGCAGTGCTTTATTCTCTAATAAATACTAACAAACCATAGATTCATTCTTGGCATGAGCAGAAGGCAATCCATGTGTGTTTAATTGTCAGAACTGGCTGAGAAAACAGCTGGTGATGACATTGGCTCAGAAGACATATCCACACAGCCTGAGCCCTTCAGCCAAGTGAGTGGGGACTTTTTGGTTGTTGCAAATGCTAGTGAGAACAGCAGATGTGCATGTCTGTGGGGCAAAAGCACAACATCCATATTGCTCTCTCTCCAAGTACCTGGACATCACTCTTAAATTCCCACACAACCATTAAGGATTAAAAATGGCTTTGCCCTGACACTTGATGGCTCTTAATGAATGAGAGTTGTGCACACCTGGCACCTGCTAAGTGCAAATGCATTCCATGTAAAATTGTCTAGACTCCCTACCCCATGCTCTGCTGCCTTTTATCCCTTTGAAGTTGCTCTGTTCCAGTTTTATGTTCCTTGCCCAGGACTTTGCCTATCATTGCCTCCAAGTCTACATTCTAAACACACTGGTGACTTCATCTCTCCTTACATCTACTTTCCCTCATTTACAGTCTCTCTTACATTATTTAATAGCCAATCCCATTTATCCCATTGCAACTCTCTCTGGGACTGAATCTGTGCAGTGGCTTTTTATTGTTCTCTGTCCTCAGAACCATAGAAATCTGAGATGGAAAAGGCTGATGAGGTCATCTTGTCCATTCCCCTTGCCAATGCTGAATTGTTTCCTACAGTCTAATTTTAAAATTACTCATTCAGCTGGGCTTCCACCTCTTCTCTTAGAAGATTATTCCACAGTATTAGGCTGTGTATCACACCATTAGGAAGTTTTTCCTGACAGTTATCTTGAATTTTCCTTCCTGTGCTTTTGTTCCATAGTCCATAGCTGTGTCCCATTGGCCCACTCCAAACAATAAGTTTCACTCTTTTAGAACAGACAGCCTTCACAACCCACCTATCACTCCAGTTCAAAAGATTCTATTAAGTACTGTCAGATACTATCTGTTACTATCTTCCCCACCCACAACACCGTATAGTGACATATCTGATTGTCTCTTTTTGCTTTTGCTCTGCAAGGAAAGGAACAGAAGGATCAGAAAGCTGGAGCCCTGTTCCAGCTCATACCATGACAGGTGCCACATGAGGACAAGAAGTCCATATGGGAACAAGACTTTCTATTTTATCCCTCCTCATTAGTTCATGCTGCCTTTAAAATTTTTTCATCCACCCAAATGAACTTTAGAGAAAATCCTGAATACAGGCATACATGCTGCTTTGAATCAGAGAAACTTTGAATTATGTTGGTGATCATCTTTGAACATATGTTTGAAAGAGCTGATCCTCTTTCACCTTTTATACCCAATAGTCAAGTGTTCGAAACAAGAACCTTTTAGCAGTGATTTTTCAGAAGGACCTTGCACCTCTTTGGATACTTAAATGTGATCACACAGTCGAAGTACCTCAGCTACTTGGGTTGATGTAGCCCAAAAATATAGCCCATCATTTAGAGACCTAGAAAATGTTTATAATATCTGGCTTCTGCAGTGGAAACTGAGTTCTTGGAAATTTGGCCATGGGCAACTTTGAACATTTGTTCCTCTACTGTGTGTGCTGAATCGTTCTGGACATGAATGAGCCTTTACATTACTTTTAAGACATCTTGAGTTCACCTTCAGGTCTGCTTATCAGCTTTTGTCAGCCTGATACAGACTGGCACCAGCATGATCTCAGAGAGGCTAACGTGCCCAGTGCCTACAGCTGTATAAAAAGCTGTCATAGGAATCCAGGCTGCATGTTGGCAAAAACAATCACCTGCTGTTCTCAGGAATTTGAGAATCTCTGGGATTCTTTTAACCAAATAAATATTCTTGGGAAGAGCTTTTTGTAACCAGCTCTAAATCTGACAATTATCTTGGTAGGGTTGGCTCCACAAAGTCCTGTGGAACATCAACGATCTGGTCAGAATAGAAATAGACTGGCCATGAATAGTTTCTGTAGGAGGTAAATGAGAGGGGTGATTTAGATGAGCTCACCACTTAAGAAGCATATGGGCAGGCTGGGAAGTACATATGCAGCACAGGCATGGTTCACTGGGATGCAATTACAGCAGGATATAAGATGTGGCAAGTGGAAGTATAGTTATACCAGGACTAAGAGGTGCTGGGGTCTTTCCCCCTCCACGAAAAGCTCTGCTGTTTGAAGTCCACACTCACTGCTCTGTTTGGGACTCATACACAGGGCTGTATGTTAGAGCCCTGACTCTGTTTTCTCAATCACTTCTTCTGCAGCTTAGGGAGGGTTGTTTTTGGCAGCCCCTCTCTTGCCCCTTTCCCTGCACTCTTGCTCTCTCACTGCAGCTATAATTGTTCCTGCTCTCTCAAAGTACCTGGGGAGAGTGTGGAGGAACCAGACCTCCGAACTGTGCACCCAGGCTGCTTGCAATTGCTCTCTTTTTGAGTGCAATTATCCAAGTTCTGTGTTTTCCATCTGCTTTGCCCTCTGGGTAGTCAGGAATGATCTCTTTATCCTGTTGGGAGCAAGGTGCCCCTCTGAGGTTCAGATGGAAGGCTGTTTTCCTCCTTCCACCCCTAGCTGCAGAAGCTGACGTTGTCTGTCTTTGTGTTGTCTCTCTCTAATTTATACCAAGCTGCATTACTGGGAAAACTCATCCTTTAAAAGAATGTACTGCTGTACTGTGCACTGCTCACTGCTATCTGCCCATGGATTGCATTATTAGAGAACAAAGAAACACTCTCCCTGGGTGTAGAGGGACCATTTTTAGCTAGAATGCTACTTATGGAAAAATGAGTTATGTTTCAGACTCAAGTGTCTTCAGCTAACCTGTGCAATAAAAGTGAACCAAGGATCATCTCTTAGAAGCATAGTATTTTTGTCTGTCCCTAAAGGAAAGAAATAACTTTCTAGCAAGGCTGATGAGAGCATTCCTTCTGAAAAAAAAATTCAGGGATTTTTCTTCTTTCCTCCACAGTATTTCTGGACACTTGCCTTAGTTGTTTTAATGTGGAGCGATAAGCATTGTAGGAGATCCCACATATATTTCCAAAATTCACTCATGCTGTTGGTTGATGACACTCATTTTGCATCACATACTGTCTCAGCTTGCTCTTTTCAGCAAAACTTCCTTTTTTTGCTATTTGTAGCATCTCCTCTGTAGATACGGTAATTATATTTAGTTAGCATGTCTTAAATCTGTAGCTTCTGTATTTATTCTTCCTTTTTGCCTCAACCACCTCCCAGCATAAAACTGTTCCCACTTTTTGCTAGTTCCCATCCCATTTCAGAATTACTGGCCCACACTATCAAGACTATGCTTCTGATAGAAGAGGAGAAATGTTTTTAAAAATGTGTTCTCTCTCATATTTTTTATGCACACTTTTTTTTTCCTAGCTTGACGGCTCATGAAAAGGTATCTTAGAAAGTGGAGTAAAGTAGATTAATGGAAAGAAGGTAAGGAATGAGGACACACTTCAGATGTTAAGGCTAATCCTGCTCAGGCACCTTCCTTCCCATCCAAAGTATTTCACAAGTGATGCCTGCCAGTCTCTGTGCTTTTTGGATGACTGAGGAGAAACACCTGGAAAGGGCTGGGTTTTTGGAAAGGGCTAAACATCTGCACTCAGGCTCAACAACTATCCAGTCTGTGAAGGTGGATAAAGTCCTTTCAATGCATAAAATCCTTTCAATTCCTGAGGGAAAAGCCATCCTGATGGGGTGGGGATGGTGCTGCATGACTTCATGTTCCTCAGAAGCAAAACCAGTGGAGGAGGCAGTGTATCCCATTCGAGCCAGGCTTCCCACCAGCACCTCCAAAATGTCCCTGGCCAGGACACACAGTCTGGTGTGTCTGGTCCACACCTTGCTGCTCCCAGGAATTTCACTGCACACTTCAGGCACAGAGCACGGGGCTCTTCAGCTCTGCGTTATTGCTTCTGCAGACACAAGCACTTTTCTGTTTGAAATATTTATTTATTGATGTATTGCCTGATGCCCACCTACTGAATTCCCAGGCTTTGCTTTCCAGGTTTCCTCTCCCTGTCAGGGAGTCCAGTGCTAATTTACACAGCAGGCCCATGGCCTGGGTCACAAGCTGGGCTGTCTGTGCCAATGCAGTTGCAACATTTTTTCAGAGTTAAATATTTAACAGGTCCGAGTATAGATGTGAACCCTTATGGAGTGCTACTCTGGAATGCATTTCCTATATTTTCATTCACATTAGTAGTTTCTCATGTTTCTTTTGCATGTCTAACATTATAGGGTGACACTAAGATTAATGGAAGATACTGGAGTGAGGATTAAATACCAGTTTTAAAGACACGTGAGCAATCTGGCTTGGGGCCAGTCATGAGGATAATGAAGTTGTTACAACTTCTGACAAAGCCAGTGGTTTAGGAAGGAACTGGGGACATGACAGCACATGTGTAGAGTGTGACTTTTAGGAACATGGTGGGGCACTATAGGGAGTGTGGGAATTTGAGTGGTTGTTTTGGGGACCTGCAAGGGCAGCCATAGAGGATATGAGAATGGAGCTAAGGTTATCACAGCAGGGGATACAGGACAAAAACCCACAGGAAACAAGGTTTCATTAGCTCTGCTGCTTGCAAAACAACTTGTTTTAATTAAGCTTCCCTTCCATTTCTAAAGGGAAAATGCAGGAAGAATAAAAAAGGGAAAGGGAAAAACCTGAAAAAATAAAATTAAAACCATGGAACAACATGTTAAAATATTTTGAGTTCTTTTCTTATTCTTTCTGTGGTTGGGAGCTTTTTTTGGTCAACTGCTATGCCACACCCTTTCACCCTAAGAGCATCATTAATTACATATATATTCTTTTTCTACTAAAGCATTTTCAAAAAGTCATCTCTGTGACCTGCTTGCTTCTCCTTCTTGTCATAGCTAGGCATTTTTTTGTATGAAGGTGTTTGCAGTAGAAACTCATGGTCATCTCTGATAAGGAAGAAATGTAGAGGTAAAGCCTTTTGCCTTTGGAACTCCAAGGATTTTCCTGTCTACCTCTGGGGCCGGGATTTCACTCTACAGCTGTAATAAAATAGCTCTTTTGGGGCATCTTTCTTAAAAAAATGGTATCATTACATTCCTTGCTGACAGAATTCTTCCACTCTGCATTATTATTTTGTCTTTGGATGTGGGAGGTTGTGCTGCTGAGAGGTGGACAGGTGTTCAGTCGTGTCTGGGTCAGTGACAGGAATGAAGATCTGATTTGCAGGGAAACACGGTGTTTAAACAGTTTGTGATGTCCACTGACGTCAGGGGTAGTCATCTGAAAGTGGCAGTGACAGCTCCTGGCCAGTCCATGCCAGAAGCTGGCCAGGCCTCTTGGAAGCCAGGATGTGACAACCAGCAGCCCAGGGACACGACACCTTTGAGGTGCTGAAATTCTGCCCTGCCCTGCAGAGTTTGATTGCATTGCAACAGCACTGACACACAGAGAAAAGGATTTGGGGCTTGCAGGACTTCAGCTCCTCTGCTGGTACTTACCTTGTCCCAGGGCATCATAAAATGTTCTGTTGGCCTTACAGCTGTGCTGAGACGGATGAAACTATGACACTGCAGGAGCTTTAGGAAAGACAGTGATTCCCCTGTTTTTTAAAGGCAAGGTTAATATATTCGTACCTGTGCACGACTTGGAGCCACCTGGCTCAGGGCTTCAGCTAAGAGAAAAGTGAACAACAGTCTCCTTATGAAGCCTCTTCTTGTTTATCCAGCAACATTTGCCTGGTTCAAGAGAAGCAGAAATAAAAGCAAGAAAGAAAGCAAGAAAACAAAAGTAAGCAAGACAAAGCAGGGAAAGAAGAAAAAGAAAGCAAGCAAAGAAGCAAGCAAGCAAGAAAAACGATAAGAGAAAAAGGGAAAAAAGGAAAAAAAAAAAAAGTCTTGGTACAATAAGAAGCAAGAAAATCATAAAATATATAGTAAACCCACATGGAAAAAGAATATAGTTGATTTCCTGCATCTTTCTGAGTTATGTTTCAGTAAATGCATAGCACACATACTGTGTTTAAAGCAGATTTGACAACATATAAAACATTAAAGATATTATGACATTGGCCAATATTTATGATGTATATTTCCACACATAAAATATATTGTGTCATGTCATGGATTTTAAAAAACATGTAAGTTGGCCATGTCATAATATTTTAGAGCTTTTTAATACATTGTCAGAGCTATTTTAAATATACGTGCTCAGCATTTTATGAAACTTCCAACACATGGACATACGGAAAATATCTACTGAGTTCACAGGAGACCAGCATTTCAAATGTAAAGTTTAGCTAATACACACTTTCTAGCACAAAACCCCTTTTCTTTTTGGAATATTTCTTGAACTTTAACATATTCACCTTGTTGCGCTTTGTATGGATTTATACCAGTGGTGCTCAGCGTTTTAGCAAATGAGAATTGCATTTGACCTGATGATTTGGGTTTAATGTACATGAAATTCCCACTGAAGTTTTGCAAAATGGGACCATCTGGCAACTCACAGCTACAGAAAGCCTCACAAAAATATCAATATTCAGCTGACAAAACCCCTCCAGTTTTATTAATCATTTGCACTTCCATCTAGAATATTTCAGTGCTAGCCCTCAAAGAACAGTACCAGCATGGCTCAGGGACATTCAGAACTCCCTTTTTGGAAGAGATTGAGGATAGGCAGGGCTAAAAATGGTTAGGTATTTTATCAGTGTGAAACCTGGAAGGTTAAGAGAGCTGGAAGGTTAAAGCACTTTATGAGAATCAGAGGGAAGTTTTGGCATTTTCTGGAAACGGGCTTGTTTCTCAGTCCAAGACCACCCCTGATTTTCTAAATGTCTTGGGAGATGATGGCAATGGTTCTGACAGCAGATATTAGGGAAAAATTCTTCCCTGTGAGAGTGGTGAAGCACTGGCACAGGTTGCCCAGAGAATCTGTGGATGCCCCATCCCTGGAAGTATTCAAGGACAGGTTTGAGTAACCTGGTCTATTGGAAAGTGTCCCTGGCCAAGCCAGGGGGTTGGAAATAGATGATCTTGAAAGTTCCCTAACCCAGACCATTTTATGAGTTTCTGATTTATCTAAGATGTGTTGCTAAAGCCTGTATTTTTAAATAATACTGGATATGAGAAGCACTTTAAAAAAAAAAAAAATCTTTTAAATTCTTCCTTTTGTTTTTCCCCTGACTGCAAAATCACCTGCTGTAGCTTTTACATGATAAGCCATACAACTTCTACATGGCATCATGAAGTATTACCATGTTTAAAAGAGCGTGTTTGGTTTGCTTGCACTTGCCAGCATCTGTGTGGTGTTATCACACACATGGTACTGGGGACATTATACATATATATATATATATATATATATATTTTTTTTTTTAATTTCTTACTTTATGTGTCACCAAAAAGTGATGGAGACAAGGAATTGCTGCCCAGGACACTAAGTAACTTAGCTCAAGGTCTTTGGAGGAAACTGAGAGGCAGCAGGTAAGCCACTTGAAGGGCTAATGTATATGGCATCACTGAAGACTATAGGATAATTATAATTACAGGGGTCACTGTGATTGTAAGGATGGGTGGAGCTGGGGCAGAGGACTGTGTTTACTTCAGCAGCGATACAGACCTACCTATGGTGCGGTGGGACTGTGTGACACTGCTCTAATTGGCGACTTAAATGTTCTCTTTTTGGGTCCTGAGTGTTGGCATGGCAATTCCTCCAGCTAAATGTGTGCTAAATTGAAAGACAGCAGTGCATTAAAAACAAATATTAGTTTGGAGATTATTTAAAAAAAAACCAGCTATGTTCTGTAAATAAGGTTGCCACACTGCCCCAGTTAGATTTGATGGGTTTTTGATTTTTTTAATCTTTTTCTGGCTGGAAGGAAATATTATTTCAGCACTTCCAGGAAGAGTGGGCTTTTCTAGCCATTGTCCAACTGGTTTAATTTAGATTTACATTATTTGTTTGACTGATTTATCTGATTTAAAGGGTAGCATAAAGACATCAATTCACCCGAGCAAGTTATTGCTTTCACATATGCTTCATGTTGAGCTCTGGGGTTTAGTGGAGGATTTGCTGTTGAGAGGGCTGGAGAAGGTGAGGGAAAGTTTGGACAGCATATGCATCATGCTCTTTTCTTCTTGCTTGGGTTTGTTTGTCATTTACTCGGTGTCTTTTCCAAGGGATTACCCTTGAAATACAGCATCATTATATAGGAAGGGAGCAGCTTCTGCAAAGTCCTAGGTATTCAAGATAAACACAGGAAAAAATTCCATCTTTAGTTTGTTAGGAGCCAAGAGGACCATATTTGTCTGGGGCTGAGAAAAGTAGAAGCAAGAAAACAACCTAACAACAAAACGTTGAAACTTATTGCCAGGTAAGGGAAACAATTTGAAAGCATTCTATGCAATTGAAATTAAAAACAGATTCCAATCCTTTCCTTCTGTGGACAAATCTTGGTTAGAGACAGAAATGCAGATCAAGTATTTTCCTTACATCTTGGGAAAACAGGCCCAACATAATGATAAATGAAAAGTGGGAGTTTTACATGTCTTGATGTTCAGAAGATGTCAGTCTCATGCCCCATTTGTTGTAGTAGTAACATTAAGGGTAAATTTGAAACTTAGGCCACTACAGTCAAAGTTAAAGCAACAAAGAAAAAAGTTAAATTATCAGGAAACATTAAGCACTTTGTAGGGAGAGAGGTTATTAAGTGAGCTGTGTCCAGCTGTTTAGGGGAAACAACAAGACCATCACAACACGTTTTGAAATGTATATAGCAAAAACATGCTTACTGTGGGTTCAGGAATTGCCCTGTTCAACTCTTCCATGGGAGAGAACTGCATTTGCCTTTACCCTGGAGATTAACTGTGATGTGCTTTCCCCACATTAAACAGAACCCAAGAGAGATTATGGTAAGGGAACAACAGAGACCTGAGGAGCTCAGACACAAAATGATATTTAAAATATATAATAATATATCTCTGGCTGCAGTTAGGTCAATGCCCAGTTTGTTGCTTTATAGAGCATTTTTTTTTACTTAGATCTTTGAAGACTATGCTGAGCCTAAGGTCTGAATCCCTCCATAGAAACATTGATAGTGTTCCTCACTATCCATATGACCCCCTGTAAGAAAGAAAAGAGCTGCTGAGGATGTGTGTGTTGTACAGTAGCATCTGATCTTCCAATCTTCCTCATCTAGGATTTTTGTTCTTCAGCAGTGAGCAGAGGGGAGAGAGCTCGTCCTGCACAGATCCTGTGTTGCAGCACTTCTGCTCAGCCCACATCACTAATGCCTTCTTGAATGTTATTTCTTACCTGGAAGAGTCAGCAGGTTTAGGTCTGAGAGGATCTGGCCATTAGCAGGAATGTTCAGCAACAGCATGGAAAGGACATGAAACACCTGGCATGGTCCCAGATACACACAGCCTGGAACATTAAATGGCACTCAAGGGATAAAATGACCAAACTGTAAACCTCTCTCCCCCCACCTTCCTTCCTTTTTTATTTTTCATAAATGCACATGTGAACATGCAGTGCATAGATGCTTGCTTTCTACCGTCCTTTGTCTCTCTGTTTCTTACTTGTGACTCCTTGGGGGCCATTTAAAAAAAAATGTTCTGCACCATTTAGTAAGGTTTCTGGCAGGATTTTTCTAGGAAAGAGTGAGGAATGCGCTGTTTCTACATCAACTCGCCCACAAGCCTCTCCTTGTGCACTGCACACACTTCAGGGATTAAAAATGCCAGGATTCCCAGTTTGTTCACTCTGAAAAGACTGCATGCACATTTTCTGTCTCTATGTCACGCATATTTATGCACACACATATTCCCATGCACACATGCACAACCCCCTCTGTGAGAATGCCTGGTGTCATGCCTATAAAGACAATGCACTATCAGTGACATTATGCAAAGTTTAGATTGGTAGTAAACAAGTTCCTGATGTCAAAGGCAAACAGGGATTTTGCTATTTCCCTAAGAACAAGGGAGAAGCCCAGCTGGTAGAATAACCTGGAAGAAATTTCAGAGCACGAATGCTACTGACTGAATAACTGTTTGCATACTATATATATAAAATCAGTTTCTTGTCTTCATGCCTGTTGGGACCTGGTGAACATTATAAAATATGTAAGTTGTTAGCAAGGTGATGAAGAAGAATAGCAAAACATGAAGGCTGTTGGTGCTTATTGTAAATATGTCAGAGTTCAGCTGTATTTCTGTCCGATGGTGCTAAGAAATTGTTTCTGATGGAGCAGAATGTATGGAATGAATGTGATTTAGTTAATCTAACAATTTATGTGCTTGCTGTTTTTTGGGTTAATTTTAAAATCTGCCATAAAATGAATACTTTACAGTGGTAGACCCAGTAACACTTCTGTATATTGTCCTTTGCATTTTTGTTGGCTTGCTGACATCAGCGCTTTAATACTTAATATCCTGTGAACATTTCTGTGTTTTATAGTTCTGTATGTACTGGAATAAAGAGGGAGGAGAGGACAGATGCTCTCTAATAAGGAAACACACATTATTCTTTACTGATATGTTTTTGTTCTCTGCTAATCATTTTTTTCCTTTTCACATAACCCTGAGGAAGAACTGCTGTCAGAACAGAAAAGAGCAGATGGTAATGTGTATGTGAAGTGTGGTTGTAATTATGTTATTACCTAGGCTCTGCATAAGGCTTGTTTATGTGAAAGGAGGAGATTAATTCCTTTGGGTTACTAGTGAACAGTCCCAGGCCTGTAACTGATTTCTCTGGAGAGCTACTGAATTCTTCAGCTCTATCCCTTTGCCAGGCTGAGCCTTTTATATGATACCTCTAAATAAAATAAAATGGAAAAGTCCTCTAAAGAAGTTCTATGTCAAAGATAAGGACTCATGTCCCTCTTAAATTGTGGCAAGGGTAGAGGGAGCATGTAAGTGGGAAGTCTAAAACCCAGAAACTCTTGGAGGCAGCCTGGCAGAGCTGCACTGCTCTCCAACAAACCCCACCGTGGCTGAGCATCTCCTTCCCTGCAGTTCGTGCCCTTTGTGTGCAATTACTCACTCTGGGAATGTGGTTTAATCTGTTCTGGAGTGGAGGCAATAAGAAAAGGATATGTGTACCTTCCTCCGAGAACTCGGGTTACCATCAGCCCACCTTAAAAAGCAGCTAAGAAAACCTGAAAAACAGGGAATAGCTGTAATTTATTTGTAACATGGCATTAAACCATTGTCTTTGAAACATTCAAAGCTGAAAGTATAGAATTACATGGATGAGATGGGAAGAGAACTTCTTGAAAGATTTAGTGAGTTTTGAAAGACAACAGTCTTCATGTTTTAATTCCAGCTGTAACAGAGTAGGTTATAAAGGTGTGACCTTTCAAACTTACAGATTGAGAACAGTCTCCTACACGTCTTTCTTCAGGTTGGGATGATTTGGGAATGAAAGGGAGGAAACAACTGATAGACATGTTTTAAACCATATTTGTGCCTCAGAATGGCTGGCAAATGTGATGCAGCAAAAATGGGACATCAGTCCGTCGCAAGGGACAGACCCAATTTCTCCCAGCTCACTGCCTGCTGGAGCATCTACCCTGCCCATATATCTATTCAGATGGTTTGATCAGAGCTTGCTGCCCCTGCTGGAAAAGCTACTAAAAGGCTTCAGTGGGCTCTGAATCACTTGCATAGGAGGCAGTCACAAGGAACTGGAGATTTGTCCACCCATGTGGCCTTCTGTGCCAGGGTCCTCCCAGCCCACACGAAGCTGAAGCAGTGCTGAGCCCTCACCCTCACACTTGCATAAGAAATCCAGGAAAGAAATCCCCTTTAAGAACAAAACCAAATACAGGCCTTGCTAGGTGCTGTTTATAATGTGAACAATTTGGAAAGAGCTTGTTCCATATTTACAGCATTTTTAAAAATAGATCATATGGCTTAAATATGATACTGTTCCCCACTTCAGGGAAAGAAAAAACTTTCCTCTGGGGTACAAAATATTTCCAAAATGGATGACTGTTAAAAGTCAGAAAAAAAAAAAACCCCAAACAGTTTATAAAAAGCATGCTGACATTGTAAAAAATTAATAGTATTTTGGAACCCTTTGAGTTTCCAAAATGGTCAGTTCAATAGAAAAAAAACCCAACAACACACTTTCTTATTATAAATTTGAGTTGCTTGTCTTGGGTTTTCCTAATGAAAGAATTTTTGGAGTAAATAAAGCTCACATTGAGTGTTCACAGCCCATCTCCCCCTCAGTGTGTAATTTAACCACCCAACCCTGTGGCCTGGAACACTTTCGATTACAACTTTAATAGTTATTTTGGAAAAAGCTGGTAGCCAAATATTCAACCTTTAGGATATTATGTATGAGAGTTTTCTTCTCTTACATGTCATAGGAAATTATGACGACCGTGTGTGTGAGTGTGCGAGTGTGTGTGTCTAAGCAAAACAAATGTACTATTTCATGCTACTGGATTCCATTACTCGAAACTTTAACAACTGTAGCTCTGGGAGGGGCGAGGCAGTCGGGCCAAATTCTCAGTCACTCTAAAATGGGTCATATTAATGCTGCTTCAAAGATCATCTCTATGAATAGCCCAGAAAACCAGGTGTTGGGTAGCACTGGACTTACCCTGGCCTGGGTTCCATTACCCCAAGTAAAGGAGACATATTTATGTAGTGGGGTTGCCCTTAAGGATCTGTTAAAAAAAAAACCGAAACAAAACAAAAAAAACCCAAAACCCCCAAAAAACTCACCTAGTGGTATTATACAGAAGTCATTTAATTCTCTTATGCTCACCCTTAGGCTGAGCAGAAATCACTGGTAAAATAAGAGCTGTATATTATTAGCTTTCAAGAGCTGGGCTTGCTTAGCAGTCTTTAACATTTCATTATTTTCTTGAATCAGGAACAAATATTTCAGCAGAAGAACACATGACATTCCTGATTAATTGGGTCCTCAAATGAAGTGAGCTGGAGTTCACCATCAGATAAAAAAGGAAATGGGCTCGAAAAAAGTTTAGTACGTATTTCCTCTTTCTTAAAAAAAAAAGTTGGGATGTTTTAGTGGTGTCTTTTTATTTCCACAGCTTATATATCTGTCTTTGCAGAACTTAAATGACTTATGTGCCTATCTTACCTCAAATCCTAGGCAAAATAAAATTTCTATTTTAATGTTTTAAATGCATTTTGATGGTTGCAAATGGAATCATATGCTAATCATTAGAGACCTGAATGTCTTCTGTAAGCAATTGAATTGGACTTGGGTAAGCAACTTGCTGGGCTTAACTGCTGATAAATGGAAAATAAAAGGATGTTTTGTGATAATGTAGGCATGTTATGTTGCTGTCTCTTAGGCTGGATTATGTTCCACAGATCTTGTCATTTAGAGTACTGTAGGAGAACTAAAGCATTAATTAATGACAGCTGCAGGAGGCTGTGAAATGTCATAGCTCAGGAGTAAAATCCCTGAAGAATAGAGTTACAAATATGCTTGTTGAAATTTGAAATGAGGAAATGCCTTGAGAACACTTCTTAATTTTTCAACTTTGAGTCCAAACTGCCAAAAAAGAAAAAAAAAACTTATAAAATTCTCTGTCTCCTCTCTTTCTTTTAATTACCTGTGCAGTTCAGTGAAATGAGAAAATCCAAGCTCTATAGAAACGTCTGCTTTGGTGGAAACAGTATAAATAGTGGAAAAATAAAGGCAATCAAAGTTGCTCAATTATCTTTCTTTAGAAGTTCTTCATCTTCTCCTGCTCCCATTTCCGTATTTGTAATGTGAAGTTCCTGGGTGTCCCCACTGCAAAGAACACTTTGCTGTGTGGATGAGCTGCAGAATATAACTACTGGGTATAGTTACTATTACTATTGAACTTTCATATTTTGGACTATCTAATATGTCACCAAAGATCAATATTTACAATTATGGGTTACAATGTCATAGCCAAACATTTGCAGCTATAAAATGTCCTTGAAAGGTCCAGCTAGAATAAGCAAGTTAACCAGTTTCTCTCATCCTCCTTTCTGAAAAGCCTCAGTGTGTTGGAGGATAATAAATTCCACTAAGTCCCTGCAGAAGGAATAACATGTATTGAAGAATAAGCTTTCTGAAAGCAATTTATGTTCATTTTCTGAACTATCTTTCCTACAAGAGCATGGGTTATATTGCTTCTTACTGCTAAATCAATCTTTCTTTGTAGCTTTTATAAAGCACTGAATTTTAAATAAAGAAAAAAAAAAAAAAGAAGTTCTATCTGGCTCTAGCAGCCTAACCAAAGTCCCCAGCCTTTTTCCAAATACCTAATTATTTTAGCTTATCCTTTATTTGTATGGGAAATTAACTGGTGTTTGCCTGACCCTGTGTTATGGATGCACTTAAATTAAATAGATGGAAGATGAGTAGAGGATTCTAAGGTAGCCCTGTGGGTATTATGCATATACAAAGACTACTGTCCCAAATATTGCTCTCATAAGCCCCTTATTTTCTGTTTTCATTTCTGGATCTGATCTTTTTATAGCACTTTAGCTGAATTTTTTAAAAAATATAGTAAGCAGCCTCCTGTACTCAGTAGGTTTATCAAATAGTTTGTCGAGACTTGCTTGTTTTCTGTGTCGGTCTGACTTTCCAAAAGAGTGTGTTAAAACCATCTCTAGGCAGAATAACAACTTGTATAACCTCTTCCAGGTGATCCTACATTGCTTCTTTTGTTAGCTGGGCAAACCTTATAATACCAGAATGCTCGTAGAATATCATATTTCCTCATTTTTATCATAATTGCTACCAGAGTCTGCTTTCGAGATTTTAATAGAATTGCAAGTTATTTGCTGTGATTAGTTAGGTGTTGCCTGTAAGCTTTAAATTTTTGCCATTCTTTTTATTTGCCTCTGATGTTGCTCCTGTAAAGAGGTGATATTATATTGTTTTGTCCCAGGGTCATTGTTCAGCAAATGACTGATGTGGTTATAGGATATGCAGAGGAATGTACATGTAACCTCTACTTCCACCTTTTCCAGGGTCTTTGTGAAACAATGTTTGCAGCACATGAGTCTCATTTCATGGGAAAACAATCTTTGATATTTAGAAGCAGAGATTTATTTTAAGAAGAGATATTAAATCTTGGAATTGTTCTTTTTTTCTGGTCTTTGTAGGATCAGATCATACTGGGAAACCAATGTTTGAACATGCTCAGTTGGGATGAAGAGGCCCCCTTTTCAAACCTCTGAAGTTTTTTGGGGTTTTACTGATCATTACAATTTATATACCCATATTAACATCAAGTGCACATAGTAAGATTTTAGCTCACTCAATATGAGAGAATACATAGATGTGAATCAATACTATTACTCAAGGGAAATGATTTTACCACAGTATTTATGAACTTTTTTGTACTGCAGCAGATCTGAGAGCTGATATTTAGTAACTTAAGGCTTAAGAATATGATTATCACTATTTAGAGTTTTAGTGAGAAAATAAAAAAGAATTGTAAACATAATACGGGCCTACTTAAAAAAAATATTCCTAACAGACCTAATAATTGTTAACGGTAAGCATTGATTGATTAAAATATATAGATGATTTGAAAGAAATACTATGAAAGATTTACTGTATTTGTAACTATTTTCAGTAATTCTTGAAACATGTTATATCTTCCTTCACTTTTTGATTAGAAAGTTTAAAACCTCTATTTATATCTCTGACCCTGTAATAAATAGTTAAAGCACTATTTCTGTTCATTAAAATGTGGACAGCTTACTTGGGGATGTATAGGGCTCTTTGAAGAAAGGAGGCTTGAAAATACAAGTTATGACCAACATTTCTGGACTTTCACTGTCCAGACCACTAAAGGAAAGTGACCTTCAGGTATCAGTAAAAGAGCCAATGGGACCTGTAGGGAGTAAAAGAAACTCCCTCAAGAGCCTGTCAGGATGCAGAACTGGAGAGGATTAACAAATGGCCGAGACATTTTCTTGGAGTTCTAATTTAGTGGCAAACTTACAGATTTTTCTTCTGGTTGTCTTGACTAAGATCAGCTCTGTTCAGAAACAAAAGTAGCAACTATCAGTCCTCAAACCAATGTTCCCTCATCCTACATTTTATGGACCTGACTAACAGAAGAATTAAATGTGCAGGCTCATGTATAGAAAAGGCTAAACCCCAAACCTGTCATTTAACTTAGTTTACAATGACAGATAAGAAAAATCAAGGATGTAATGAGTCCATGACTTATTTTCTTAGATAAGCTCTCCCTAGCTTTATTCCCATTTAAAAAGTACATTCAACTCAACACAAATGTTTTTGACTTCTCTTTATGAAAGTTTAATGCCACAATGTCCAAGTTTAGTGACTTTCAGAGAAGAACACAAATATTGCTGAGACAAAAATGCTGACAGCTAGACTTCAAAAATAGTTTTGGATGAACTCAGATTAGGAGTCGTTCATACACACTTTCCAAAAATGGACATAACAGCTGGAGAATTTTTTCCCCCCATCCAAGAGGTTACTGTGGTCTGTGGGTTTCTTTGTGTGGGAGCTTGCATCTTCATAGAGAGAAATATAAGAAAACAGCCTGCAATAAGACACAAAAATAAACCAAAATGTAGTATAAAAGTCTCTGAGGTCTTGGGGATTCTGGGCAAAGTTAGTCAATAACATGCTGGAAAATGAAGCTATGAAGTGTTCCTGAGGAGATTTTAGGCTCCAGAGAAGCAATCAATTTGAAGATGAGATATGCCAAACAGACCAGAAACAGACCTTTACAGTGAGCTTACAGTAGCTAAAGTGAACTGTTCTTTGAGGAGAGAGGCCGAAATACAAACCAGTGATTTTAAAGAAATCCTGTTGTTTATAATGTATAGGGTAGCAGATTAGTAACAGTTTTCTGTTGTAAATTATGAAGCCATGAACCTTTATTTCTTTTCTGTCATCTCTTGAGCAATCAGAGAAGATGCATCTTTGCTTATCCTGGATGTAAACTCCCAAGAGATGCTCCAGCAGTGTTGGCATCAGCAGGAGGATTTCTCTTGCCCTTGGTGCCCATTAGTTCAGGCGCTGACTCTTAGCAAAAGCTATCAGCACAGGAACATGCAGCTTCCACAGAAAATACTGCTTCTAGGGTCATGATGTGTGCACCAGCTGAGTCTGATACAGCTCAAGATCACCTATCCCAGTTCATCTCCCACTTCACCCAAAGGCAGGTGCTGCATCCTAAAAAGATGCAGCAGTTCTAGTTGTCACTAATTCTGCTCCTCTGCTGCTCCAGGGGTTAATTTTCTTCATTTTTCTTCTGGATGTAACAGACCTTATCCCCAGCTCTCACTTAATTCTTAACAATGTGCAAATCATCCCACCAGCAAATCATCCCACCAGTTTGCATTTCAGATGACCAAATGTGCCAGCACCGTAGTCAGTCTTTCAGTGGCCCACATGGTCACCTGAGAACACCAGAGGGGAAATTTAAGCTTGGTTCTACTCATTCTCTCTGAGAAAGACATGGAAGACCAAGATGAGCCCCTTCCAAGTCCATCTTGAACTGATTAAGAGAGGGGATCGCTGTGTGCCAGCTTGCACTTTTCGTCTCAAAACTGCAGTAGAAATTTATCATCCTGTCAACTCTTGTTCCCTGAAGTACTTTTCAGATAGAAATTCAAAGGGGGCCAAAATATTTTTCCATTGGCCACTATTCTTCAGCCTATTAACATTTTCCTGTAGGTAGCATTTTCATCCTGTGCAATGCAACACCTCCCTGAGAATCAAGGGAAATGATGGAACAGCATGAATCTTCCATCTGCAGGTATCAAAGTACAAATATGTCTTTCCCAATTATTTCTTTTTTCCCCCCAGCATTTTCTCCTATAAATATTTTCTGCTGTAAGTATTTTCTTAAAAAAGAAACCAAAAAGCCATGGTGATATTGACCATTCATTTTACAGGTAGCAAGACAAATGAGGGACACATGTTGCGTGCTCTAGCGCTTCACCTTTCATTCTTTCCAACTCTGAGAAGAGAGAAAGCATGTGGAGCTGCTGTTGTTGATTTTGACTAGGAGCAGGAGATCTGGTAGAAATCCCAGAGCTGACCCAGAGCTGCAGGATGCTGATCCGGACTGCAAACCTCTCTGATTTGGCCCCAGGACTTTGGCTCTGGTTGTTCAGTCCTTTGTCCAGGGCGGTCCATATTATCTTTCCCCACAATTACTTCGGAAAGCTTCTGCCAGGGAGCTCGCGTGCTGAAAGACAAGCGAGGGCTCTGCAGTTCCAGCATATAAATCCAAAGTGGGAAGTGCAGGCGGAATCTCTGAGTTCTGGAGAGGAGCAGCGTGCAGGCATACATGGCTCTGCCAGCACGAGCTAACAGGAGATGATTTTTCCTCTTTATAAAGCACATCTATGGGATGCTCACTCCAAAGACTGTAGAGAGGTCTATGGAAAAATACTGGGGATTCTTTAGGTATCTTCACCAAAATGACTGATGAAAGTACTTAAAAATTGAAAATAAAATGCTATTCAGCTCTTCCTTAACAAATAGGGTAAGTGTATTGCATTGTACATACAGGTTGTATCCACACACTCTCATGACTGCTCTGATGAAGCATATTATTTTTTAACTCATCTTGATTTAATGAGATCTACCTTTTCCAGGCATCTAAAAACCCTAACTGGTATTTACATGGAGATAGACATTAAAGGGGAGGCTGCTTTTAAAAATACATTTTCTAGAGAATCTTTTCGTATCTTCAGTTTTCATCTTTCGCTGAATTACTTGGCCTGATGACCATCAGCAGGCAGGATGTACCAGACACACAAGAATAATCTGTTTTTTTCCTATTTTCAGCACCACCATCTTCCTGGATTTTATTTCTTATCCTTTCTTTCTCCTAGAAAAACAGAAACCCACTCCTTCTTTGAGTTTCCCTGCTTTTTTGCCACCAAGAAACGCCTGAAAAATTGGACTTGTGTTTTTCAGTTTGACTGTTACGCATGTGAACTCTCATGTGCTTCTCACATGTCAAAATTAATCCCATTGCAGTCAGCAGTGAGAAGAAGTCAAGTGTGAGCATGGTCAGCTACTCCTTGATCTGGACTCAAGGAATCTGGCCTTATAGCAGGGTTCACAGTGACTAACAAACTGAGTTGCAAGTTGTCTAAAACCCTTCCCAAAAAGGCAGGGTGCAAAGGGACAGTGCTTGCACTCTAACCAGCTTCTGACCTATCCTCCTACATCTGGATGCAGGTAGCATCTTCCATCACTTCGCATTTACAACCTGCATTCTTCTCTGGAATTAGGTGACCAAGTAATTTGAATTATCTAAATTGAATGCTATTTCAGCAGGTGTTTTGGTTTGTTTTTGTTTTTTTTGTTTTTTTTTTTTTTTTTTTTTTTTGTTTTTTGTTTGTTTTTTTTGTTTGTTTGTTTTTTTTTTTTCCCCAAAAGCAATTTGTTCCCTTTTTTCCCTCTTGTTTACAACCATAAAGCATCCAATGGGCGTTGACAGAAATGGTTTCATCCCTTCAGCCTGATGTACATCAGTGCTCTCAAGGTGGGTGAAACATGTCAGGGGAGCCACTTCAGTTTCTGGAGCAAGAGGGATGCTGATGACAGATCTCAGTAGCTTTAGGGGAGTGAGCATCTTCTTGTTCAGGCTTTGCAATCAAAGCAGTTTTCAGAACAATCCTCAGGGGCTTCCCTCAAAACCAAACATCCTTCTAATGACTCCAGAAGGGATGCCCAACACAAAGGGATGATTTTCTTGCTTCTCTTAACAGGTAGGGAATAAAATTTGCTCCTGGAAAAATCTGATTGCTCTTCATCCAGTACAGAATCAAAGGCAGGGGGAAAGAAAGGTCATGATTTTTCTCTGCTGTCCTCCTGTCATCCAAACAACACAAAGAGAATATTCTAAACTTCAGGCTTTTCTCTGCCAGTTTACCTCCTTGCTTACAGTGATTATTTCTGAGGCAAAAAGGTATTTCTTTTTCTGTTAGGTGTGTATCAGAGCACGGTACTGTTCAGTCTAACACTATGAGGCAAATGCAGATGCATGCCTGAGCTGCACATATGTCTCGAGCACTGAAAGAGCATTACAGCATTAGGAAGAGGGAAAAATCTGGTTTTGATTACTGATAATTATAGATAAACTGTAGCTGACAGTCATTTTCTGACCGCAAACTCAAATCAATCAATTAAAGACTGCATGTAGCAGCACCCCTGTTTAATCATTTCCAGGCTCTTCAAAATGATCCATTACTCTGATAGCATGTCAGAACTGCTGTGTACTGTTTGTTGTTGCTGCTTTGGGTCAAATATACAGCTGCTTCCAGGATAATTTCAAAAACACCATTCACTATTTAAAAAAAAAGGAAATATATCTATTTATAGATTAGCCATGACTATTCAATCAAACTCCTGGGCTAATTAATAAATATTACAGCTGATGATGTAAATATCTTTTTGATATCTTGACGCATGGCTAATGCATTTTTTAATAGGATGTATCAGTGTTTCATCATGGTGGAAAAGATGAGGAAATAATGCAAGTTCAACCCAATTCCTCCCTAGTTCCTATTCTCAAAGGTTTTTCACATGGCATTTCAAATACAGGAGAGAAGTTTGTAACAGTGCCTCGACAAGTAGTTGCTGCCAGACTGTAAGACTCTTCACTGGAACCTATTTGACAAACTGGGTCGTCTTTTGCTGAAATTTGTTTTGTTTCCAAGCTCTGAAAAGAGAAGAAATGTTCTGATGGCTTAGTAATTATCAGCTAACATTTTCAGAATGTTATATTTCCTTTTTTTTTTTTTTTTTTTGCTTTGAGATAATTTTAAAATCAGATGTTTTAAAATACTGAGATATTTCATGTCACATACACAAAAATGTTAAGTGAATCAAGTTGTTATGATTTTATCAAAATGAAATACTGTGAACGACATAAGATCCTTTTTCATAGGATTTTCCTTTAGGAAGAAATTTTATATTTTTTAAAATTTTCTGGTTAAAACTTTCTATAAAAAATCTGGTTTAAATGAATTGACATTTGTAGTGGAAATAATTCTATCAATATTTTTTCAGTCAAATTCCAAATAAAGGTGGATAATAGCTTATACTTTCCAGGTGGTGTCAGCCAGCGTGACACCAGTTAATGACTTAACTAGATTTATCAGAAAGGCTCAGACTTATTCATAGAGCAATAATGGTGGCTGTCATTTAGGTATATGGTCCAGTTACACACAGAAATTAAAATAAATGTAATCTCTGAGAAAATAGCTTAGCATAATCCTGAGATGCAGGACTTTGGGTTTCTATCATCAGCTTTGTTGTTCTGTGTTTCATAAAATATATTAAGTCCATATATTTTTAATGTTTGGTAGAATCTGAGCTGCTTAATTTCAGTTTAAAAATTTAATTTCTAAGATAAATTTAATGCAACCAGATAAACCTACTCTTTTTTTTTTTTTTTTTTTTTAATTAAAAAAAAAAAAAGGGTAATTTTATTAAACAAGGGTATCTGTACCAGGACTCAACACATTTTAATAAATACATTTTAAAATAAATATGGACTGATGTTCCTAATTGTCTTTGTATTTTAATATTTCCAGACTATAAAAGGATCTCCATGCCACTGTCTACATTACTCAAAAAAATTATTTGAGTAGGAAAAATTGAGCATCTCCAACAGGATATAGTCAAAGCTGGTTTCTGTCAAGCACTGGTAGTGGGTCTCAGCTCGGTTACTTTTTGACATCTCCAGCACAGTCCCCCTATACAAATCCCATAGGTCCTGGAGATAAGTAGGGCCTTGCCAGGACACAGTTCTTCTCATCCCCAAGCATGAGGCCCTCAAAGTGCCAACATCTCACCACAGTCACCAAGAGTAGCTGAAGGTGACCAGCTTGGCTATAGACCAAGACCTTTGTGCATGTGGCCGCACAAAACTCCTGCACAGAATCACATCTCCCCAGAGAATTGGAATATCTGACTTGTTTTCTTCCTTCTCCAGAGGGTTCTAGGTAGGCTGGGGTTGAGAATTCACTGCCATCATGGCAAGCAAACCCCACCCCATGGTAGATGGGAACAATTTTGGGCAGGGGTTGCTGCAAGTGACCCTCCCCTTGTCCCAGAAACAGGGAATGACTTCTGTGCACAAACTCTTCCGTCACTGAAGCAGCTCATCCTGCTGGCATGTACAAGCATCTGGGTAGGCGCACTTATCAGAGTCCCCCTTCCACCCCACAAAGGAGAAAAGGTCTTTTCATTCAGTAGAGATGCTTTTAAAAGACTCTTTAATTCTGTTTATGTGAAATTCCTGTTGATCTCCTTGGGTATTTTGCCTGTCTAAGGAGTTTCAGCAGGATCCAATGCCAGGGTGCACGGCAGAAACTCTTTGTCCCTTCACTGGAATATTATCAGCTGATCTGAATACCCTCTTTTGAGATTGTTTATTTACAATATTCCTCTTGGAGCATTTACAGTCCACTGATGACTTGAAATTTAAGCAGTTATTTATAATCATGTTAAATAAGACCACATTTTTATTCCACTCACAAGTAAAGTTAGTTATCAGATTACATGTCTGTTTCATTCCTTTTATCTCTGATACAATGCCCTGCTCTCAACAACGGCATCAAATGAACTTACATGTCCGACTATAAATCATGCACATGTCGAAACAATAATGCTGAAAGGATTATCATCACCCTCTGTAATTACAATAATGGAAAACAGATACTGAAAGGACATTTTTCTAATCCTTGAAAAGTCCCTGAGGAGGTCAATTTACTTTTCTTTGGGGAATATTTAACACAAGTAAAATTATTGGTTTATATGTCTGTTGAAAGAACTGAGCTTTAATAAGCACAATGTCACAATATAAATTTAAAGTATATTTTATTACACCATAATGATGGGGGTCTCCAGATGGTCCTGATATACATAGTTTTATAAGGAAGTTATTTTTTGACTGAGAACACTGATCTCTGATGAAATCCTGTGTCATAGTCGAGGTGCACTACTGTTTGTGGCAACCTGTTGCAAGTAGCAGGAGAAAATATCATCCCCCAAGACATAACAGGCATTTTGTTTGGGAGCTGTGTTGTAGTGGAGCTGGGTGTGGTGGTTTGCCAGAGATTTTGGAAGAGAAGAATTTCTTGCATCTCTTTGACCAACTCTATTTAAGAATGGATCTATGTGGTATAATAAAATAAAAAAAACCACTAAAAAAAGAAACGCTACATGCCATCTTTTTTTAAAAAATTTTATTATATTGTAAGAAGAGTGTATACAGCTCTTAAGTCCTGAATTTTTAGCTCTGAAGTCTAAATTGAGTCATATATTTTAGGACTTAAGTAAGTCTTAGTGGATACATAAGCTTTTCTCATCTTTGTGGCAGCTCATTCTGTACAACAGAATTAGATTTCTTAATCCAATTTTTGAAGGCAAAAATTTACTATTATAGCAGATAAATTCCACACCTCTTGGTGTTTTCTCTTACTGTTGTTTCCCTGCCATCCAGCAAACAATTTTTAAGCTAATGTTATTCTGATTATGGAGTAATAACCTTCAACTTGGGCCCTGTAATGACGGGACAGGAGCTCAGATTTAAATGATCAGTCTTTGCCCATCCAGCACATTTTGACTTTTACAGGATAAGGTGTACTCATATGTGCAGTTTGTCAGCTGTGTGATAAGAGATAGAACTCCACATCCTGAGCCACGAGGTTTTGGTTTCAGGTGTAACTTGCCTGCTGCCTAAAGAAGGCAGGCACAATAAAACCACTCCAAAATGTTCAAATTAAAGTTATTGTCCACTTGCATGGCTGTTTGCCACTCAACCTTCTTCTCTGGTCACTCTTGCCACCAGGATCCTCTATCATGTTCTGGCAGCTTCGTCCAGCATTTGCAGCAGGGAAGGCACAGCTCTGGTCTCTGAATTTCCAGACAGACAACATCTGGAAATCTGAGACGACACAGCAATTAAAAGGAATACATGGAAAAAAAGAATAGCTTATGATGAAGCACTGTTAAAACACCTTACTGGGCCACATTGGGTCTAATTCCATAAGGCACGGTTTGTGTTTATGTTCTTGGAGTAACAGCTCACACGAATGACTGAGGTAGTGAATCTCCCCCAAACAAATGCTTTATTGTAGAGTTGTTCAGCAGAGCTGCTTGGTGAAAAATTCCACCTGGCTTTTGGCCATTCCATTGGGCCATTCCAAATGGCTCAGCAAGCCCATTTTTCACCCTCCAGCATGTCCCTGCCACGTGCTTGGGGAAGAAGCACTCCCCCATGCCTGTGGTCAGGAAAGGGCTCTCTCCATTTGAAGAGGGTTTGCTTTCTCTCCTGGCTACTTGTTTGTCTCCTGGTACAGCCTGTGGAAGCTCTTGCGAAATGTGTGGGTTGCCAGAAGAAAACATTGCTCTGTCTTGTTTACAGAGCCCAAGCTCCCTTAAAACAAACCAATAATGGTTAAAGTGAGTACCTCGTGTCCTTCTTCAAAGGGTGGCCAGCACACAGATGGCCTACACAGGGCACAGGCTGAATGCAGCTTTTGAGAAATATAATTCAGTCTTTTCTTCTCATTTGGGGATTGGAAGAGTAAATTGCCTTTGTCCTGAATGGGATCACCCCTTTTCAGATGTCGTGGAGGAGTCAGTCCTGCAAAGACAAAGTACTGAACGTGCATTGTCCATGCACAATTGTCAGTATGAAAAGGAAATACGGGCTTGGTGAAGCTACATCTACAAACCCAGGTCAAATCTGGAGTAAATCTGGTAGCGAAGTGTCTTGAATACGAGCTAGGAAGGTAACATTTGTAATCCATCTCGGAACAGAGGTCTCCACTCCTTTCTCTTGGCTTCAGATGGTCTGATAAGTCTTCGGAGGGTATCCATTTTCAAAATTTGAATATATGGTCAGAGGCTGGGATTCATCTTCTCTAGTTTTAGCCATATGCAAAATAAACATATAAACCTAAGCTTATTACAGAGACTCCTTTCACAGTCAATAGAGGTCTCTTCAACATAGACAATAGTGTCTGGGATCAGGTGAAGTATGCCCCGTACTTCCACTGATAAACTAATAGGGTCTCAGAGAACTCTAAGGTATGCTTACCTGACTAGCTGCACTTTAGATACCTACAGTGTAGCCCCCTAAAATTAGGAAAGATGGATCCCAGCAAAATAAATGTGAGCACATCTTTTAAAACTTTACTCACCCTATAGGTACTGAGCACCAGATTTTTAAATTTTTCCTGACTTTACTGGATTATTGCAAAGAATTTTACCCTAGATAAGAATTTCTCTGGTGTAAGACTTTGCAGGAGTAGCTCCCTCTTGTCAGTGTAGCTGAAGTTCCTGTTGGAGAGCCAGAGGCACTCTTCTGATAGCTGACAAGTATGGACTGATGGAACAGTCCATCGTGCCCCCACTGCCAGGAGAAAATCAGTACATAATCAGTCCTAGATTTAGGAGAATCATAAATTACCTTAGCAGCCTCTTCTTTGAGGGTGAATGTGGATCACCTGGAAATGGTTGTGCAGGAGACATTTACAAGGACTGGAAACTTGCCCCTCAAGTCAATAATATTTTTATTAAATGCTGTGAAGGCCTCTATAGACACAGCAACCTTGGGCATGTACCCCGTACTTGCTCGTGCCCCCACAAATACAAACAGGGCCTTAGCAAAAAGCTTCTTGCCAGCTCTCAGACCTTCCAGTCACCTCCCAGGCCTCCACCCACTCATTTCCTGAATGGCACCTTTCAGAGTTCTTACCACACCACTGAAGGACCAGGTGCTAATCCTAACTCTAAATAAATATTTCCTGTGTCCTTTACGGTCAAATCTGAACCATAGTAGCCTTCTTCAAATTTCCTGCCAACTCATCCCAGGGAAAGAGTGAGAGTTCATGTTTTCTTTGTACATTGTCACCACTAGATAAGATCACTGTTACTACAAGGTGCCCCTATGACTAAGAGCAGAGCTGGTGTTTGTGTTCAGGGTGCAGCCATGTACTCAGACTCAAGTTAAAAAAAAAAATAAATAGTACAAAATATATAATCCACATGAACCCTGCATTTGAAGAAGACTTTATATCTGCTGCTGAGACAAGATTGAATGTTGGCTGCCCTTCGTCTCAGAACATTATTACATTAGGTGCAGTAGTCAGCTTGCAGCCATTCAAATGCCTGCAACAAATACATATAAACACAAGCCCCCACATTTACTTTCTGCTGAAACAGACTTAACAGAGAAAACCAATGTCCAGCACTTTTGATCCCTCCTCCTCTGCTCCAGTAATGCTCAGATGGCATACACTGAGAGGGGCATCATGCAAAGCACACTGATACATCACCCTGACCCTAAGGCCTAAACCATCAGACAATATTACTCAGTCAAATTATATTCAGCTCTGTAGGAACATCTAAAATAGATGAGCCTGAAAGAAGAAATGCTGCCCCAGACATTTCAAAGGCATTTGCAAAAAGATATAACTCAGGATTTTAGAGTTCTTGTTTTCATTACTCTGCACTCAAGTATTGGCCAAGTATCAAAGCTCCTGAAAGAAACAAGACAATTGGGATATGCAAAAAAAAAAACGGGAAAAGAGCCCTCAAACTGTCCCTTGAAAGAAAGACTTCTTTTCTCTGAAGTTTTAGTTCCTCCTGCAAGGTTTCATTTTTACTACATTTTTAAATCAATCTACAGTGATCCTTTAATTACACTGCTATCAATAAAGCAACAGTATATCCTTAAAGCATTATAAATTCATACTGAAATTAATCTGCCTAGACCCCAGGGTTCAGACTACCATGTGCAGTCTCATTGTACAATGCTCTTTTGTTCTGCCCTTCTAATTTAGCCTTTGGAAAGTCCTCTGTGACAGCCAAATCTAGTGGTTTCAGAGAGTGGCAATTCTTGCAGCAACTTTTCATCAATCATTTCCACTTTGTTCTCTTTTTAAAAAAGTGCATTCAATTTCCACTTTAATTAAGAAGCTGAAAACACAAGGTGAGGCATAAATAACAGAAAGATTGTAGAAAATACATGTCACCAGCGGAGCTGACTACCTTCAGAAATGAAATGGACTTTTCCAGGTGATTGAAACATTGCTTTTAATAGCATCAGATATTAACTACTGTATATCTCAGTGATCCAAATTGAGTAATATAAAACCTTCTCCTTATCATCAGGAAAATAAATAAACACAACAGAAATGTGACACCCTCCTGTAAAGCTGTACCAGTCTGATAGAGCTGTAGGACACTGTGATTATTTTCTCCTCTTCCATGAATCCTTCAGAAAAAAGAAAAGTAGGATTTTACCAGAGGAGAAATTCTGTGAGATGTCAAGGGAATTTTTCATAACTTCCATTTTGCAGGACTTCATCATTTTGGTCATTTTCCCCCCAAATTTTGGAAGACAAAAACACCCTTACTGAAATAATAAAAGACATCAAAGGACCAGCAGCGGTGACAATGTCTCAACTTTTTAAAATTTTTTAACTGAAATGAAATAGTACTATTTTATTTCAGCGGCTATGTCCCACAGAATGCCTGAGGTCTAGTGTGTCAGAGCCAGAAGTTCCTTCTGAGCGCTGTTTCCACCAGCTGCCTTTTTTCTCTTTTGCTGTATATGTGCCTTCTACAAAGAGTTCTGCTGAACAACATCTTTCCAGTATTTTTATTTATAGGTTAATGTATGGTGCGGTTGCCTGTGTCAGCAAGGCACTGGAGCTGATGATTCAGGAGGTTCAGCCCTCTGTGTTTGGCTTCACAGATTTATGGCAGTGGCCAAGAAGAGGAACTTACGCGAGTCTCAGGTATCCTTGCAACAGCTCAGGAAATGGTAGGATCAAGCCCAGCAAGAAGTTTCTGCTCCCCATAGGTATATTACTAGTTACAGCAAAACAAATATTGCTTCTCAATCCACTCTCAGCTCCCAAACTTTTTATGCAATCAATATTTTCCCACAAGACTTCTTTGGCATTTATTATTTTATAGTGATATAAGCTTGATCTAGTACATGACATACCTTTTTAGGACTCTGTGGAATAAGCCCACTGCCTTGAGTGGTTTGGGGATGAGGGCAGAGGAGGAGACTAAGTCAGTGGAGAAGAGGGGAAAATTTGGGTTGCTGCACTTAAAAGAGGGAGCAGAAGGTGGCCAACCTGCTCTGCCAAGGAAGCACCAGCATGCACTGGTGGTGGTGTCAGAGGATGCAAATCATTTCACCAGGGAGTCTAGGGAGGCAATTACTTGAAGTCAATGGAGAGTTAGAGGTGGAGTAAAACAATAGATGACTTGGCTCTGAATGGCAGAACTTCTATTAGCCTTGCTGTGTTAATTCCCTCACCTATAACTCAGGAGCAATAATAAGAATACTGATCTCCAGGGCTCTGTAGGCTTTTTACCATGCAATTTATAAATGCTATTTGTACAGCACTGGCTTCAGCTGTGCTACTTAATGTGAATAGGCACTTAGAAAGAGGCACAAAACAAGTGATGCCTGAACCTTAACAGCACAGACAGCAACTCTGCAAAGAAAAATGCAATGACCTCTTCAGGGTATTTTCCTCCTTCATGCACAGACTGCAGATTTTCAGCCAGGGGTCCCAAAGAGTGAGGAAGGTGCTGCTGTGAGATCCATGCACACCCTGCTCTGTGCCAGGTTTTCTCCCTGGCAGTGCACCAGGGCCAGGTGGATTCCCTGGCCACAGAGACTCCTGACTGTGGATTTCCTGCTCAAGCCTCAGTGGGATGCAAAAGCCCGAAGTGGCAGAAAAACACATCTGTAAATTAAAATTATTCTGGCTTTAATAACCAGAGTCAGGCAGAGAGAGAAGTGTGTATGTAAGCATTTTTGTAGAGAGGAACTCCTTTTGCCTAGTGAAAGAAGCAAAAGTTACTTGAGCGGTTAGGCTAAAGAATGACAGTATATACTGGCAGCTGTGATAGAGTATCTGCTTTAGAGGTGTGACCACTTGATCAAGGAACTAAAAGCTTTCAAAATGTTATGTTTGAGAGAATGAAGTTTTCTTTTATCTAATATAAAGTTTTCTTTTATCTAATACAGTATGTTATAGAAATGAAATTATCACAGAATCCTTCTGAAGTTGGTAGGTGAGGCTATCGTGTTACTTTCATCACCCTGAGTACTGATGAAACCTGTTATTCAAAGACGTAACCATACATCTAAGCAGAGAAGACTAAAGTTTTGTTCCCAGAACTTAAAGATAAACTACAAGCACTGTAGCTTTTCAGAACTCGTTCCCCATTTCCCTTGATGTTTTCAAAGGAGGAGTGAAATAGGAGTTTCCAAATTAATCTGCCCTGAAACAAAATACATTTTAGTTCAGAATGATATGGTAATTTTTTTTAATCGCAACACCATCACATTTTACTGTGCCTGTTAAGAACTCAGTTAAACCTGAGAAACCTTTACAAAGTGATTTTTTTTTAATAGCTGCCTTGATTACAGCCTGTTCCTGGTCTGAACCATGTGCCCTCCTTCACCACAGTACCTGCTATAAACAGCTGCCCTGAGGGGTGAGAATAGGAAATGGAAGAACATTTCATCAGCTAATTAGTACTATTAAGACATCTATATCTATATCTATGTAGATATGTACATATATTTAAATGCTACAAAGCTTGGCAGCATACAGCATGGATCTATGTCTGACACATAAACATGAAAGTTGGACCTCATTCTTCATTGCAAAGTATTTATACTGGGAAAATTGGTTAATCATGTTCTGCATCCATGGAGACTGAGGATATTCCACAGCACCACAAAGCCAAAGGATTCTACAACACAGAAGAGCAAAAATTTAGTTTTTAATGCTATAATTGTTCTATAAGCTAGACTGGAATGTAGAAATATTTTGTAAAGTGATATTTTATTTATACAAACAGGCAAAACAAACTGGGAAATCTACTATTAGATTGTGCTACTATAAAAAGTTTCAGAAGTAAGAAGGATGACTTCTGAGAAACAAGAGATTGCAAAGACTTTCCTACTTTATTATAGGGTGTAAAGCTGTGGACATCCTGCACTTCACTTTCCACTCTGGTAAGTAGTTGTCATCTTGAAAAGTTTAATTTTCATAGTAGTTTTGGAAGGCAAATATCTATTGGTCTTCAGGATATGGTTTGCTTGCTTTTCCTGACAAACTATTATTGCATTTCGCAATATACTTTTTTTTTTTTTTTTTTTTTTTTTGTTTTGTTTTGTTTTGTTTTGTTTACAGTCACAGGGATCAGGTTTTTATAATACTGTTATCTAAAGGGGAAAAAAAAAAAAGGCAACTCGTGGAGTCCTCCTGCAAAACCAAAACCCCTCCTGAAGGTGTTGCCAACGATCATGAAAACTAAAACCAAAATAATAAAAGGAAAATTCTCACATCTCTTCTCTATATAATTTAACCATCAATATAGGTCCTCTTACTTAAAAAAAAAAAAACCAAACAAACAAACAAAAAAAACCAAACCACCAAAAAACCCCCAAACAACTCTAACTCCATTTGTCAGCTCACTTCATAAAGGAGTTTTGAGTGACTGATAAGCATAGACCCTCCAGATTAAGTAATCAGCCATGGTGTTCTCCTGCCAGGCACAAAGCAAACAGCAGATATTAAGCAGAAGGACCCGGGCTTTGTTGGTGACCCAAGACACAGAGCTGTCTTGACATAGTGGCTTTTGAAAATAGCTACGACTCTTTTGACTGTACATCTCAAGGATCTTTAGGGAGTGGCCAGATTTTCAACACCAGAGGAGGCTGAAGCATATGCACAAAAACCAGACTCAAAGATGTTCTCGGAGTCGATGGCAAAAAAAGAATGAGCCCCTGTCACTGTGCTCTAGCCCTACTTTCTTCCCTGCACTCAGTGAAACCAATTAGGGCTGGACAGCTGATGGCTTGCAGAACAGCACAGAGCACTGTGGAGTTTCTCTTTTCCATGAAAAACGTGAAGAATTCCAATGCCAGTGTCTGGAAACATCCCCTCTCAAAACTGTCTGAACTTCCAGAAGCGAAGATAGAGCCCTCCTCATCTCCAGGACCACCACAGGTTAATTGGCACTCACACAAATGACCACAGCTGTTTGCAAGATGTTGCTGGGTCCCCTCTGAGACTATCATTACCTGCCTAGCGTCAGTGCAATGCTGATATGTAATTTATTCCTTTGGAAGGGCTCCATCATCATATAACAAAATGCCATAAATCTCCCCATGAATGTCATTGCCTTGGGATAAGCCAGCACTGAAAGGCTGAAGGGATTGCTTTACATCAGCTGAGTTTGCTGCTTGGTCTTGCTGTGAGATAATGATTCTTAAAGTGTTTTTCTGGCAACTTTGTTAAGACAGTGCCTCAGACACGGTAGGTGGGAAACCAAACCTGTGAGCACTAATAAAAGTTCACGTGTGCAACTGCTATTTAACTGTGTAACAGAGCAGACATTTTTAATTTTTTCCCCCCCTACTAGGTTGGGAGACTAGGTGCTGCTTGTTGTCTGGATGGCTGCATGATCTCTCCCTGGACATGGACATTGTAGGATCAAGCCAAGAGGTGGCAGTACTCCTCCATCATTCTCGGCCCAGGAGGTGCCTCAATCCCACTGCAAATTTCATCTTTGCAGCATCAGTATCGTCAGCTTCTCCTCTGATTTATTTGTATTTACAGCAGAGGGGAAATAAATATTCCATATTTCTCCTGTGCCGGGAGGGCTTCCCTTCAGCAGGGGAGCTACCTTGGGTTTTGGCATCTCGCAGTAACGGGGGGCACCTCTGCCACCTCCACTGTACAGGAGAACCCATGGAGCTGCAACAGGTCCCCGGTGGTGGACAAGGTTTTAATTTTGCTGAGGAGCATGGTTCTTAGAATGCCATAAACTGTGAACACACAGCTGGAGCAGTTTATAGACTGCAAAGAAACTCTGAGTATTTTATCCTGAGTATTAATTCAAAGGGCATGCTTTGTTATTTCCTGTTTCATTGTTGTTTGTAAAATGGTTTAATGGGTAGTGAGCAGCAAATTGTTTAAAATCTGCTCTGCACATTGATGCGGTTTTATATTGCTAGAGAGGGAAGGATTTCACTGCTTGGGTGTGAGGGAGAGAGCAAGATTATCCTGATAATGAAAACCACAGACAATGCATTTACTTTGGAACAATTGCTTCAATGACATTACCGTGTAGATATTTTAATCAGAAATAAAAGTGCTAATCCCCAAATGCAGGCCTAACAACAATCGAAACAGCTGCATGCTTTCAAGAAAAGAAAAAAAAAAAAAGAAAAGAAAAGAAAAGAAAAGGGAAAAAAAAAAGAAAAGGAAGCTTAACTATTAGTAATGAGGTTTACATGCAGCCAAGGAGAGCATTTTCTGTCAAACAAAAGTGACCCTATTTAAAATATAAAAAGCAATATTTATTAAGAACTGGTAATGACCTAATGACAGAATTAGTATGGATCACTACCTCACAGTATCTAGGGTGTTATTATACCTGTGAAATTTTCTCATGGATAATAAAAACATCTAGCACATAGCAGAGGCAGTGAGAATGAGAGCAAAGGGACTGGCTTACATCCATATGGCTAAACTCTTTACCTCTCCTCAACATAGTGGACTCATCTATCCTGACTTCTGGGAACATTCCCTGCCTTATGCTTTCCCTTGAACAGTGCCCAGGAATGCTAGCTAGCCCAGGACACCCTAACAATATAGATATAGAAGGGAGGGTATTTACTACACGGTTTCCTGAGCAGTGCAGCATGCCAGCAGTGAATCAGCAGAGATGGCTGGGCAGCCGTACCCGTGTCTGTGTGCTGGCACTGCTGGGTTTGCTGGCATGGGTGTTGCCAAAGAGGTTCTGTGTGAGCTGGAAGTCCCTGCCCACCGACCAGACAATCCCAGGACAGCAGTCCCTTGGTGCCTGGCAGAGCTGCTGGCCCAGGCCAGGCTGCTGCAATGTGCATGCACATGTAGCTGGTTCTGTGGACTCCTTACTAAGCTTGCTCTGCAAAGCTGAAACTCGTCACAAAAATCCGTTTTCAATCCAGGTCTTTTTTTGGGCTTCACAACACTATTCATGACTTCTCAATTTATCGTGGCTGGAGTGAATCAAATTTTGAGCACATTTCTGGTCCATCTCCATTAAAGTACTGCCTCTCCTTGTGGCTTTCCTGCCTTTCTTCAGTGTCAAACAGATCAGAATCAGTCCCTAAGCATGGTTTCAAAATAAACAAAAGGCAATAAGACTTTCTGTTCCTGCAGAAGGCCAAATACTGAAAGGGAAACTCATGAGAAGAGATCTTGATGCAGCCTGAAAATCCTCTGATCTCTTTGGAGGCAACACAAGCAGGTTGAACAAGAGTTACAGGGAGTCCTTCTGTGTACCTGACAAGAGAACCAGGTGTGTTGGCGAAAAGAACCCATTGAATTAAATAGAAAGCCACTGAAGAAGGGTGATTCTCATGATTTGGAAAGATATGGCAAAAAAGTTTTTCTTCAGCTTCTGAAGCATTCAGCCTTCAAGGATGGTGACAAAACCTATTTTACCTTTTTTCTTTTTCTTTTTTTTTTTTTTTTTTTTTTTTTTTAATAAAAATGAAGGAAAAGTCTTTTACAACAAGGCTAACTTACATTATAAATGGGGTCGTGTAAAGAACTATAGTTAATCTTTGTTCAGTTTCTGTACGTTTGCTTTTATTGAAACACCTGAGGCAAAAAGGAAAAGTTTTCTTCCCACAGTAGTTAGGAGCAGTGAGGTGATTTCCATGGGATGGCCACCGAATAAGTCTCTGGACTAGACATATGAGGGGCTTTGGATTTTGATTCAGTGTCAACACTGGCCTGCCAAATGGCCATGAGTGAACCATCTTCTTGCTTGTTGTTGGTCCTGACTGCTTAAAATGCAAGCTCTCAGAGCAGGAAATATCATTCTTCCTTCTGTCTCCTGCAGAGGTATCTTGGCTTCAGCTGAGGGGCATGAGTGCTAAGGTAAAAAGCCTCTTTCATCCATCTACTTTTTTCCCAAAGTTTTTAAAGTGGAACTTATGAGTGTACAGCTGTTACCCAGGAGGAATAAGTTTGGGGTAGGATTATCAAAGGCATTAAGTGATATTCTAATTTTGCACACTTCAAAAGCATTAACAATTTTATGTCCATCTTCACTGAGAACAGAATTAAGTCATTGTGGAAAAGGTTTTTTATAAATGCTACCGTGCTTTTCCTTTTTGAAAGTGAACTCTCACCTTTTGCTAACTCTCACTTTTTGTTAAGGGGTTTTTGAGAGTTTTTTTTTTTTTTTTTTTTTAATTAAGTTTTTACGCAGAGGCAATCCATCTATGCACCACTGCCTACTTATGAGAGGAGCTGGGAATGGTCAAACAAGTTACACAGCCGGTCCTACCAGCGACCAAATACATATTACAGGAAAAACATTTCTCCTATTTACAAAACCATAAAACAAAGTTAAATGTGTGAATTCAGGAAAGTTTCTCAAGATTTGTAACCATTGTAAATAAGGCAAAAAACTATCCACAGGCTTGTTACAAAGGCTGGTAGCAAACCTCTCCAAGTTTACTCACAGGCTTTCTAGTACGCACTGTTTCTCTCCGAGCCAAAAATTCTCTGAGGATGAACTTCTTTCCAGTGGCTTTTGCCACTTTTGCCCTCATCCAAGCCAGAAAAGCAGAAAGCTGTAGCAAATAATCAACTAATACAACTCTAAGCCATAATTAGAGTTGTGGCCAAAGCCACACCCTTAAACTTCACTGGTGTGTGGAGGCTGCTGTAAGAGGCTTAGTAAGATTTTGCTTTGTATAATAGGGAAAGGTCAGAGCTGTGTTTGTGGTGGGACAGTGCTAAATAAACACCTGAAAAAAACTTTCTCTGTTCCCAATGGACCTGTTCAGCTCCGCTCATTCCCACAGTTTTGAGGAAGCAGGGATTAACAAGGCAAGAAACACTGGAGCCCAGCTGCATTTATGGTGGATGGCACCACCGCTCTCCTCATGGGATCAGTATCTCAGATCTCAGGTTGTCAGGGGCCTAGGTCTGCAAGTGTCCAAAAAGGATTCAGATGCTCTCTCACCCACACACAACCTTTGTCTGAGGCTCATAGGTGACAATCTGCCCACTGGAATATCCTTAGCTTAAATGCCACAGTACTAAAACAGTCAGCTGGAGTAGCACAGCAACTCAAAGTAGAAGAGGTGGAGGCCCAAGCTTCCTAAAGAGTCAGTAGGGAATCCTTGGTGCGACTGAAGTGTGATCCCAATGGCAAAAAGTAGATGTTTTCCAGAAGAGGGAACTGCTAGAAAAATGTGGTCTTCTTCCCTGTAGCTCAGATTGCTGTCTGTGGGCTGCATTTTTCCAACTGTTGAGAATTTGGTAAGGGATAAATAGCTGTTAATGGAGAGCTTGTTCTTCAGAATTAAAGTGGGGATGGGACCCCCGAGGGCAGAGTATCTTCAGCAGGTAGCAGTTCCTACCGACTCTTCCAGCCAAAACTTCATAACTCTCTTAGAAACACTGCCTAACCCAAAAGAATCCTCAAAAGGTCAAAACTTGCTTTGCAGTTCTTTAGTGGAGCCCAGAGAGACCTTGAACTTAAAACCAAATATTTGAAACCACGTATGTACTTATTTACAAATCAAGGGACAATTCTTCCTTTTCATTGCCAAACCTTCATTATATTTGCAATGAAGCATACATGTGAACAGGGCCTGTCTCCGAGCACTGGGCACTTCTAGTCACCATTAATTTTTTGCAGTGGCATGGACACGTGAAATGGGCTTTCCTGACATGGTCGGGAAGAGTAACTCAGCTATGGCAATAGTCTAATCCCTTTTTCGTTCTGTAGCCCGCATAAAGACATCATAAATAATGGTGTCTGTTCTTTCCACATTAATTCCCTGTGCCTATAGGATGTCATAGAAGGGCTACAATAAGGATGAGTTGCCTTGACACCATAAGGCTCAGCAGAGATGGTCCCATACCAAGTACACCAGTGACGTGGAAGTGCCTGGCAGCATCCTCTCCTGGGCCCCTTTCCTTCATTCTTCCTGTGACCAGGTGAAATTCTCTCTTCAAACGGGATGACATGGACTGACACCTCTCTTCTACCCCCATCCTGACCAAGACTGATTTCTCCTCAACTTGTTCAGAATGAGACTAGGGCCACCTGTGCATGAGCTGTCAGGAAACATGGTGCTTTCATTTAAACAGCAGGCAGCTATCAAAACAGCAATAAGAGAGGCTATCAGGCTTAATAATGGCATGCATTAAAAGTAAAATAACTCTCTGAGGTCCAGTAATGTTGCTTTTACCATTTGTCAGGTGTATAATCACTCTGGAGAATAAGAATAGTGAAGTCTTTGTAAAATCATGAATCAACATTCCCAACAATTCAACCGCTGTGAGTAGGTCAGGTCAATACCCTCACGTCTCAAAAAACTACTTAAGCCCCCCTTGTCTCCTGAGACCATTACATCAATAGATGCCTCCAGTACTACAGAAAATGACAACTTGCAATGCAATACCAGGAGATCCCCTTTAACAGCTCCTCTATATTCACAGCTGCTGGGCTCTGCTCTGGGTGTTCGTTCTTCTTTCCAAAACCAGGCTACATATATTCCACTGGCTTTCTGTGAGAAAAGCTTTTATTGTTTTCAGGATTATCATTTTGCTTTTAAAACATAAATAATGGAATGAAGCAGGTAATTTTTAAGAAAAGACAGAGTAGGAATCCTAAAATGGGTAAATAGGTTGTTTCTAAGAACTTGAGATAGTTTGGTTAATATTCAAAATTACGCAGTTCTCATTCACTGAGATTTGTTTTCAACTTTGCTGTCTTTATATCAGACAAAATCCCAGATATACTGTAGTTCATGGCAAAATCTGACTTTTTCTAGTAGACCTAGATTTTACCCACACAGTTCATATAATGATTTGTGTTCCCACACTTTGTAGTGCCACATTCTTTTGTTATACTTGCCATTTCCCACCTCAGAAAAGAAGACTCTTCTCTTTGCCTTAAACTTGCCTTTATGTCTTTCAGATATTTTGTTAAAATGCAATAACAAGCGTTGGCAGTGACTGAAACATTACTGCCTCCCCTTAGTTCCACAAGAGACAGTGGGGAAAGATAAACTGAATGGAAAGATTTTTTTGCAGTATTTTTTTCTTTAAATAGTGTCACATTCCAGTAACTCAGGAGCTTTTCTAAATGTCTGTGATATGTCTCTGGCTACGAGACAAGGGCAGAGAAACCAGTCCTGAAGTCTACAAGCAGTGACCAGCCCCCTGGCTTTGCCTGGGCAGAAAATCCAAACCTGACAGATGCCTGATCATCTCTCCACCAGCGAGACACAGTACAGACCATGTACCTCCTCTCCTAAATTAACAGTTTTCACTAAAACTCTGGGGTTTTAGTTATCTTTAAGCCTGCTACCACATTTTAAATTTTGTTTGGAAATGACTGGTGTGTTGGACAGATTCAAAATGCTAAATACACCACTTACTTTCAACACACCTCTCAGGCCCCCATTAAAGCAAGGACAAGCTGTGTATGAGCTGTCTTTCTTGTGATGCATACTAACGTTTGGACAACTTGACTCATTATTTAAGCCAGAAGAAGGAAGTACAAGGTAGGATGAAGTAATTTTTAGTGATTCTCTTTGCTGATAATTATACAGGATAGTTCCTAGATTATCTGGATGAAGAAAAGATAAAATTGTGTTTGAAATGTCTTAGACCATGAAGGAAGGGGCTTCTTCCAACTCCAATTTTTTTCAGTATTGAAATATTGAAAGTTTTTGAATATGAATGGACACACAATTTTACAAGAAGTTCACAGCATGAAAAATCACTCTGCCTAGTTCAGCAAGGCACAGTTAAAAATAAAATATATGAATATGGAGTTTGACTGATACATCTTTAATGTATTTATGCTCATAACAACTCTGTTTGCTTCCTGACCTCTTGTTTCAGTTATTTATTTCTGATGTTAAAAGTTCAGGCAGCAAATGCTCCTTGAGAGCTGTAATCAATTTTCTGAATGGCAAAAGAGAACAATAAGATTTTGTAGCAACTGAGATGCACCTTAGCCCTCGCTGGTGAAAAATGTAAGCTATAGAAAGTCTTTTTCATCTTTTAGTAAGGGTCCATTATTTCTGTATATCTCTTTTCTGTGCCTTAGGAAAAGGTTTGTACAGTAAAGAATGACTGACTATGTAGTAGTTCTTTCTTCTTTTGCCAAGCCCTTTTTAGCTTTGGCAGCAATTCTATTTTCCCTGTCATCATCTAATGTCTATTTATTTTACATTGCTACAAAGCCAGTGCAATTCCCTCATAAATCCCAGGTTGTGAAGATGAAGAAACATTTCGATTCCTTTTATTAAAATTCTCCAGTGTCCTCTTTATGATTCCTACCATCTAATTAGGTTTGGAAAGGTCATCAGTTTGAAAAACTCTTGGAAAAGAATCAATTGAATTAGGAGATCAGAGGCTGCCAAATGCCTTGCATTTCTGTGCTCTGAAATACCTGATCAATCTTGGTTGTCACAGGTGCCACAAGAGTGCTTGTCACTAATTGTTGATCTAACTAACCTCATAACCTCACTCCCTCTCTTTCACCTCCACCCTCCTGTCCTCCATGGCTCTTGTATGCACACAAACTTTTGAGGCACACACACACTCACACACATACACACACACACACCGCCCTCATCCCATTAAACTCCTAGGAAAGTGAAGATATTACCTTTACTTTGAGTGCTACTTCAACAATTCAACATTCTCCACAGCCACCTAAAGAGAAGATGCGAATAATGACAATGGGAAGCTCCATTAACTTAGTGGCATCATCAGCACAAAGTTGTGAATATTTTATGGAATCAGGTTGGGACAATGTAGAACTATATTATGTTAATCAGAAAAATGTCAACTTTTTTTTTTTTCCCCTTCCCCTCATTTTGTAGCCAGTTACAAAGAGTTTTAAGCTATTGCCTTCTCAATGTGGAGAGAGGAAGACTCCTTCTGGATCATATTGCCTCTCACAGTACAATACCAGATCCCTCATGTCCCAAAGGTGTAAGTCTTGGCTTCAGTTCTAGGAAAAATTTTTAGAAGCAGTCAGTCTCAGAGGATGCTGTGATGTTTTCTGAGCTTGCATGGTGTAGACACGGTTTCACAGCTGCTTGGTCACTAATGAGCTCACTGTTAAGGTGCTGTAAGACTCAAGTTGGAGGTGCTAATTAACAGGCAGATTCCAAAGACACTGTGCGATAAAAGTGAAAGGTTAGGAGTGTTGTATTGAAACAGCAGCAGAAAAAATGTGTCCCCCTGGAGTGTTTAGAAGGCAAGGTCGTGGACAGGAGTAATCCCACCTTCATGCCTCTCCCTGCATCCACACTCCTGTAGGGAGAGGTGACTGAGTCATTCCGTCACCTCATGCACAGGACAGAGATGCACAAAAATCAGCAAATCTGGTCTGCTAAAAATGATGAGTGAACACAGCTTTTCAGCTTGCACTCTAAGGAGATTGCAACAGGGGTGAATTCACCTTTTAATGATATTTTTCAGGATTTCACTTTTTTATTCATGTGTAAAGAGTGAAGTGGTAGTTTGTTTTTCCCTACTTTTATTAGTTCCATCTCAGTTTTGAATTCCTAACTATGAGGTAATAACTTCTTATGTATCCACAAAATGATTGTTATATGCAGATAAATGTGTAAGGGTTAAGCTTTATTTTTTTTTGCAGCTTCTATTTGGTAGTCCCCAGAGGGCCATGGATGTTCTCTATTTAACAGCCGCTGTCCTCCTACTGTGCCTCTTGAGTCCTGAAATTCAATTCTGTTAAAGTATAAGGCTTGCATGCTTTATATTGCATTTTAATATTAAATATGATGTAAACAGGACCAAAAATCTGAAGTATCTGAGCTTTTAATTTTTTTCGCTGTGTCTTCTTAATCAGAAAAAAAATGTTGAACTCTTCATGCCCTCCTTGTACTAATGCATCATTTAAGAGGACATTAAAAACACATGAGTTCACTCAAGAAGAGGTTAGGAAAATGTCTTTTGATACAACTGTATTTTATGAATAATTAATTAAATCATGGAAAGACGGAATGATCTGGAGTGATTCAGAATTCTGTATTTTGAACCTGTGTGTCTTAAAGGAATGTGTGGCACACAAGAGGATGCATAAGTGAAGTTTTCACCATTTGCAGGCCGAGAGGAGTATTTTGCCTTTCCATCTACTAACATGATAACTCTGGAGCAGTGAACGGAGACCGAATGTGAGGGTGTGTGCATGAGCACGCCTCATCCCAAATATTCGTCGTTGGAAGTTGGTGGGAAGTTGCATGTGAGAACACGAGCTCTGGCTTTTGCCCTTTGCCTTCCTGCTGTCTTTCAAGAGCTTCCTTTGCCTTGTGCCTGGCACCAGTTTAACACAGGCCTTGCCTTTGTGGGAACAATAACTGTTCCCATCTTTCACGCTGGGCTAGTTCTTAGCAACCATTATCAAGTGGATCAAACACCCTGCTCTTCCTAAAAAGGGAGGACGAGTTACCACGTGCTCAGGTTGTCGCTTGGCAGAGAAGTGTTAAATAGGTCTTTCCCGATACAAATCAATGGTCATCCTAAATGCCTATATAGACAGATTTGTGCTCTTGCAACTAAATGGAGCAATGACCAGAAACTCCTGGGAATAAAACTCCCCTGTGTTTCTGAACTTTCCACCTTTCTAACAATTAAAGAACTAAGGAAAAAGCAATCAAATTTACGAGGCCTGAAAAAAAAATAAATATTATCTACCTCGTAAAATGAACTTTTAAACCTGAAGTCATATTTCTTCAAGCCTAATACTTTAGTTTATCTTTGATCATTATAAATTATCCTCTGTAAAGAGCAGTGCTTGGGAAAGTAGTTGGCAGCATTTACAATTGGAATTCATTCTGCTTTATTTATTGAAATATGCTAAAGAGTAAAACACTGAAGTACTTCACATTAAAATGGTATGAACCCACCAAGATAACTGCTTGTAACTGTCTGTGTAAAATTATGGTCACAGTAACCACCCCTGGCTCCAGAATAAATTTTCCATGCATGTGAGAGCCAAATGCATTTGCTTACTCAGAGTTTCACTTGAATGATTATCTTTTTTCTTCCTTTTCTTTTTTTTTCTTCAAAAAGGCATCAAATACCTGTCACCTTACGAGATGATGGATCATTACAAAGAAGAATCCAGACAACTTTCAGTGAACAGTTCATTTCTCTCCTTCGCTGACACCAGTAGCATGTGAATACATACATAATTGCACAGGGCAGATTAATTCCCAAGAGAGATTTCATTCCTTTCCGAAAATTATTTTCCATTGCCAAAACCTCAGTCCTCCAATAAAGGGGTCATAATAACTAAATATCAGTGTACATTCCCCCAGCACCGAGTTTTACATCACCAGGCTCTGCAGTGGTGTCCTGACTTGCTGGCAGCCAGAACAAATCTGTTCATTGGAAGCCAAATTCCCATTTTGTCGTAGTTGACTGCTTTTCACGATATTAATATTATTGTTCATAATATTAGACAACTCGTGGGTAAGCATCTACTTATTGTATAGCCAGAGCTTTGCTCTTGCATTTTGACTGTCACACTGGTTTTCATCCTTGCTAAAACAAACAAACAAACAAACAAACAAAGTTAGAAAAACTGCAAATTTTTGAACTTCTGGCCATTTTTCTCTAGGAAAACAATCATGCCTTGTGCTGGGGCTACTCTCACCTCCAGACTCTAGCAAATTTCTTGAGAATCTGATGTTGTTGGCCCTTGAAGAGTGACTCACAGCAGAGGAACGGTGTTCACACAGAACAGTGCTCAGGGTGCAGTGGGGGAGCTCTGGGGTGTTAGAGGCTGCTGCCTTCATGGAAGCAAGGTTCCACCACAGGCTGGACTGGTTTGCCAGCATCTGGCCTTGTTCTCCTGCTCCTGTGAGACAGCAGCTTCTGCTGCCTTGAGAAGCACAGCTGTTCCTTCCATCTCGCTCCATGCTCTGCCCAGAGCTTCCAAGACATACAGCTGGCATTGGGGGATGCCTGAAATCCTTGTTTGAGACAGGACACAGTTCCGAGAAGGCACACCTCCTCCTGCATCTCGCATTTACTTTGGTAAGTGCTGAGAGAATGAACCTGGGTGGCCTCGCATTAGTACTGAGGCTCGTTTTATTGGTCTACTTGTCCATTCCCAAAGCTTTGCAGCTGGTCTTTAAATTTATGGAAATGCCATTATAAATATTGGAAAAAACTGACTCCACAGGCTCTTCCAGCCTTTTCACTGTAACATGATTTATTTCTAAACCCCTCATCTCTTTGTTTGTTTTTTTGGTCACCCCTCATTGAAGAGAGCTCCCAAGATCTGAGATGGCCTGTGCTTTGATGCTCCCAAGAACCGTTCCAGAATCACTAGGGTTCACCAGCTTTTGGATCTTTGATGAGTGCCTATGAGCAAGACTTCATTTTGAGCTGAACTGGGCATTTTTGGAGAATATTTATCCAAGTGTGATGAGAAGAACAAGCACTTCTGAGGGCCATTATGTTGGACCCATTGAGAAGTTCCTTTCTTGCAAACCTTTGCAAATCTCCAAGCTGACATGGAAGAGTTCATGCCTTAGAGCTTTCCAGGGTTTAAGCACAGAATTCTCTATTTTCAAAGAACCAGGGCAGACATTGTTTGGATTTCATTAGAAACTGATCAGACATGCTGGATCTGAAATAACTGCTGCCCATGGCCAGCTGGAAAATACCCACTTGTGGCAAGGAAACTCTAGCCCACTAATTATCCTAAAAAATTCATGTAGGAACTTTCCTGACCCATTTTTTTTTCCTGTCCCTTTTTTTTCCCCATTCCTTTTTTCCCCTTGAAGATATGGCTCAATTGCTTTCTTAGAAAAATATAGCTGATTTCAAGGTCATCTTTTGGGAAGTTTAATCATCAAAAAATGTACAGTGCTAAGTCATGCAGCATAGCTGCCATGAATTAGCAATAAATAATATAGAGAGAGCCTTTATGGCAGGGAGAAGCATATGAGTTTTGAAAAAAAACCACAAAACAAACCCAAGAGGTAACTACATTATTCCTCATTTTAAAATCTGATCATTAGTCAAACATTTAGTATACAAAATATTCAATTTATCTATATTATTCAGTATTTCTCATTTTAACATGCATCTGCATTTTTGGTTTCCAGCTAGGACAAAAACCAAGGGAAGCCAAAATACCTAGACAGGAACAGATAAAAGCCAAAATACTGAGACTGGAATAGACGAAAGCCAAAATATTATCCAGAAACAGGAAGTACTGGACATCTTACAAGACAACCTCCATATTCTTGTGAGATCTCCAGCCAGGGGTGTTGACTGAATAGGTTCAAATTATTTGGACAAGCTTTGAGTAATTATCTAAATCTTTAGGTATTAAGCTGAAGCACACAGTGAAGTCTGGGTCTCTCACTATTCACCTGTCACTAGAACAAATGACCTTTTCTCAGACAGTAAGGCAAACTTGGAGTGGGAAAAAACCCAGCTAAGATATCAAAGAATGGGTTCACAGTAGATGTTTCTGCTTTCTAGGGCATGAGGGAAAATAGATTTTTCCAAATAGTGATTGATTTGTAAATTATTGTAGTTGTACATTTACTCTTTGGATTTTTTTTTTTCCATCTGTTTGGAGCTATTGATCAGAAATATGCAGCAAAAAGGATACCAAGCCAGTTCAGCAGAGAAGAATGGCCAAAGGGCTGATGGGTTTTCTCCCGCTTTCACTGTTGCTTACCTTTGTACATCTGATCAGTCCACAGATCAGCACAACGCACCTTAGTGTGGCTTGTGCTCACTTGATGTTCTCAATTTGCTGCCTGCAAAGAATGCAATATTGGATCCCAAACTGGATCCCTGTCTGGTATCTTATTCTTGAGGTGATTATTATTATTATTATTACCACTAGTGCTATTATATTTGCTAACATCTGCTTTGTAAAGAGAAGCTTTGCTCCATTCCTGATATTTGCAGTCTTTCAGTAGGTAAAGGGGGCTTATATAAAAGAAGAAAAACAATTTCTGCCCAGGCAGATAGTGATAGAACAAGAGGGAGAGTTTTAAACTGAAAGAGGAGAGATTTATATTAGATATTAGGAAGAAATTCTTGACAGTGAAGGTGGTAAGGCGCTGGAACTGGTTGCTCAGAGAAGTTGTGGATGCTCTATCCCTGTCCCTGGAAGTGTTCAAGATCAGGCTGGCTGGAGCTCTGAACAACCTGATCTAGTGGAAGGTGTCCCTGCCCATGACAGGTGGTTGGAATGAGATGATCTCTAAGATCCTGTGATTTTTTAAATTCTATGATTTTCCTCTTATTCAGAGGGCACCTCTCCCTAGGTGAGAAATGGGCATAATATGTAAATACTACTACCACGGCAAAAATTATCATGAGACAAGAAATTACATGGGGAAAACAAGGTTTTAAGTTTGTTGAATTTCTCATAATTTAAATATTTTCACTGCATGTGGAGAGAATCACATTTTGAAATTCATTTTTCCACTGGCTCTCTCACCATGAAAGGAGCAACAGAAAATACTGCTTTATGTTTGCTGTATTCTGATAAAATACAGGAATGTTATAAGCTTTACTTAGCTTAGAGTCTGTCAACCCTTGCTTTCTCCACTCTTTGAAAATTTTATTGTAATGAAATGTAATAAATGTCATTATAGTGGGCCAATGTTGATAAGATGATCATTTATTGAAAAAGTGTTTTAAAAGAACTCCGCTTCTCTAGTAAATTAAAGTCTTTAGATAAGACACCACTTAAAATGACAAAAATAAACATACTGAAATCTTTGTAGTAACAAAAATATCAGCTTGAGAACATGTTTGGAATGGAGATGGGGAATAAGAGGGCAAAGGAAACAGCTGGTGGAGGGGTTTTCCTTAAAAAATTTATGCTGTTTCTGCTACGAAACTGAATTATTTCCTTGGTGTGTCCTTGAGTCACAACCAAGAGATGGTAAAGAAATCCTTTGATTGGAATCAGGTTTGCACCAAGTCTTATTTACAGGTTAGTAGCTTGTCATGCTGAAGTTTTGTGAGATGAAGCGAGCAGAAGTGATTTGGTTTTGAAGTTGAAAAATCTCAGAGTGATTGCAGAGGCTTCATGAAGAGACAAGCGCTGTACAAATAAGCCACACAAACTGATTCACGAGGAACATCATGAGAGGCACTCTGTTTTGCATAGCCCAGGAGAAGAGACTGAACAGAATAGTTATTTCGTAAGGGTAGGTTGAAGGCAGGAACAACACTGGAGCAATATTCAAATAGAGAATAGCCTCCTGTAAAGAGAATAAGAACTGAAACTTTTAAATACTGAAAGTGAGAAATAAGGTACTTAAGGTGTAACAGCAGCAGTGCTCAGTTGCGTGTTATGAAAAGGCTCTTCAGTATGAGGGCAGACCAAACGTGTGATAGACTGCTTGTTGACACTGGTTGTTATTGAATGTTTCTGAAAATAGTCTAGACAAAGGTTCCTCAGAAATGATGGTCATAGCTGACTCTGTTCTTTTTGGCGGCACGCACATTCTTCAGTGAGAATGCTCTTTGTTCACTGTGACAAGAGACACAGATCAAGAACAGTCAAACTGTGTCCTGAGTGTTTCTTTATAAAAACTTAATGCTCCTATCACAATTGTAAAGCTTGAACCAAACCAAGAGTTTACAGTTTGATAAGACTGTTTGACAGCAGCCAAGTGTAAATTAGGAGCCTGCAGGTAAGCATGCAAGGCAGGTCTGTGTTGATCTACTCAGGAGGGGTATGTCTTCCATCACTCTGAAACTGGCTTGTTTCTGGAAGCAAGTTTCTCTTCCATCAGTTTCTTAACATCTACTTGTAACTCTGAGTGGTTTCATCACCCAGGCAAATAGTCTCTCATAATCCTAGGAACTTCTAGGCCTCCATGATGATTTGTGGTACTGTGTGTTCTAGGAGGAAACACTCATAAAGAGAGTGTTTGCTTATTTAGTTTTACATTTGTTCCTTTTCAATCAAGTGTATCACTGGATCAAGTGATCCATAGCCCCCTTGTAGCATAAAAAGAGGACGGTTAAATAAGAAGCCCTAGGTCAGTCTCTAAATTCATGATGCTGTATTTTTCCATTTTGTATTTCTTTGACATTTCAAATGGATTGTTTTATTCTTGTTCAGAAGAAGACAAAACAGTTTTTGCATTTCTGTAGAATTAAGTCCAATCAATCTGCCCTGTGAACTTCTTTGAAGTCAGGTGTGGGGCTACTCCGGCTGTGTATTCCTAACTCCTGACCTAGGAAGACTTCTAGGAAGCCTGTCAGGGGCTGAGCCTGCAAGCTGTAGCTCTCTTTCCTCAAAGTAATATGGCCAAAAGTAATGAATTAATTTCAGTAATGAAATTAGTGATGTGATTGATACTGTTAATATAGAAGCCAAGAAAACATTCATCTGATATTGTGAGGCTATATTGATTTACATGGGTTCTACAGACCATGATGATACAGAAAATGTAATAGAAATCCACACTGCAGAGCAGAAATGGTCTTATTTGCTTTAGAATTAGGAAAGTTTTCAGTCTGCATTTCAGTGTAGATATGAATTAAATAATTGATGTGAACTTCAGGATTAAGCCTTCATCAGGTTCCTCTCTAGAGCAGTTCTTTACAAGACGTGGGAGACTGCTAAGTTTCAGTGGAAGAGTCTAAATACACATACATGTAAATTGAATTAAAAAACCACACTATTGATTTCAGATCCTCAGGCAAGAGTATGGAAGTAACTACACTGTTTTTTCAAGTTATCAGGAATATCATCTTCTGGCTTGTAGAACTCTCTCCCAGGTTGCAAGTTTAAAAGCCAAATACGTATTTTTGAGATGTGATGGATTCACCCCAGATACAAATTATGATAAATAACCTCCACCTTGCTGAACATATACAGTCCAACACATTAGTGGGATTGGAGATGGAGCTAAATATGGAATCATAGTAGCGTATGCGCACTTGAGGAAACTGCTCTCCAAATCCAAATGCAGAATTTAGTCAGATCCTTTTGGCCTTTGTTCGCATTGGACAAAACCGAACGGGAAAAAAAACCCAAACAAAACACCTTCGCTTATTTCTTTGTATGAAAAGTGAAACAAAACACCTTTGCTTATTTCTTTGTATGAAAAATGTAATATAACGTATACTTTGAAACTACATTATTGCAGTAAAAATCTGGGAGTAAACTCTGTTTCTGTTTCCAGTCAGAAAATATGGTTCCATTTTATTTGTTTTTTACAGTGGCCTCTCATGCTAAGTCTCCATGTGATCATGACATTTCCTCCCCAACGAGAGAGAGACCAGAAATCCGAGCGATCACACAGAGAATTTGTGTGTCTTGGCAGCTGTGACCCGTATGTGAAAACACGTTCTGCTCACGCCAAGGTCCAATTTGCTGAGATGTTGCAGTTTGCACCGAGGGCCTGAGCCACACTGGGACCCTTCGAAGAACTCCTAAGTGAATCCTTAATCACGGTGTGTCGACTGGAAAGAAAGCAGACTGTGCACCTAGAAAATTCAGTTTCGACTGCCAGATAGCTAACTTCCCACAGCTCTTTCTGTTCTCCAAAAATCAGCAGCGACTTTGAACAGCTGACAGCGCTTTCAGTGGTACATCTGGAGAAGCAAAGACACCACAAAACATCTGTTTTTGTTGTTGAATAAAAATAAACAGTACAGAGCTGAAAGCTGAGAGGAGAAAAGTTTTTCGGATACAGTGAGCGTTTTGTTTATTGCACAACCCCGCTCATAGGAGCCGATCTCGTGCTGGTGGGTGGATCAGAGCGCTGCTGTTACGTGCTGGAAAGGCACGGCTGTTGCTGAGGGGGCCGTGGCAGTCCTCAGGGAGACATCCCTGAAGAGGTAGGAGTCAGATTCGAGGAGGGACAGCAGTCGTGAGCGTTTGGGCACCCAACGTGGGATTGCTGCCCATGAACCCTGGGAAAGCTCACCTGGACCCATCCATACTGCAAACCACAGAAAGGCGGAGCAGGGTCACCACAGGCTGCAGGGGGGCTGTAGGGCTCTTGTCCTGGATGGCTATGGGGAAAGGTGAACACCAAGTGTGCATTTGTGTCATATTTTAAATTGAAGAAGAGCATTTCCATCTACTCATCCCTCCACCTCATCTCCACTTCCATAAACATCATCACCTACACAGTTTTTAAAGGAAAGCTGGAAAGGGATGCTGTAATATTGCTCCTTAGATATTATTTGGGGTTTAGAAGATTCCTTGGAAAGTTTCAGGACAAGCAGCAGTTTCTGGAGAGATATGAACTGACCTCCTACGACTACCGAAAAGGCGTCCCCAAAACTGCTGATGCTGATCTTGTCACCGATCATTACCCCAATTAAACAAGAGTGATTCCTGACCTCAGAGGTGTTATTCTGTACCTAAACCACCGTAGGTCAGTTGTGTGAGAAGTTCAGTGTCGATCAATTATTCCCATGAGGGATACCATGCAGAGGTAATAGGTCAGCTGCCGGGACACAATCCTAGTTCACATGTTTTAGGAGACTCTCCTTGATCAGGGATGTTGGACTGGATGAACCCCAGTGGTCCCTCCCATCCTGAACCATTCTGTGATTCTGTGATACTTTCAACTGTGCCAGAAATAACTTCTGAGAAATCAGCTTAATTTTTCATTCATAATTGCTCTAAAATATCTTCTTTTATAATAAAAATGACTGGGCTGTCATCAGTCCAGAATAAGACTTAATTACATTTGAGCTGAAATGGAAATATGAATTATTTAGAGAGAATTAAACTGAAAATAATTGATTATCAATACACTACATCTTCACGGTGCTAGATTGTGGATCTTTCTTTTTTTCTTTGAAGGGATCTGAACTCATTGTCTACAGGACCCCTAGGAATTACAGAAAATACAATACATATATTGTACATGTATTATAAATGTTGTAAAACGCTCTCTGAGGAATAAATTCCACAAAAGTTCTGCCCTTTTTTCATTGGACCATCTAATGTATGAGACAAGAAATCTCCTTTTTTCTCATTTATCTTAGGTCACTGAAAGCAGCCTTGGGGTTTAGTTTAGTAATCTAACTATAACACTGGCCTGGAAGTACTTTTGTACTGGTGGAAGGTACTTTTGTTTTGGATTCAGAACAGAAATTTTAGATTGTGCATCTGAATTTATACAAAATCTGGCTAGATATTCAAAATTTTGAAAATTCTTCTGAAAAATGTTCATCAGTTCTTGATGGTTTGTTTCTGTTTTTTTTTTTTTTTTTTTTCTCTCCATTTTCACAGTGTCTGTTCTAGTGTTTGAATTAGATTGTTTCAAACTACAATTAAAAAAAAATTAAAGTGATAAGGCATTTAAAAAAGTTTTACTGAAAGGGTTTTTGTCCTCAACTTTTTAGTAAGCAAAAATTCATTAAACCTGACTCCTCCCCTTCTTTCTACTCCAATTTTTGTTGACTTGACAATTTTTTTAGTGAAACAATTCCTGTGACATTATATGTGGTGCAAAAAATCAGTATTTTTCACTGAAAATACTTTTGACTGACTACACAGACTGGAAATATTGTTTTTTGCAGCGTCCAAAGAAATAGATTGAGAAAAAGGAGAGCCGTGCTTGGGAAAAATGAAATCTACTAAGGAGAGGCTACAAAGCCATAGATATGAGCCCAACAGTGCAATAGATGTCCTTCAACACCTTCAGCTGCTGTGCACAATACCTAAATCACCTGAACAAGAGATACAGAGAGAAGTTGTAGTGACAACGGTCGAGTACTTGAGCCAAAGTGGAAAATTAACTAAAAAAATAGAGGGCTCTCAGGCAAAACAAGAGTACAAAAACCATTGGCATAAAACAGAGTAAAATACAAGAAACCTGCAGGAAACTCTACTTTCGTTGTGATGACAAAGGACTGGTTTGATCTATCTGTATCTTCTCACCAATTTCGCATTTTACGTTGCCAGCAGTGTGGATGGACCGAGGCTGCAGCAGCACAAGTCCAGCCTTTGCAGTGTCTTTCACACTAAGCATTTAATGGTTGGTTGAAGGACAACTTCCCAGGCAGATAAAAGTCACATTTAAAAAAATGCCTGAGCCAGTGTTGGTGCTACTGATGAGCAGAAGCGACCTGAGCATGAGCCGAAGTCTATCTGAACACATAGTGGCCACCTCCTTCCCTGGAGAAGCAACCCTGGCACTGGGGTGGCGTGAGCAGCAGGACATGCTGATGCCTTGCACTGGAGGTTTAACATCTCACAGATCCCACCTATCTATCCTCTCCATCCCATCAAGATAGCAGTCACCTCTGCAGAATGACAGAAAATGTGGCATTTGTCCAAATTGCCTCTTCTTCATTAGAATGCAGCCTGGAAGGCCTGAGGCTTTGCCTACACTGCATTCACATGCTTCCTACTCCCTAGGAGTGACCTTGCACCAACAGCAGGGCTAGCAAAATGAAGTGATTTTGTAATTTTAAAGCAGTGAGTTTAACACAATGGGAATTTGTCATTAGAGAAAATAGATATCAGAATCTAAATGGAATTTTACTCTTTTGATTACTGTCTTGATATGGTTTGGTTTCCAGCTAGCATTACTCTAATGCAGCTGCATCTCTGTGCAATGCTGCAGTCACATTTTTTATGGCTCTACCCAATGTTATGGTCACTTTCAACAGGAGTGAAGAGAAGGATTTGCTCTTCCTGGCGTTCTCTGAAGAGCGGCCCAAGTTCACAGCAATGAGGCACGATGAGAGAGCACCTGCTCTGCGTCTCACAGCAGCAGCACAGAGTGCTGAGGTTTGTTCCCCTGCTAACACATCCTTTGCAATTCCAGCCATCCCCTTTGTCAGCCAACTGAACTGTGCATCCTTTTGGGAGACTGGAAAAAGGAGCTCCATTGTGAGTGTAGAGCCAATGTTACTCAGGGAACCAGGTTGTAGGGCTGAGCTGCAGCTGACCAGGAGATGTGCAGAGCTAAGAAGATGCTGTGTTAATTCATTTAAGGGGCAGCTTTTGAAGAAAAGGGCATGGGAAAAAATAAGAAGCGGCTGAGGTGACACCGAACCTGGGAGAATTATGTTTCTTAAGTGGTCTTGAGACAATTTTTATAGCTTAGTTCAGTCTTGGATGGGTCCCAGCTTGTACAAGCTGCTGATTCAGAATAGAAGATGGCTGATCTTTTTCTCCAGCAAAGTAAATAAATAGAGCTTTAGAAAGGCTGAAAACAAAAAAAGCTCCCTTCTGCTTTCCAGCACTTCTGCGGGGCTCCTGGGGTTGTGGGGATGTTAATTCAAATGACTGAGAAAACATGATCCAGTTCACTGATAGGTTTTAAAAACAGAAGTTTTTAATGCAATGGAAACAAAGGCTGACATGAAAGATTCAAAATAGAAGAGAACACCTTCTTCTTAAATCAGTATAAATTGTCTGTGTGTCATGGCAGAGAACATGTTTCTTTTTTTTTTTTGCTTCCAGGAACTACGTAACCACAGAGTTCCTGTTTACTGTATTTCTTAAGGATAAAGTTTTCTGTGGTAAGAGACACCTAAGACCATTAGGCACGCACACTACAGATCTAAAGAAAGTCTATTTACCAGAGCTTCCAGGACAAATATTGACAGGGCAGTAAAAATACTTTCCTTGATTACTCAGGCTCATATTTTAAACCTAAAATTACAGGAACTTTTCTCTTTTACCAATTTATTTTTAGAATCTTTTTTTTTTTTTTCTTTTTCTAATGTTTTTTTTGCTTACCTTTTAAAGCATGGCAAGTTTCCACTGATTTTGCAAACCAGGGTCAGTTTTGGTAAATGCTTCTAAAAGTCCTCATCTCTTTTTTCAGTATTTTCACTAAGTCAGTAGGAAATGATCAATAGAAGGTAAATTTACCTTTCTTCAGTAACTGACAGATGAAGCTACAGTGTATTTCAAAGACTATGGCCTCTCCTTCAATCTATTTTTAATAACATATGGGTAGTGATACCTATGTAATGAAACTAAGCTGTCTATATATTTTTGTAGTGCATATTACAGCAAAATCTGAACACCGAGCAAACAATGATGAATTATCCTGGAAACTCCTCAGGAAGAAAAATATTTCCTTTTCAAGCTATCAAGGTGCACAGATAAGTTAAAATGAATGTCAGGATCTTTGTATTTTATGGACCCAGAACCCTTCAGTACGAGATTGGAGGGGAACTCCAAATTTCTGGAAGTGCTTTTCACTGCAGAAGGAGGTGAACACATGGAGTTCTTCTCTGGCACACAAGTGTGTATATATCGAAGGTCAGCGCCTCAGGTGTGGTTCTGCTCAGCCCCAGCATTTCAGAGTTTTCAGGGCCCTGAGACATGAGAGGGGAAATTGTTAAGGCAACAGTCTTCAAGTCTTCAGATTTGCCTCTCAGGCAAGCAAATTCCCTGCTTTCATACTGATAACAATGGAAAACTTTAAGAAAGAAGAGATGACAGTGTTTCCTAGCTTGTGGCAGGCAGCAAAGAAGTATATACATTGCAGCGTAAAGTGGAGCAGTTCTTGAAGTCCACCAGAAGAAAACCTGTTTCTTTCAAAATGAACAAGGATTGTTTGATTAGTTTTGGCTCTATCCTCTCAGCACTCCCTGCAAGTCTTGCTGATGGAACTGTCTGGAGTTAGACTTCCAATTTGCATCCATCCCTTTTTGTTCCCAGGAAAGTGGCCTATAAACTGCTTTGATCAGATAAAGTTTTGGCATCTTGTTCAGAATGGGAGCTTTCAAGCTTTTCAAGCACGGATTCCTTAATTCAGCCTCTGTGCAGAAAGATAACACAGCAAGGAAACTGCCATTAATTTCAGATGCTCATCCTATTTATAGACACAGAATTTGTCAAGAACTAGTATTGCTCCTGCTGGAACAGTGAATATGTTTCTTGAAATCAGTCCCTTTTCAATATTTCAGAATGTTACGGACTAGATAAGGGTTGTGTGTTCTTAATAGAGAAAGAACATATCTGAACAGCAGCTTAAAAAAAATAGAGATGAGCAGGAGAGTGAAGAAAATAAAGGATAAAGAGTTTTATCACATAATCAAAGCTTAGAGACGAATCACAGGAAAACATTATCTCCAGAAGGGATTAGCTCATTCTGGAAGGACAGAACAAAAAATTCAGTGAGTGTGTGCGCTTTGGTTCAAGGATGTGTATATTTGCTATGATTATCCAAAAGCTGCCATTACCAAGGTAATTCATGGTGCCTTTTTAGTCTCTTGCTCATGTTGTGTGAAACACAACTGAGTCTTTCTGCCCTTTACTGGAGGTATTTGTTCTAGGGTATATATATATATTTGCACATAGACTTCTATACACACATTACCCGTGGTATACTCTGAATCCCACAATATGTTCTGTGGACTGCTGAAAGGGTTGTATCTTTTTTGTTGTTTTCTGTGAGGACCGGATTGGACAAACCAAATTGAGTTTTTGGGAAAACCTGAGAGATTAATCTTCTGTGTGCCTGTAAGTATGAACATATCTAAGAAGAAGAAGAGAAAAAGCAGAACACTACTAAAGCTACTGGGTGAGGTGGGAGCTGAAATCTTTATGACAAATGTACTGAAAATGTTTTCTCTCAAAAACAGAAGGGAGCTACTATAGCAGTAGCTGTTTTACACACAACACTGTCCAGTAGGGAAGAGCAGACTGAGAGCTTAGAAGAGAAATGTGATTTGAATGAAAGTGTTTATTAAATATTTGACTTTCATATTCTCAGAATGGTAAGTGAGCAAGAAAAGAACAACAAACGAAAGGATACTGAAGCTGCAGGAGACATGGCAATTGCTTCAAGCAGTTGCTCTAAAAAGACACTTGCAAACTACACAATGCCCAGTACGGGAAAATATGAAGCAGAAATGAAAAAAGCTGAAAGGAACAAACTAGACAATCATTTCCTGTGCTCATTCTTCCCTCAGAAAGAGTAAATTCAGAGACATGAAACAATTCATTTAAGAAGGGTTGCCCAAGCAAGTAAGAGATGTCCCACGGCATTTTGAAGACATTTCACTCTACAAATGCCCATGATCATTCTGTGGTACCATATAAGTTATTACTGGTTTACAGGTAGGAGGGAGTTCAGTTATCTCTTCCCAGATAGGTCTTTTGGGGTTTTTTTGGGTTTTTTTTTTTTTTGGATCGGCGGGAAGGAAATGACCATAGATAGTCATGCAGTTCCTGGAGTATCTGCAGTCAGGGCAAACACAGACATGTGGTGCCAGGAAAGTCAGTCATGGGCTGAGCTGTGGATGAATACAATTAGATATAAGGTCTCATCTCAGAAAAATGTTAACAGAAGGTGGTTATAATGGGAAACAAATGGTATCCCCTGAAAGAAAAATAACTTCTCCTGAAGCCTGCTGGGAATTCTGAGTTCATGCACAGGCATGCTTCACTGATCTGGAGCTCATATGATACCTTTATATCCAGAAATTCTGGGTTTTTCACGTCTGTTGAAGAACGAGGAATCAAATATTTTTTCTTCTTTCAGCTGAGCAAATATCACCAAAAATAAAGAGCATAGCACCTCAGTTCTTGAAACAGGAAATTTTTCATGATATCAGTACCATTCTAATCCTGACTGTCCAATAAATCCTTATAGAAGCTGGAAAAATAGCCTTGAGAAAAACGTTTCCACAGAAAGCAGAATGTGTTTCCCATCTATGGATTGAGTGTCCAAGAGGGGAGGGATAGACAGGAGTCTTCTCACCAGAGGTACATGAACCTGACAGTGCTCAGATGTTTTCAGCAAAAGGCTGGATTGGCTCTGACTGAGACTATACTGCACCTTCAAGACCTCTCCTCTTGCAAAACCTTTCCAGAAAATCTTGCCACTGGGCTGGAACACACCCTAAAGATAGTCAAGCAACTAGGTTTGACTGTCTAGTGTGGACTCTGTAATTTGACTGCTATTTAAAAACCAAATAGACTTGAGCTCTTCCCAGAAGACACTATGATGGGTGTCAAATGCTGTCCTAACAAGAAGGTCAGATTTTAGCATGTTAAAGAAAAAGTGGTTTTATGCAAACCCAGTGCATTCTTTTTTTTTTTTTTCCTTAAAACATCAGCTATATTCTAATCCAAGCAGTCCCAGAGCATGGCCTTCCACCCCTTACAACATCATCCAGATTAAAGCATTTTAGGAAGACTGTTTTTTCCTTTCTATTAGAGCATGTCTCCTTACTGTTGCCATGACTATTGAGGAATATGATGGATATAGAGATCAGGAGGTTGAAATGTATATCTACATTTAAAGAGATTCTGGAAAAAAGAAAAAGAAAAAAAAAAAAAGAAAAAAAAAAGCGGCAGCAAAATACATTATTGCTAACCTGAAAATGCCTATCAAACTTTTCTACCAGGTGAAAACTGGTATACCTTGTAAAATTTGTACTTCATATACTTAATGTAGTTTATAATTCTAGAAATTTCATTTGAGATATTCTCTCCATGCAAACTGGATTGACAAGTGGGATTCTAAGGAGGTGGGGCAACCATGTCTTATTAGTGGTTGAAAATTCCTTTCTTTCACTTCCAAATAGCAAGTAGGAACATACTAAAACCTTTGTTACTTAAAAAAAGAGACATCACAAGGACATTTTCCTCAAGTGCTCACTTTACTGTGAACATGACACAAAATGATTAAACGCAAAATTCTGCTCCAGCTGAAGAATTTTCAGATTCAAGCTGGAGAAAGATTTACTTCTGAGACACTTCCTTCAGCAATGTAACAAGAAAAAAACCTGAAGTGGTGATAAGGGCAAAAACTGATATCTTGAATTCCTGTCCAGAACCATAACAGTGGAAGTCTCCCACTTCATCTACAAGAATTAGTTATGGAATAAAATTACATTCAGTTTTCTCCATTAAAAGATTACTTCTAATTAGTATTTACTGAAATTATACCAAACACCCTGCACTGTCACCCTACATTTGCATATGTCATTAAGGAATCCGAAGCATCTTATATATATATCTCATCACTTTCCATCTTTTTGGAATCTGGAAATTCTCATCACAGTATTATGGTCAAAATGGACGATATTTCATTTCAGATAGATGGTGTACTTCAGGTATTTATCTTACTGCTTGTCAGACTGAAAATGCAAGATTTGGAAAGCAACTTTTCCCAGGCTTCCCGCCTGACCTGCTCCTATTCAGAAGAGTAAGAGAGGAAAAGGCCTTAAAATCATGGCATTTTTATGTTTAGGAAAGTGATTTGAGATTCTTATCTGAAGTTTTAATGTCTTTTGCTGAGTCTTAGTCAGCTGGAGCCAGTAGCTAAAGCACCTGGTCTCTTAAGCATAGAGCATACATAAGGAAAAGGTCTAAAATGTGTAAAATCTGAACACATCTTGTATAATGGAGCTCTTAAGATGTATTTTCTGTAAATTACTGAGCGAATCATACAGTCTAAGCACATGATGATATGGTCTGAAGCAAGGGTTTTAGTGGCATCATTTTGGGATGACTGTATTTTAAGTGGTGAAAACATGAGAGAATTATGTACATCAACCGAAATGAGTGCCAATAAATCTTTATGCCTTCTGTCTCTCCTCATGCATTCGTGTTGCATAGCTGGATGAACATATTGAAGCAAAACTTTTAAGTCAATGCAGATCCTTTTTTTGGATCAGCTTTGAACAGATTTTGATTTTGATTAATTTTTTTGAAAAATCTTGAATTTATCTAAAACAGACCACGCAGAGGGTAGCTCACCAGCATTTTGCCATCACTCCTCCCTCGAATGTACATGGACTGAAACAAAGACTTTGTGAGAGATAGCATGTGATCATGTAACTAAAGACCCAGATGTATACAGCGAGTTCCAGGAGGGAGAGGATCAGAAGAGAGTAAACCAGAGCATGTTAGGTCATTAGGAGGGTCTCTTACCTTTTGAACATCTGAATTTGAAATTCAGGAATTATCTTTTTATTTATTTCTTCTGTATGAAATAATGCCCTATTTTCATTCATTTGGCTTGTGCCATATGTGCATATAAAAGAGATAAATCTTTATATTTCTGCAGAAGTGCATGATATATGCACGTGTAAGTAACATTAGAAGGACTTTCCCCAGAGCCCACTTTATATCCACTAACTCTGCTCCCTCTGGCCTCTCTCTGGCTTTGCCTCCCTGTTTGTGGGTTATCTGAAGATTTATTTTCAAAAGTGAACTCATATGGCGAATGCAAGTGGAACATTATATCTGCTTTGAAAGGCATATACTGCTCTTGATAGCATTGTATGTCATGATATACTGTTCCTAGCTAAAATATTGCTTCTACTTCAGCCTACAAAAGGGCTGAAATAGAAACAAATCTAAGTAATGTATTGAAGAGTAGTTCTGACAAAAGTGTATTTTTGTCAGGTGTTAAAGCAATAGCGCTTCATATCATTAAGAATGGTAGTAATAAACTGAGTAAGTTTTATCCTCCATATATTTGTCTTAATAAAAAGTATCTTACTATCTTGAGGTGGTGCATGTGAAGTCCAGTTTTAACTCCTAAGGATGTCTCCAGCTCTAACTAGGTTTATTAGCAGCAGGTGTACAAGGCAACAATGGCCTGTCACAGGAGGTTCATTGCATTTTGAATCCAAATGCAGCTCTGAGCACCTCCTTCAACAGAAATTCAAGCTCATGGTAAAACCCTCTGTGAAGCTGCTTCTTTCCTGTTCCTAAGATCTTGTATGTACAGTACATTATATATTTGTTGTCGTGCTCCTCTAGAAGGTGTCTGCTATCCTGCAGTCATGTCCAAGTATCTAATGTTAACCTTTGTTGCACATACCTGCTCAGTTGCACCTTGGTCTTTATGTGTCCCAGATGTTACAAGACGCAGGCAACTTGAATGAGAACTTCCGGACACCTGGGGAATTTTAGAGGTCCAAAATGGTTTTATATAAAATTGGACTCTATCCCAATAAATACCTGTTTTGAAGAAATGTAATAATATTTAGGGAAAGACTCCTTTCAGACTTGTTTGTGCTTAATGGGAAGGTTGAGACTTTCTTGTGCTGAAACTAAACCTTCTGTGTAACTTATTTTTTAATCCATACCTGCCTGTTGAGCTGCATAGCCACAAAAAAAGTAAAGATTTTGTAGCTGAGCTCCTCCTAGGATGAGTTATGTCTTCCACAATGCGCTTCTTTAGTCGCCTGGCAAACTACACAGTACATCGAGTGGGAATTGCACACAATCAAATGCTATGAGAGAAGTCCAAGCAGAAAACCTACTTAGCAAGGACCAGACAGGACAGAATAATTTTTATTCGTGCTGTCTTGTACTACAGAACCATTGTTGAATGCCCTGATTTCTCCTCCCACCCAAGAAAAACAACAAACAAACAAAAAAACCCCAAAACACTGAACTCAAGACCTTTTTTCCCCCTAGTATTTTGTAATTAAAAAAAAAAAAAAAAAAAAACAACAAAAAAAAAACCAACCCAGAGAAACACTGCGAGTTCTAGAACTTCCATTAATGCCCTTGAGTTAATGTATAATAGGTTTTTATTTGGGAGAATAATATTTTTAGCATATTTTATTGCAACTATTCTTAGTAACTTTCTGACTTAGAAGTCTGTGTGTGTAGGGAACCTCTAGATAATATCTAATAGCTTTTTTTCAAATAAAATGCTTGGTTTTACTTCCAATTCAGAACTAAGCAGCTCTGCTCATATGAGAAGTGAAAAAATAAAGACTGGAATTAGCTAATATGATCATGGATGACATTTTAATGGAAAATAAAGAATTGGAATAATATTTTTAAAACAGCAGAGTGACAAACACTTGAACACTGCTTTGAAAACCACAAAGGCTCGTAGCTAAACAGTAAAAATGATAAATAAACAAGAAAGTTTAGAAAATAAATCAAGAGAATAGCTGAATTAGCAAAAGAAATCTAAAACAATGAGGACTGTTGTTCAAAATCATATTTTAATCTGAACGTAATTTTAAGCTGCTTCCGTTATACACAAAAAATCTTTGCTAAGTCCTATGAACCAGCAGTAAGAAGTGAAAAAGGTACTGCATAAAAACTTCCCAAAGCTTTTTTCTCGAGACTAAGGCTTCGTGTCGACTTATTGTTTGAGAATCCAAAATCAGAAAATTTGAACTCTTCATAATCACTGAAGTAAGAATTTCTTTTTCTGTCATTAACACCAATTTTATAGTAGTGTCAAGTGTCATCAAAAGTATATGACTATAGTAAAAAGCTACAGAGGTGAGATCTACACTGAGTGAAACGAAATTCTTCTTTAAGTCAAATCTACGAAATGTAATATATATATAAGTGCAGTTTTAGAGGCAAATAATTTTGAGTATGAGAAATAAGGGCCCCATCCCAAATAATGGCATTTATAATGCAAAATTAACTATGTCAAAACAGATACCATTACAAATTGCTTTAGTGTGTCAGAGAAGTGTCTTCCCTTTTATTTTAGATTAATAAAATAACTTGAACAGCTGTAACCATACTTGCTTCATTCAGAGATCAAGAAGAAAATTTGGGGATCAGAGCTATAAAACCTTGCAGCCATCATATTCCTCATTTCCTGCGTTTGTGCTACCTTTCCATGGGAGGCAAAACATAGAAAGGGAGTGGGTAGGGTTTCACAAATCTGTTTTCATTTTGTCTAGGCTTTTAAACACTGATTTCAAGATATTCTAGTTCATGGTCCTGATCCAAACCCTGCTGAGCACAGCAGGAGAATTCCCAGTGACCTCAATGGGCTTTGAATTTGACTTTACGTACAAGATTTCTAAATACTAAATAATAAAGTTTGGCCTTTCCAAAGCGCACGTCTGCCATGTGCTCTGTGCACCTTTCTCATAAAACTGAAACAGCAGATATGCAGGAGACATCTGCACTGCAGACCAAGGAGGAGGTTGTGCCAGGGAGAGGGAAACATAAGAAGCTGATACCCTTTCTTTCAGCTGGGAGACTGGATCTGGCTCTGGAGCCCTCAGATTTTCCAGGTGGCTTTTCTTAAAGGAGCACTGGTAACGTGCACAATGCTTCCCAGGCTTTTTGGAAGAAGGGTGCATCCCAGATTTACACTGCCACATAGAGTTCTGAAGGGAGAACTCCACTCCTGATCTTTAAACATCTGAATATAATTTTTTTGAGCCACCATTTAAAAAAAAAGAAGGTCATGAAACAGTAGGGTAAGAAGAACTGGCTGCTACCCACTTCCATTTGCCTTACTGTGCCTTGAGGGATCAGAAACCTTGTAGAAAGCAGAGTTTTAAGAGGATTCTTAAAAAGACAAACTTGTCAATACAGAAAAAGTTAAATGGACCTATGCAAGACTAGCAAGGCTCTGGCACAGTGTGCCAAACTTAGTGAAAGAAAGCAACATGAGTCCCACACTCTTGATCTGGTTGTCAGGCTGGCTTTGCTTCCCAGCAAGTGACAGTCTTTCCAGGGGAGATTGGGGTTGGGAAGGGGCAGACTGATGGGCACCAGGTAAAGGTTTATTAGAGCCATTTAGAAAAAAATATGTTGGTTTTTAGTTTTCTGCATAGGCTGAGACTCTAAACTGCAGTGTAGGAAAAAAATCCCATTATCAGACTCAATATTCACACAAGACATCCGCAGTTCAGTCTGATCTTTGGGTGTATACAGGGTTTCAGTGTTCCTTAATAAATTACCTCTTCTTGTACCAATTAACCCCCTTTCGTGAGGGTTCAGTGTTTACTTGGGGCTGTGCCAGTGCTAACAGCTATGGCTTAACGTTCTTTTTAATGGCTTGCAATTACTACTGAGAGCCAAACCTGCATAAAATATTAACACTTAAGCATCTTTTACACTCCTTTGAACATTAGATTGTGTGTGTAATATAAGTGACTTTTCATTCTTACAAACCTACTATTTTGCTTAGAATTCCTCTGGACCCATGAAAATGCTGCAGTTAAGTGGTTTCTGTTGATTTATAAACTTCCCTCAAAGTCTGATGCAAGTCACTCCATGCAAAATATTGAATGCATTTTGTTCTTTAAATTGTTCCATCTTAATGCCAGAAGAATAAGGATTTCCACATTTTAAAGAGGTAAAGTAACTTTGATAGTAACTTTTAAAGCATGCTTTATTTTTTCCCCTGCTGTGCTACCACTTTGAGAACATCACCCAGAGAAGAGCTATGGTGGCTGCAGAATCAGTGCCATGGCTCTGACTGTGTACAGAGGATAAGAGAGCAGGAAGGCTACAGACCCAGCTGCCACCTTGGAGTTCAACTTCAACACAGGGTCCCATCTTGAGAATAAAATCAAGGTGCCCCGTCTATGCCCAGATTTGTGTTTCTGTACTTCATGGGTTGCATGCGTCATTAGCTGAAGAGCAGATCTGAACAAGCATCCCACCCGTGCCTGGCTCTCCCGTTGTCCTCATCAGCTGTTCCATGTTCTAAGAGCAAACAGACTTACTTCACCACTTCATGTTCAGTGGTCCATTAAGACAAGTGATAGACAAATTTTTAAAATCTTGGAATTGATTTTGGATAAGCCCTCAAATATTTGCAGCTTACATAAATCATTAAAACATCTGGGATCTACAAATTTGTCAATAAATCTCAAGCAATATGGATTTCTTGTGAGTTTCTTTCCACCTCCAGCTTCTGTTAAGTCCAGAAACATTTGAAACTAATCTTCCACACAGCATTTTGGCACACCTACATTTATTCCTGGCTGGATTTTAGAATTGTACAATCCTGGAATTTGAAAAAATAAGGACATAACTACATGCTTGTGAACCCTGAAAGAATTTCACTAGCGGGTTGTTTTCTAGTCTTCTAAATTGTAGTGCCTTCAATTTTCTGGCAGAGATTAACAAGGATGCTCTACACAAGATCTCTTGGTTTTTATTTAATTTGATTGATTTTTCTCCCCACAAGACACATTACACCTCTCTATTCTGTTGTTCTACTTCCTTCTAATTATTTAAATTCATCTAGAAAAATCCTTGCTTTTCACAGGCAGGCCTTAAGCTTGAAGATATGAATAATTTAAAGGAGGAAGCCAGGTGAATGCAGATGACAACAATGCATGGGAGTATTAAAAATTCTGAATATTCTGATTGTCAGTGAGTCTGCAGTATCTTCTGGGTTTATCTCTTAGATTAGCACAGAAGTGTCATTACCTCATGGAGCTCATGGAACAAAGGTGACAAAAGGAAATAAAATAGTTGTAGGATCTGGTGGTTTTGGCTTTGGAGAGAAACACGGGGTCTTTCTCTCAGCAGTTTCAGGAACCTTTTCAGCTAAATCTCTTGTTTATTTTTCAAGACCAAAGTTCCTAGAGACTGAGGAAAAAAAGTTATTTCTCTGCAACTATTTTCTATAGAATAAGTAAATTGCTCTTTAAAGCAGATGCTGGAACAGGAGGTAGTGCTTGGGGAGTACCATCCGTTTGAGACAGCAGTGGCAGATGAACTTCACTGCACCATGAAACAGTATTTTGAGGTGCTTTATCACCCACATATTGTGTACATGACCCTGCACACAGGTTGTCCATTCAGCACACCGAGTCTGTTCGGTGACTGAAAAGGGAAGTTGGAAAATCCACATGATGTGTGCACAGTGATCTAAACCTGGCCAGTAGGAGAGCCCAAATGAACTGGTTTTGAAATATGAATTTTATCTCAAGTTTAAGCTTCTCAAGGGATGTGAATGCTTACTCGAGATTCAAGGCTGAGAAAACTTTCTCTGGAGCATAGCCATTCTTCCAAAGCACTCAGCAAGCTCAGATAATGTTTTTTTTTGGTGGTCCCTTGTCACCCATACAGTTGTGAGGCCTGAGAGCAAGAGGCCCCCACCCTGTGCTGCCTCTCTGTGAGGCTCCATCACACTGATCTGCCGGGTACAGCTCCCCACGGTGCCCTCCGCACACAAATGCAAGTTCAAGGGAGCAGGAAGAGAGACTCAGAACTGAAAATACAAACAAATGTCAGAGCAAAGAGGGTCTGAATTTGGTACATCTCCAGATAAAATTATCGTACAATTAAGAAAAGCCTGAGGCCTGTACTCATGCTTAATTTCATACACTAAGCCCATTCACCACGTGAAGCTGAACAAATGCACAAGTGTTGTCAGAGCTGAGGTCCGTCACACTGCTAGGAGATATGCATGCCGTTTCCATAAGCCACAGCAGCAAAGGCATAATTTAATAAAAAAGACTTTTGTTCGTGTCTATTAAAAGAAACCTATAAATCCTCCAAATGGTACACTTAGGATTTGGTCCAAAAGTTACTTAAGCCGATGGAAAAGCTGTTATTGATTTTAATAGGTATTTATTATATTTGGCTATTCCTTCAGCCGTCACTCTTTCCCTCTCTGTCATCTCAGCTGAGTTCCAGTCCCGTCTCCTGTATCTTACCAATATGTGGACAGCATATGTTGTTTAAATGAGAGACTTGTTCATTAGTTTGTGTTTGAACCATGCCAAGCACGTCCCAATCCTAACTGGATGCTAAGATGATGGTAATAGATGACATAATTACAGTAATAATAAAATCCTGTGTTCGGCCATGTTATATGTTATTTTATTCCACAAACAATAAAGAAAGGGATTTAGCATACGCACAATAGGGAAATGCACATCTAAGCAAAAGCACTAGTGTGAATAAACTCTCCTTATTTCTATGTAACCTGTTCTGTTGATGAGAGCAACTGCAAATGCTAAACTTATTTGGTTTGTGCTCATTTATTATTTCTTTACCTTTGGAAAGAGCTGTTCGAGTAAATCACTTTCCTGAATGGTTCTTCTATTTTCAAGAGACCATATAAGCACAAACAGGGGATTATAAAGACTTGAAAAGGCAGATAAGAGTTTATCTTTTATTTTTTCCCAAATTTTCTTTTATAAACTGAAATCAAAGCTGACAACAAAGCTTGTAAAACTTTTGCTAATGTTTCCTGTGTGGTGGTTGAGGCTTACAAACAAAAAAATTGAACAATATTTTTATTTTTTAGTCACACCAGGTACGGACTTCTGATGGACAGAGAGTTTGAGTTTTGGTTCAGCAGTCCTTAGCTAGATTTTAAGCAAAGATATGTATTTAAGTCCCTTTAAATTACCCTTTTTTCTTAAGTGTTTGTAGCAAGCAGATCTAAATAACATTTCCCGGAGCATCAGCTTCAAATTCTTGTCAGTGAGTACCTTCCAGGAGGTTTTGTGCCTTGCCCTTCAGTGACCACTCCATTCTGTTCCAGAGCAGCACTCCAAAACAACCTGCAGGTGGACCAGGAAATTTCCTTGCCTACTTGTACAAATAAGACAATGAGGACAGGACTTTGACTGAACTCAGCTTTTCTCTGAAGCTTTTGTGTCAAAGGGGGATGTACTGTGTTCTTGTCTGAAAGGAATGTTGTTGCTTGCCCTTTCCAAGGCAAAGCAGAGTCTTGCTTTGTTCTTAAAATAACATGCAGGAGCTACAGTATTCCCAGGAGTACAGGAGAGCTGGACTCATCTCCCACATTTGTCTGAAGTTATTGCAGTTGGCATCTGCCAGCACCTTGGGGCCACCAGGTCCCTGCTCCTGTGAGACTGGAGAGATACTCCTGTGTCTGCCTCTCTGTGGTACTCAGTGGGAAAAAGAGACCCAAGGTGCCAAATTCCACTTCATAGTTTGTTCTGCATTTAGCAGCCAGGGGATAAAATATCATCAAAACCCCCTTGGGAACTGTGGTTTCTCTCCTACCACAGGGAGGGGCATTACTGGTAGCTTGACATTTCCCTCTTTGGATTGATGTCAGCATAAAAAATGTTGTGCTAATGAAGCGAAAAGATCTCTACAGAGAAGGGCAACTGAGCAGCGGTGTTCAGGATCAGAGTTTTGGATTACCATCAACCACTTCTCTTTTGGTCCTGCTCAATTGGATCTTTCAGCTCTCATTGACATAAAGATGGACTGAAGATAATTATTTTCAAGTAGGATTGAAACTTATATGGCCCAGGAATTTGGGAGAAGATAACAAACAGAATTCATATGTGACATAATGAATTAATGTAGCTGAAGAGAGAAACAAAAGAAAAGAGAAAAGAATTAGGGCTTCTCCCTCTTGCTGAATTTGGCAGGTTGGGTTCACTTTGTGATGCAAGACAGATTTTTTTTTGTCTGAAATACATTTGCTGAAAAGCCTGTTGTAATCCATAAAATGGCTCTAAAGTATAAAGGAGGTACTTCCAGAGAGATCAGAAAAACTAGGGGAAAAGAAAGGTGATGCTGATATTTTAATGGGAATTTTTCTTTTCATTGAGAGAATATCTGCCATGTACCATTACATTACTGAGCGCACAGAACAATTATCGTCATTTGATCACTATTTTTCTCACAGCCAGGATGAAAGAGAAATAGCCCACACAAACACACACATATACACGTGCACCACATGCAGATGCTCTTTCTCTCTCTCCCTCTCTCTCTCTCTGATAGCTCCCTAGAGAGTTCCATCATACCCGAGTTTATGAGCCTTGGATCATCTATGGCCAGTGGATTTAGTAATAAACAGAGTGGAAATGTTCTTCATCAGAGTTCAAAGGAAATTTCGACCAGCCCCTGCCAGACGTTGCTTCCCCCCGGCCCCTCAGCATTTTACTGTAATAACTTCCTTTGAGTGGAAAGAAAATGGAAAGGAAGGCAGCTTGTACATCTTTAAAATGTGTCTTTAAATATAGGAAGCTCTGTAAATGAAGGGCATTGGGATGGTTTCATAGCGCAGCTTTTCAGGGTCTTTTGCCATGCTGGAAACATGGTGCCTGGGAAGCACATGCAACGTGCTAAGGTGTGAGCATAAGGGCTGAGTAAAGGAGCTGTAGGGCTACATATAAAACAAAAAATTGCACCTTTGAAATCCCTCTTATAGCCTTTGATCATTGAAAATCTGCCTCTGTTGGGCAAAATCTAAAGACGAATCTTACCTTTCCATAGAATGTTGTGCAGTCCCACTGTGAATTCCACTGGACACAGAACACCTTTACATATGAGAAGAAAGGGTTGCCAACACTGTTCGCTAAATCTACTTCATTATATATTGATATTCAGAGCTACTAAGAGCTCCCCGCCCTCCTGGATATTAACAAGTTTAAATGTCTCCATTTTCAAATACTGGAAATTAATTATGGACTTTATTTTTGTAGATTGTGTGGTGAAACCATAGCACTTGGAAGGACAAACATTTTAAAACACTGGATGGACCCCAAGGACTGCCCTGATTACTTTTATCCAGGGTGTAAAAATACCAGACGTGTATTTTTATCTCACTTTGAACTGGAGGTAGGTTATAATACTTTCAAAGAACCCTGAGAAGTGAGAATTATAGGCCCTTCGGAGAATTACCTATATCCCTCTAATAAATTCTCATGAGGTTTATCTGAAGATGGTGGTGATGGCTCAGAGAAGGCCATAAATTGCCTGGGGGACATCATAGTAACACATTTTCCCCTGTGACAACCAAGGGGATAGTGGGGAACACAACAGAAACAGCACACATTAGGTAATGCCCCCCATCAGACTGCAGATGTGTGAACTACTTTAAAACTTTTATTGGGGCTTTTATTAGGCCGTGATACAGTCCCAGGCTCTTTGCAGTTGCCTGTGTAGCCAGTTGCTTGCAAGTTATAACAAATTTAAAATACCTAATGCTCAAGCTATTCTACACTCAGGGGTGGGGAGTCCCAAACAGATAATATTTTGGGTGGCTAAGTGGCCAGGTTCCTTCTGTGCCTTGTGATCCTGCTTGTGAAGCCATGGCATTAACCATAGCTGGTTCACTGATTTGAAACAGCAGGAGAGGTTCAACCTAAGCAGCAGTCTTGTAAATCCTTGCTGATGCTGTAAATGCTCTTCAAAACTAATGATAAAACTAACTAAAGATTGGTTACGTAGAGATTTTTTTTTTTTTTTTTTGGTTTGGTTTGGTTTGGTTTTTTAACCCCAGTTACCTGCTTAAGTTAATGTAATTGATAGCTTTGGTACACAAATTTTTCTTTAAACCTAAAACACATGAAAAGTTATAACTTTATTACCAAAAGCTGTCTTGGTCATGTATCTTGTGTCTGCCAAAGTCACTCAGTCTTAACACAATTTGTCATGTCTCTGCGAGATGGTTTGGTCTCAGTGACTTCACTGTAAGCTGGGGAGCTGGGCTGCAGCAGCAGGGGTTTGATGGGAGTGGGGCATGGGGCAGATCTCCGGAAAGGCAGGGAGGAGGGACCAGTGGTTCACCACCTCATAACGCAGGAACTAAAGGAAGCCAAGGGACTGGTCAGATGGCAGCCTCTGAAATAAGTAAAAAGCTGAAATTATTTGTTCGCTCTGCACGTGGATATTAAGTGATGAATCTCTTTGCAATAGAATGCTGTAGCTACCAAAATTTTACATAGGTTCAAAAAACATTAGAAAAATTATTGAGATGTAGAGCCGTTGAACACAATGGAAAACACCAGCATACAATCTCAGGCTCAAAAAATTTATAAACCCCAGTCTGATGGAAGTTACCAGGATATACTGGAGAAGAATTGTGGCATCTTCTCCATGTAACCACAAGCTCCTGCAGGAAACGAGAGAGCAGAGTAGATGAATCACTAGGTTAATAATTGTATTAAATTATTATCTTCTAGATATTAACAACTGAGCTAAGCAAAATCCAGCCTGAGAGCCCTTGGATGGCTATGACTTCATGCACCACTATTAAAGCTTTGCTAGAAAAGAATTCCAGAAAATCTCCTGGAGTCTCCAGATGTTCATAAATTGGATAATTCTATATAGTTCAGTTTAGAGAGATGAATATGTCTTTCCATGTGGAAACTTTAAAGCAAGCACAGAAGGATAGTTAGAGAGCATCACAGCAGACAGGGAAAGATGGTGACAAGAAGACAGAGGGTGGCAACACTTGCAGGGATCATCATCAGGAGACGGATTCTTTGGTCTCTTTGGGCCCTTTCCCATGCCCGAGGAGAATTAATAGCTCTGAGCATCAATCTCCTTTCAACCCTATCGTTGGCCATAGCAGCAGGAAAAGAATGCATCCCCTGGGCCCATTTTTGCATTTACTTTAAGCTTTTCATTGTAAAAGCAATGCAAACTGGCTTTAGTATAAGTGAGGATTAAGTGTTGCACATATCGTTATGAAATCACCGGGGACCACAGTGAAATCTGAGATATTACTACACACAATTGTTGAATCAGCTCCCTTTAGAACTTATCTTTTTAAACAAATTTTGTAAATGAGCTGTAATATTTTATATCCACTCAAAGCTGTTTAGCCCAAAGCACTTAACAAGCTTAAAGACCTGGAGTGGGAACCAGCTTTTGTTCTGTGTGCAGATGGTACCTGGCACAATGGAAGTCAGTCCCTCACCCAGGTTTCCATGTGTTGCTACAACAGCAATACTCCCAAGAGTATGAACAGCAGAATGGAAATACTGACATTTCTGGGTCAGAAAAATGCCAGACAAATAATGAATAAAGAAAGCTCTGATTTTGAAATAAGGAGTTACGGGAAGTAACCAGGATCTAAACTAAAGAGAGATAGATTTTGAAGGCTAAAAGACTAACCTCATCACAACTTTTTAATGATTTCTTTCCTGTTTTTTGTAAGAAATATACAACCAACCATACCCTATAAAAATAGGTAATGTTCGCTTATACTGTTTGGAAAATAAGTGCCATTTCTTATTGATACTCTGATTAAATATTCTAATCAATATTTTTACCAAACTTCCAAATAACGACACTGAGATTCTTAATAGGAAACTGGGACCTCCAGCCTTCTGTTAGCAAGCCTGGTGAGCAGAGCATGGGAATGGAGAAGTTTACATGCAATTTCAACCATTTGTAAATGGAACACATTTGCAGTTTTAACCATGCTGAGTGGTGGTCTCTTCTCTGAGTATTTTCTGTTTTGATGCCTGGGCAGGTAAGCTGAAGAATGTAACAAATATGGGCACTGTTCGAGGGGGTAAAAGGCCACTGGATGTCATTACTTCTCTTTCTTTACAACTGAAGCAAGTCTTCTCCAAAGGTGGAAAATATGGCTATTACAGAAGTTAGACTAGTTCAATTTTGAATATTCTCAGTATTTTGGAATACTTGTTCTTAATTTAAAATAGCTTTCCAAAGTCAGACTCCTTCATGAGTCAGTGGAAACATACACAGCCCTTTGCAAACTCAAGCAGAAACTTTGAACGCCCTCGTTTTGGTACAAATTGGTCAGTCTGCAAATGGCTCCACTAATTGGAGGAGCCTCTCAACCCTCCGGGCTGCTCGTGTTGTGTTCTCCCAGCCTTCCCTCCCCAGAGACTTCAGGGAAGCCAGTTTTGTGGTAACATAAAAGTAGACTAGAACTTCAGCAAAAATTTAGTCATCAGTGTCTCTGAGCATTTGAAATCATGTCATTGGGATCATGGATTCTATTCCTGCTGCCACCAGAAGCCCTGGTTATTTGAGTGCAGTAGTGGGGATATCAGTAAGATGGAAAGTACCAAAATATTGAGTATCACACTTAGTTACTGCACAGGCATTTCCTCTAAGAAAACACAGGCAAGCAGTACTGGTGGCTACACTAAAAGATGGGATTTAATTTTATATCTTTCCCTTTTCTGGTCTGAGATACCAGTAAAAGATCAGGAGCTCAGATATTTCTCCTTTTTAACGGCTCTCAACACTTGATAATTACTTGTCAGGAAATGGTTCCCTTTCTCCTGTTATAATTAGTAATCTTATCAGTACCTGAGATTAAGAACCAACAGAGAAATATTTTCTACACCTTCCTTATTTTCAGAGCTGAAGCAAGGAGCTAAATTATGTTGTATTGCTGAAATATAACATAATAGAATATTATTGCTTTTTACAACCCAGATCCTTGTACCCCAACTATTATACCATTGTATTCGGGAATCAGATCTACATCACAGCCACTGAATGTCTGTCAGTGATGGCACAGCGGAAGGAGGTCTTTGGTCCATGATTTTAAGTGTTTTGAAAGGTAACAATGAAAGAACCCTGCTTGATATCCAGACTTGGCTGGATTGAAAAAGTTGTGAATAACAAGAAACGCTTATGTGTTTGTAAATGAGGCATCCTGTGTGGAAAAGAACCCTTTACATAAATACTTTATAATGGTGAACTGCTCTTGAACTCTATCCTGTGGTTGATAGGACTTTTCACTATTAAGTTCCAAAACCAGGAAGCACCAAAGAACCTCGTGGTTTGTCTCTCTTGCCTACCTGCAAAACTTGCCTGTACTTACATGTAGTGTTTGGTCTTGTGAATGAAATCATATATCTTTGACTTCAGCAGAGAGACAAAAAATTTCAAAGGCAGAGATTTGTGGGTTTACTCTGATTTTGCAATAAAACTTGAGGTACACGGCTGAGATCTGGAAGAAATTCTCATCAATGTGGACAATGTGAAAGTATAAGGGACCATGACTACTAACCTGGAAAACTGGGAGAATTAATGCAGAACAGGTCAGGATGGAAATCGTGCAAATAAGAAGGAAAAATATGAAAAGAAGTATTGAGTGTAAATTATTGAGAAATAATTTTAAGAAGAAATGGTATACTTGAATATTTCCATTTCAGTATGCTAACAAATTTAACATGAGCATTTTAGGACTTTCTAAGATGGTTTTATAATCTAACATTATATGCTAGATATCTAGAAATACCAGAACTATTTTCCTTGTTGCCAAAGACACAGACAAAACATTAAGTTTGGGGCTAGTAGGTGCGTTCACTACAAATGGAAATACATTTCTTTAATATGTTTTTTTCCCTGAATTTTTTCATAAGAAATATAACCCACTCCCAACTCGTTCCACATGTGATTTGAGTTAGACTTTGTGGAATTAAATCTTAACAAGGGACCGATCCAAAATCTATAGAAATCTCTGGGACTCTTTCTGTTAATTTGAATGGTCTTTTGATTGGGCCTTACATGAAGAAACATATTTATAAGTCCCAGAGATGGAACTCATTAAATTACATTTCCTTTATTTTACATGTGTAATTTAAATGATTTTGTATTTTATAATTCCCAATGAAAAGATTTGATTCTAAGTTACATACAGATAGGGGAGTTGTTGTGATATGGGAAGCAGGAGAAAAAAAAATTGTTGGTGTAAATAAGTCTTGTTCTATTAAGCTTTTAAAAATTTGCACTGTTTAAAAAAAAAAAAAAAGAGAGATACATGCATATGTTAGCTTCCATGCTCTTTTAGCAACACAAATGTGAACATCACATTTTGGGTGCAGGTTATAAATATAATTTAGTAAAAAATTGGTTCAGCAAGATCTTCTGCGGAAAGGAGTCAAAGGCAAAGGTTTTTACCTGAATAAACCGAAAACTGACAACATCCCAGCCTGGTGAAATGTGGCCAAAACCCTTGTGCAAAAGATCTGTGGCAACAAGTAAGACAAGAGATGCTCAGCCTTAGGAGTACTGTTTTTGGGGAGCACAGGAAAAGGCTGGATCTGAGGTGGTGTAATGGCTCGAGACAGCTCTTATTACAACATGTAAAAGCCAATATGTGCCCTCAATCCATGGCAAAGATGGAGAAATCTGTAAAATGGCAACAGGGGCTATCGAGACCTGAGTGCTGACAACCTGATGTGAAGTCATGGAAAAGGAATGACATAAAAATGGATTTTTTATTGTGTTTTGTCCCTCCCTCTCCCTCAGAGATGTCACAGCAGGAATGTGCTTCTTGGGAAGAGAACCTGTGTTATTGTTTGATTTCTGTTTTCTGCCAAGGGCACTGGCAGAAACCAAGGCTTTCCTGTTACAAGAGAGAAGAGTTTGCCAAAATTCTTATTTTTCTCTACTAATTTCAGTGTAAGAGATCTGAATGATAACACTGAAAGCTCATGTGCTTGCCATTTTACAGTTGTTTTGGTAGACTGCCTTTTGCAAGCAGTGATTATTTATAGTGTCCTAAAAACTGATTCCACAACCCATGAATGATACCTAAATTGCTGGCAGTAATATCCATTTTGCTTACTATTCTTAAGTTTAAGTCAAGAAATTAAATAAAACAAGCGGATTTAAAGATGTTTTAGCTGTTCTCAGTGATCAGATATAGACATTCGGCCATTACGTGTTCTAGAAACTCCAAAGCAGTGATCTCCAGTATTTTCCCTATTTAATCCCTGGAAGTATTTGATTTTGTCTTGGTTTTATCTATTGTCTATCTGTCTGTCTATCTATCTATCTATCTATCTATCTATCTATCTATCTATCTATCTCAATAGACTCTTTTGGGGGGTGTGTGGGGTGCCACCCTTTGTGTCACACATATTTAGAGAAAATATTAAGGAAAATAGGAAACAAACAAGAAAAAAAAAAAATCTTACCTTACCAAAAACAAATATGAAAAGGATAAATTTCTGAACAGAGGTTTTTTGTTGAACTTCAAAGTGAGAATTAATATAGAAAATATCTAGGATCTTGAAAGAAATAAACTCTTGAAGAATTCTAATGTGTCTAATATAAACCAAAAAAAAAGAAAAAAAATCCTTTGAGTCTTTAAAACAATATTAGTTTTGCTTGTAAGTTTTTCTTTAGCATCAACTTTTTTTACCATTTTACTGAAATTTCAACAGACAGTAGCTTATTTTTCCACAGACTTAAGCACCTGAGATTTTTGGCTAATATGGATATAAGGCCAGTAAAATTTCCTATAAAATGTAACTTTATACGAGAACGTACAAATGTTTATACAAAATAGTCCAGCATTCGCTTTTTCAAAGCAAACTTCTTGATATTTGTAGGAAGAATATCAGCTGCATTGCAATGAGAAAGTGAAAATGATCAGCTGACGAATATAAATAAACAGAGATGTTTTCCCTGGCTTCACTACTTGCTTCCTGAGGATCTCTGTTTCCCACTTAAAGATCAATAAATACCAAGCACAAAGCTCAGTGAAATCCTTTCTGTTCCTTTTAATGAGCTGTGAGTTAGAACATAAATTAAAACCAGGGATGAACAAAGACTTTTTTTAATGAGAAAATTTCTGAATCAGAAATTCTACAAATTACTCTTTTTACTCTTCATTATCCTTAATTTTACCAAATAGATCCACTGGTGGCTATGGACTCACAAATATTATCTGACTCAATGGACTGCACTGAAGAATATTCATCTTCATAAAATGAATAAAGGACAGCTCTTCAGAGCCAAGAATGACAGATATCAGCACTGGATTCATCCTTCAGAAGGAAATAGGCCCAGATATCCAAGATAATATACTTCTCAGAAATAATCTATCTATTTTATAATTTTCAACAACAGAACTCTCGTTTCAGATAAGAACTTCTGCAAATTTAATGACTGTCAGTCAACTAGGGCTTTTAGCACAAGCTTTTACTCACAAAATAGGAAATGAGATAGCAAGCTCTAAAATGGAAGAGAGCATTTCAATGTACTTTGCCTCTTCTGCAAGTCATATATAGAAGTATTCCAAAGAAAATACAGCAGCAGTAATAAAACAGTCTATCAATTGTATTTCATACATAAAAACATCTGAATAAGAATAAAACATGTAGGATTTCTGACAGTAGGAGTAATGTTTATTTCCCTCCATGAACTTTTCTCAAAAAAACTTTATCTGTTGCAAACCAGTCAACAATTTCTAACTTTCCTCCAAATTAGACACTCATTTGAGCTTCAGACTTCAGAGAACTCAAATGGAAATTTAAATTCAATGAGGCAAATTTAGGTCACTGCTTTGGACTGACGTGTCCATCCTTGCTCACTGCAGCCTGAAATGGCAGATAGGTGTAAATTGTGTCTGGGGAACAAACCTACAATCATAGAACCACAGAGTTACAGGGTCGCAGAATCATAAAATTAATTGGGTTGGAAGGGACTGCTAAAAGTCCTCTAGTCCAGCCTCTCTTCAATGAGCGTGCCCATCTTCAATTAGGTCAGCTTTCTCAGAGCCCCATCCAAACTGACCACCAGAGTGTCGGGATAGTATCACCTGGAGGAAAGTTTCAGATCTTTGTGCTTTCGTCTTTCTTGAATCTGGTCCTACAAGATTTTGATCACCAAGCCTGGCATTCTAGAAATCAACTAATCCCCCATTGGAATAGGGGAATTTGGAAGGTAGCAGCAGCTGCTTGTATACTGCCCAAATCTTCCCGTGCAATCCCATCACCATGCATTTTTTCACTTGCCTTGGGCCAAATCTGAGAAAGGTCGACCCAATGTCCCTCTGATTGCTTTCTAATTGTCTCTGTGAACAGGTTTGGCGGGAATTGTCCAGGTATTAGTGGATAAGTTTTAATATATGGAAAGATATCAGTAAAACTGTTTCCCTTAGCAGAGAGGTAGTGGATTTGAATGCAATGTTCCTTTCTTTTTTCCTTTAGTGATGATTCCTTAAGATCTCTTCAGTCAGAGGTAAGCATCTTGCAGCCTTCTTCTAAGCAGCTGAGATGTGGCTTCAAGCATACAGGCAGTGAACATGTCTGGATATTTTTCTCTTATTTTATTTTGAGTTTTGGAAGTGGTTCTAGAGACTGGCTGATGCTCTTAGAAGTTTCTACATGAAGTATTACCCAGTCAAAATTAATCAACTACCCTTGGTTGCTGAGAAATAGCTACTTCAAGAATTGGCACAAAATAAAAATATGAAAAGAAACTTTCCTGTTCCTGCTGGAGTAGGGAAAAAGCCACCTCAAAATGTTATACCACAAAATGAGCACATTGCCCTAAGACAGTTATTCCAAAACTCAAATCATATTTTGTATTAAGGAAGACCATAACACAAGGTTACTTGCTTTGCTGAATCCACCCCTAATCTGCCGACCCACTTTGTAGCAGTATTGCATTTTCCCAGAACAACTGAGTCCCTGGGCGCAGCTGGGGATCATCAACACAGGGGAACAAAACCCTCAACATATTTCATTTTGCATGGTTCAGAAAACATTGCTTCCACTGATATCAAAGCTACTTGCATCCCTCCCTTTTCTTTCTTCCTCCCAAGTCATAGCCCCAGTTCTACCAGTTCTGCTTCTACCTACGTTTTAATGTCCAATTGCTTCATTAAGTGTCAGTCACCAAAGGTTTCATTTTGCTTAGTAGACAGTGGTTGCGATTATTTCAGCTCAGCATGCACATATTTTAACAGTATATCTTAATATGATATTAGAGGGCTATTGATCAGAAAGGGAATTGGACTGGAAGATGTTCAAACAGTCTTGACTCCTCCTTGTGGAGGGTTATGTACGGACTCTGTCTGCTCCTTCATAAATAACACTTTAACATAAATAAAAGCCCTTTAGCCCTCAGCTGAAGTGAGAGCGTGAATGGGTCTTGAATCAGCTTTATGTCATAATTTCTCACAGTCATCCCACTGTTCTGCTGTTTTCATTTAGAATGGATATAAACTATCCAGATTTAGTGTGAGTTTCTGCTTTCAGGAGCAGCACACTTAGGGATTCACTGAGTATGTGAAACAAATTTTCAGTACCAGATTTTAAACAGGGATTGAGACTAAGTAATGGAAATAGCAGAGCCCATGGGATTGATTAAAAGCGTGTTGAGTTCCCTAATATTCAAAGCATGGTAATTAGAACCCTCTATGACAGAGGGCTGTAAAATCCAGTTGATCAGATGCTCACGTACATGGGCTTTCCTTGCAGCAGCTAGCTAACACCAGAAATGTTCCAAACATGTAATGGAAAAACCATTACTATTTCAGAACCCAAGACGCCGCACACTGGATCCGCGTTCCCGTTACAGTAAATTGCTGTTTATCTGGAACACGTCATGCTATTCTGACAGTCTGTCCGAGGGTCCGTATTTCCTGTCTGAGCAGGTTGTGCTGATTACACCTCTCCGTGTGTCATTTGCGTCTCCCTGAAAACCGCTGCCCAAAGGGAAGCGTGGAGGCTGCGGGGAAGGGAGGACACAATTAGCCCTGTCCTCCAGTCATGATGGGAAAGTTGATACAGGAGTAATAACCACAAGCCAGGTCTCTCTTACATTTATTGTCATGCCCATCGTAGCCAGTAACATTTCTTTAACAATAGTCATTTATAAAGGCCTGGCTTCTGTGGAAAGATTTACTAACAGCCCTAAGTGGAAACTCCACTATAAAACCAACATGCTCATGGAAATAGTATTACTACAAAGGCATAAAAATAATGCACAGAAGTGACCCACCAATACATTTACTGTAAAACTAAAGGACTAAAAATAAAATAACCTCAATATATAAAATGAGTAGAATTTTTTTTTTTTTCTTTCCTTTTTGAAACACAGGAGTAGCTCTAATGGATCATAGACTAAAAAAAGCATATTGTGATTGGAGCTAACAATATTTTCACATTCTGCCCTTCAAAGACTCAAGTCAATTTCATTTTTATAAGACAGAATCTGGCTGTGTAGTAGAAGTTTTCTTTTTAAAATAATATATTTACATATATAAAGGACAAAAACTAAAGGTAAGAAAGATCATCGGGACTGAATAACTGACTGATTTTCTGTCATTCTCACTACTCCAATTGCTGAGCATTCACAGAGTAAAAGAAAATATACCAGTGTCTCCAGAGATGCTGTGTCAACAAAAACTCCTTCTGCTGGTTTGATACAATTTCTGTTTAACTAATCAGGGGGAAATTTATCATACAGGACTTAGTGGGATTGTTTATGGAGTCATTAGCACAATGGCACTCAGCTCTCAGAAGACAGTTGTGCTCTTCAGAAGATGAAATGCTGCAGCTGTCTGGGAAATGAATGAAGGCCAAAACTGGAATTATAAAAGAGAGGACTTAATTTGAAAGGATTTTGTTCTTAGGATTTCATGGATGTGTTGATTGATTTATTTATTTACTCATTTACTTGGTTGTTCTTTCCAAGTAATGCGAAGGTGCTGGAGACTATAAAGTGGTAGTGCATTGAAGTGTTCACTCATAGACTTATAGTGATTTCTTCAGTGTCTTCCTGTAAGAATATCACACTTTGTTAACTGGCTCATAAATGACCTATTCCAAACATCAAAGCAATGGACTAATTCCTAGGATAATATTCAATTGCTCATATTCTGCCTAATGCTCCGTCTCTGATTCCCAATATAAAAGATAACCACTTGAATTCTAAAAATATTCCAGTGATGCCTGCCAAAAGTCTTACTGCTACCTTGTCCATGTAAAACATTACTTCAGGGAGAATTTTGGTGAAACAGTCTACTTATTCATAGATTTCTTATTACACATTTAACTGACATAAGCATTACAAAGATTAAGTCAATAATATTTATAGAAATATATGGAAGATATAGGTTCAAAAGTGCTTCAATAAAAGTGTCCAGCAGATAAAGCAACAGATGAAATTCAGGTTAGAGGAATGTAAAACAAACCACATAGGAAAAAATAATTCCTTGGAAAAAATAATTCCTCAAAAATATCTACAAATTTCAACATATAATGTCAAAAAACCACCAAAAAACCAACCAAACAAATGAAAAACCAAAACAAACAAGAACCCTCCCCCAAAAAAACAAACCAAAACAAAACAATAGAAGACAGTAATAGTTAAAAGACTAGAAATCATTAATCGTCATTATGCCAGTGGAAAAATCTATGCTTCATCTTCATTGTTAATACCATGGTTATTGTGTTCTCCTCAAGAAAAAGTTACAGGGAAGTAATAAACAGCTCAGCAAGTCCCTGAGCCACAAATTTTCAGAGTATCCTAATGCATTATGAATTATGTATATCCTGGTTTGCCTGCCTGTTCTGCTCCTTCTTCTTGAACATTCTATTATCCATCACTCTTGGAGACAGTACAGTGAGCTGGCTGGACCCATGGACTGGCCTGACACATCAATCCTTATGTTCTTGAGAGATTAAAAAAACCCAAACAAACGAAAAAAACCCACACACCAAAAAACAAACCAACAAAGTGGAAGAGTAGTTTGCTTTAGTCAGTGTGCTTGGCTGGGAGGGAAAAGGGAGGTGTCCTACTGAATACAGAGGAAAGAAGGTATTTTCACTACTGTTGGTACCCTGGCTTGCTGGGAGACCCGGAGATTTAGAACAACATGGAGAAGGCTGAGTGCTCTTATATTTTAAAACATCCCTTTTCTTCCCACCAGCAACAAAATAATACTCGTCAGGATTCAGCTGCAACCAAATGTTCTTCACCCAGACCCTGAGACAACTAAAGCATCTTATTCTGTGCAGAGTATAGGCAGTGTATTCCATGGGCAGGAGGAAAGAGGGCACAGAATGGATAACAAAACAGAGCATGACCTTTTCTTTCAAATTATGATCATTATGTTCCATAACATTTAGAAAGAGTTTGAGTACCTGAGTGTGATTTCCTGCTAAAAGGGTGAGTTGTATCAAGTTTGCTAATGCAGCCCACATGAGGCAGTGCTGCTTGAAAAAGGAGAGCCAGGGCTTCAGTAACAAAGCAGAGACCCTGCACATCCCTAGGAATGTACCCTATCCCTCCTCTCTTGTCCTGCCTGGAACCTGGAGAGGCTGGGATCAGAGAGGCATTCCTGATTCTTCCTTTAGCTATTCCTCTTTTGCCAAATCCCCAGAGGAAGACCACAGTGTAGCAGTAGAACAAAAAACTCCAAAAAACCAAAAACAAACAACAAAACAAACAAAAAAACCCCTGTGAGTCCAGAAGAAAAGAAAGTGTGTTCATCCCACTAACGTATTTTGATGGGAGATGAACAGCCTTAGAGAGCAAAACTTGCTGCACAGCTATTTCTCTGAGTATGTGTCAGTGTCCAAGTTCAAAGAGAAAGACAAGAAAGGGGAGACTCATTTGCCTGCCCATGGGGTCCATACACGTGTGGCCTAAAAGGACCCAAGAATATGCAGTTAAAAAGTGCTGTCTTTCCATTATGATAATTACAGTCCATGTAACCTCCCTCCAATTGGTGATGTTAGAAATCCCATGTTTGCTTGCAGAATGGGAAACATGAAGATGCTTTTCCTTTCATTCTTTATTAGCGCCATCCATTGATTCCGTGCACTGCAGCTACTGCCAAAGGTGAAGGGAACTAGCATGACTGCCTTCATATGCAGTCCCTTCTCCATGTGTGAAGGAAATCAGATCTGCAGGTTCTTCTCTGCACACCAAGGTCTCTCTTGATATCACATAGCTCATCTCCTTTTACTGAGAAGTAAAAGTGCATCAGCAAAAAAAAAAAAAAATCTTTCTCCAAAATTTTTATGTGTGTTTGCAAAAGTGTAAGGGCAATTATACTTTGAAATGCTTATAGGGGAATATTTGTTTTCAAATTCAGAAAATTAATCTGCCTTTTACTTGGAAGCACAAAGGCTTACTATTTAGAAATGTTCAAATGCAGCCCATTTAACTGTGACTTTATTAATACTATGGAAGCACTGATAGCAACCCTATAACTAACATCCAATTAGGCATGAAAACAAATACTGATTGAAACCAAATAATTGCACCTCAGTTCCTCTCACAGATGTGTCGTGCTTCCCAGGCAAAACATCTGGAAAACTGCCCTAGCAGGGCTATTGAGGCTTTCCATAATGTCAAGGGATTCTTGGCAATCTGCAAAACCTTTACTCCTAATTTCTGCAAGTTATTGGTAAGAGATGCAGATGTTAGGTTAATATTTGCCTGTGCTTTTTGGGCACAAATCTTATTGCACTGCTGCAGATATTACATTAGGGCAGCTATCAATTACTTTGTGTGGAGTCTAGAGTGGGTTTACAAATATTTTCAGCTGAGTGTTTGGACTGGAGCTGAAAGGCTACTCTAAATTTTTTTCCCTGTCCAAGACATTCCCTGTTGTGAATACTTTTTCTAGGCATTTGATCTTTTACAGGAATTAAAATTAGCCTGAATCTTAGAGTCTGGGTAAATATTGTAAAAGAAAATATTGTAAAAAACCCCAAAACACATGAGAGGAGGGTTATTCTCATTGTTCTTCATTAATGTTTGAATTAAAGAAACCAATGAAAAAAATGAGAGTTTATAAATGCCAACTTATCAAAAATGTATCACAGACCTCTTAGAAGGGTTTTAGTATTTTACAACACTGAGGGGAAAAAAACCAAGTCATTAAAAAAAGGGTTAAGTTCTGGAGGGATGCATTTTCCTTGAAGGGAGAAAAATTGTCACCCGTGGATCACGGAAGATCATTGTCAAGAAGTGGCTTCCAAAGCATCCCAGACCTAAGAGCACACAGCAGGCAGCTTCATCGTCATTGTCTGCATTAAGGGGAGCTCCAGGTGGAGTGAAATGTGCAGGAGGGAGCAGTGGTGACCCTCAGGATTTCAAACACTCTTCTCCCCAAGGTGGAGAAGTAAGAATTAAATTTCTTGTACATACTCCTGCAGTCAAGAAGTCTTAATTCTCTTGTTCGTGAGTAGTGCAATTGCTTTGCTCTCCTCTTGTTCCATGACAAACGAAACCACCAGAAGAGAACCTTTTTTTGCATGATTTCTTTTCATCAGTCATAACATCCATCCATCAGGTACAGAAACATCTGGGTAAGCTAGTTAATGTGTAGCTGACTTCAGTTAATGTTTATAATTAAGCCCTGAGATTCCACAAGCAGCGCATTTCTGAGGGATTATCACACACCTCAGGTGCAGCGTGAGGCACCAGCCAAAAGCCAAGTGACTTCAGCTACTCAAAGAGTGCAATAATCCCTCAGAAATCTATTAACCATGAGTGCCTTATAGCTATTATGGTATGGAAACTCCGAGGTAAAAAGGTCGTACCTGTGCTTTTAATGAGAAATATTGACATATGCATGACATCACCACAAGCCAATCAGAAATACCCATTGTTACCCCGTGTTCACAAATCATTTTATAACAAGCCAAGGTTATAAAGCAGTTTACAGCGCCGTGAAAATGAAATTGATCACTTATATGTTGAAAACTCATTAAAAAGTATATTTTATATGCAAAACATGTCTAGGTCTACTCTTTCTTCAGGTCCATCCTCAGGTTCATAGCATGAATGGTTCAAGCAATGGAATTGCTCATATTCATAATATTAAGCTCTTTAAGTATTACAAACTATACCTTTTCAATAATATTTGTAGGATTTAATGAATACTTAAGCCTTATCTTTCAGGATCCCATTCCAGTTCCTTCCCAGCACTGGTCCCAGCATCCCCACTGTACATCCTTGTCAACTGGTTGCTGGAAAGACATACTGGTCACCAAATCTGGACAAAGCTGACATATTCCAAACTCCAAAATGCATTTTAGTCCCGATGGGAAAATAGGAGGGAGAAAAATCACCCCTCCCTTAAGAATTTCATTTGGGGAGACGGCTCAATAACTTGGGCCAAGAGCAGCTCAGAGATGACTCCACTGAGCTATGGAAGAGCTTAACAACCCTGAAGACAGGAAAGCAGCATTCAGAAACCTTGCCTCTTGTTGCTTGAATTGTTAGCCATAGACTCAATCACAGAGACCCAGTAAGAAAAAGGAACTTGTTATTTGCCAAAGGAAAGAAAACCAGAAATATTGGATATGATGATTTATTCAGAAGACAGAAAAACTACGTGCAGACTTTCTTCAAATTCAGAAAACTTTCCTGCTCTGTCAAAAATGGCAATTTACACGACATTTATGTTACTGCTCTGGTTGGTGACTCCTACTGAGATAATGTGCTCTACTGGGCATGATGAAGGACCACTCCAATGTGGTTTTATTTTAATTGCACGAATATGACTAAACAACATTAAGCATTCAGTATATAATGGTTAGAGAAAATAAGTGGGCCTTTCTTTATGACTTGCAGAGTCAATAAATAGGCTCTGTCAGGCCAGTGAGAAAAAGTGAGTGACAGATCTAAGAAGCTTTTCGGAAGAACGCATTGATATTTGAATCTGCAGTTTCCATGCTCTAGCTGATGTCAGCTGTTGGGTGAAAGCCTAGATATCAGGTAGCCAAGACAAGCATCTAGCTGCCACTTGAAAGCTATCTCTTTCAGGGAAGAACTGAAGTAGTATTCTTTCTGTGGCTGTGCCTGCCAGGCAGCAGACAGATGCCCGCTGTGAGAGCTGAACCTCCCCTATTCTACCGTGCAGAGCGCATTGCACGAGCCCCCGCTATACATTACAAAGGACCACAGCAAAGGAGAGAGAGAGACTCACGGGTTCCATCCCTGATGCCTGAGCCAAGGGCCTTAATGCAAATACAGCTTAAGTCAAAAGATGAGCATAAAAGCCACCTTGTTTTTGTAAGCAGTTGTGACATTATCAAAGTGCTGGTCGTAGAAAATAACCCTGGATCAAAATCAACACAAGCTGGGTCAGATTAAATCACACAAAAAGTGAAACAAACAGACTCATAACCAAGATTTCTTTACTTCAGGAAGATAAACTACAGGACCTTACTATACCCGGTACAACCTTAATATACGCAGTACATGAAGTCAACTGGGCTTCAGAATTCCCATATATCAGCACGGAGGATGCTCAGCACACTGAAACTCAACACTTCCTGGAGCTTGTGACTGCAGGAAATGGAAACACAGAGAAGAGGTGAGTAGAGCACTGCCAGGTGGCTAAGAGAAACAAGGGGATAGAGAAGAATCATGCTGAGGTAGAGGAAAAACCACTCCAAAAACTTAATGCATTTGGGTCAGGAGAGATGACTAATCTCCTCCCCTGAGCAGTGCAAAACCTGGCATGTGAAACATCAGCTCCAGAAGCAAGTGGTTTTGCTACCCCAGCATACTGCACAAAAAGTTTCCTTGTGATAAGAATTGTAGCGTGTGTAACTTCAACTTGTGCACCAAAAACATGAGAAAAGGGGTTATGAGTTAAAAGCTGATAAAAAAAGATCAAAAGACAGTTCTCTGATAAAAAAGTTCTGCAAACTACAGAAAAAAAAAAAAGAATATTCTAGCAAGAGTCTCCAGAACATTTCATGTAGTCTCACATGACAAATATCTAAAATATTTATGGAGTGAACTAAAATAAAAACTCTCAGGTAAAAAGTGAAAAATTGTCATTATCTGCATTAGAAGCTGGCTGGTAGAAGGCAAAGGAAGAACTTCAGATGAGTGTCATAATTGCTATGATTGCCTTTTGCCATTTGCAAGAGTAGAGTTTCAGTGTCACGCCTTTGAGAATTCAAAGTGAGACTTGACATGCTGTCTCTACAATTAGAGTTTTCCATGTTAAGAGTAGCATAGACCATCTTCTTCACTCAACATTTGGAGGGCAGGCTGCTGCTGTGAGCCCCACTGCAGTCCCACATCACATTTGATCATAGGGCCACATGCAATTCAAACCAGAAATTATGGATGAGTTAGTGTCCTGAGAACAGTATAATACTGCATGTGCCCAGTGGCCAATGGTTGTTCAGGGCACTCCTCAGATGAAACAGATCCCTCAGAACTCCTCAAATGCTGCTGTGACTCAAACTGATAGAGGTTTTTTCGTGTTTGTCCTGATGTGACACAGCAGACCTCCTGCAGATACACAAAAGGAACATTGCAAATGTAAATATCCTCAAATGACCATTTATAACTTTTTGACCTCCAGTATTCGCTCTTTGTTTCCTCTTGCCTTCCAAAGAGCTGCTTATCTAACATCTCAAGAGTCACCCTGGGATGGTTGACTTCAGTCCAGCAACCAGGATCTGATTCCACTTTCAGTAAAACTGAATGCCTTTTGTTTAAATATGTAGCAACAAATCACAGTAAGTTCAGGAAACAGTGGCACTGTACACTTAAGATTTAAAAGGATGTTAACAGGCTGCTCTGTCCAAATATCTTGAAATAGGAATCTGTTTCGTAATACTCTCCCAGATTCTAAATATATCACAGCAAATACGAATTACCACTGTGCCACCAATGTGGTTATTAAAACCTTGGAATGTCTTTTATTATACTGACTCCAGCACTATTTCAGCATGTTGTCCCCAAAATAGCCATTCCATTACCCAAAGAGGTGATTAGAAAACCTGCATTCTCTGGGATGTAGTGACAATATGCAGATATTTCAGAATTATACCCCTTGGATCTACATCCTATTGCTCAAAATCCAGGCCAACCAATAAGATAAAAATTAGTGTTTGCCAGATGAAAAAAAAAAAAAGGCAGAACCACCAGAAAGGAAAATGTTATTTAGTTACCAGCTCTTCTGGGTATACAAGGCAGGGATGATTATGAAAGCCAGTGGACCTTTTGGGTCAACACAGAGTGTTTGTGGGTACAGCTGAGGATGAGGTAAATATAGAATGCACAGGGTGAAATGCTGGTCACGCTACAAAAAGTCCCACTGATTTCAGCATGGCCAAGATTTCACTCTTCAGAGCCATTAAGTGCTCCAGCAGTTATCTGCACCTGTGAATCTATAGGTTCAATGTCCAAGATGAGGCTAATCACCAAGAGACCCTTAAATATCTGGTTTTTTTCTTTTTTAAGGAAGAAGTCTATAAAAACAAAGTATCCAAAAGTGTCCATAAAAATAGAATAATTCTTCAGTGTAAAATGCAAGTTGAGGTGATAGCCAGAAAAAAACGGCTTATAAAACTTTGCCTGATATGGAAAACAAGTTTCAGCTTCTTGCTGCTGTATTGTTAATACATGAAAATAAAAGAAATCCTATAAGGTCTGTGGGAGCTTATTGCAGATGAGTAATATTGAAGGCACCCTCATAAAAAAGATAATGTTGTTGGTAATCCTTTGCCGATCTCAGGGGTTTTCTCCCTTGCTTTTTTCTTTCTTTGATTTTTTATTTTCCCTCTTTCATCAACATGTGTTTTAGGTCACCCTTGAATCCCACCTTCTCCCCAGGAAAGCAACACAATAGTGTGCTCACCAGAGCCCCCAGTACACTCTCACACAGATTCTCCAAATGACAAATAATCTCTATATATCTTCTGGGAACAATAAAAATCCTTGGATGTGCTCCCAGAGCCCTCAGGAAGTTCAAAAATCTTTAGAGGGGGGGCCTGGATTGAGGTTTTATCTCTAGAATTTTACATAATAAACTTGGTAAGTGTTGTATAACAGTTAATACATATTCAATGGCCAAGGGAGAAAAAAAATCTCCACCAACATTAAAAATAACACTGGGGAAGGTCAAGTGTGTGAAAGGCCTGGTGTGCTCTGATCACTTCATGGTGACAGCTGGGTTTCCTCTCTTTTATCCCATTTGTGCTGTGCTTCCTGGTGTTTTGGGAGTGGAGCTGCCCCAGTGATGGAGTGCTGTGCCGGGACAAGCTGCTGAAGCTCAGGCAGGACTAGCAGTGCTGAGGGGTTTTCATCTGTTCTCCTCCACACCAAAGTTTCTCTTCCTTCCTGTGTTTCCTATATCACGTAAAGCTCCCTGGCATCAGCTCCAGAGTTTTGCCAGACACTTTTGAACCTGCTTAGGCAGCTGCTTCCAACTGTTTTTCATTTATTAACTGTAGTCTGAGACTGGTCAGCTGAACCACAGGACATCAGTATATGACTGAGTTACTAATATTTTATACAAAAAGAGGATTTTCTAATGATGGTTCTTATGAGACTGTTCTAAAGTATATAAAAATTATCTGTGCCTTCAGGTGCTCAAAAGAGTATATCTGCCTTAGAAAATCAAACTACCTTTGTGAATTACCATGCAAACGGAAAGAAGTATTGCTAAGGAAATCTCAAATCTCAAAATTAAACAAATGGAACCCCAGATTAATTTACCCATGGAAAAAGGAATCCATTTGTTTACTGTTGTTTCTTAGTTTGATTGGTCTACTGGTTGCAGAGATCATCTCATGAGGAAAGGACAACAGAAGATGACCATTGACCATGTGTGCATCAGAGAAATAATGAAGGGGTGATATTTAGTTGACTCATTCATGCAAATATTCATGTGAATTCAGGCTTTGCTATACACGTTGAAATATGCTACATGATGCAGTGCAAGGGTAGCAATGGGACAAGACTGAAACTCTGTGAACGCTGACGATAATATGCTTTAGCTTCTCCAGTGAGTCCAGCCAAGTTCAAATTACCTCCATCTTTAATTATTTCCCAAGTGTAACAGGCAGCACTTCAATTTCTGGTAAGTTCTTCTTCCTAGTAGTCATGGTCACATGTAATTCATCTTATGGTAAGTGAAGTGAATCACAGCACTGGTTCGTCCTCTCCAAAGCATGGCAGGTTTTTATTGCATTAAATCATACCAATTTTAATAAAAATTGCTTTTAATGTTAAAAAAGGAAACAAGCTTAGATACCAGTACTGGCTAAACACTGTCTTATTGTCCTTAGAAGAGGCTAATTAACCCTGCCAGCAAGTAAAAGAGTATTAAAGGGAGAAAATGCTGAGGAATTCTCTAAGTGTGGAATTCATCCCCATATGGAGTGGGGGAGGCCCAGGAGCTATTTTTGTGGGACTCTAAGCCATAGCAATTTAAGCGGGATTTAAGTTGTGTGCAGACCCGTGCTGGCTTCCTGCACGGAAGAGGCTCTCCACCAAGGACGTGAGGAAGATGCAAGGGGATTACAAATATTCTAGGCCCACTTCCACCCCTGAGGCTCAGGATATGAATGTACACAAAAGCTACAACAAGGTAAACGAGTGTGCAAGCCCCCTGCTTGTCAGCTCTGTGGTCACAGTAAATGAGTGGCTTTCTCTAAGGGAAAGAAAGTTTCTTCTGTAAGACCCGTACATTTTAAACCAGCTGTTGCGTGCTCTGAGCACCTCATTCCTCATCCCTCACTACCAAATGAAAAATGCCCCGTCATCCCCCACCAAAACCAGGCTTGTGAGATGCAAGGGCAGTCTTAAGATCACATTAAATGACTCCGTGGCTTCTGAGATGCAGGTAGTTTTTGTGGAGCTTAGGCAGGGTGAGTTGGTACTCACTCATGCAGATGCACCTTAAGACAGGTAAGCACAAGCTCTGCCAAAGCCAGGAAATCTCTGTCTAGTGGCAAATGCTCAGAAGTGAAGTGCTACTGAGGCCACCCTTCCCTGGATGCACTGACTGCCTGAACTGGCTTCGCTCCCACATACACAATCAGATCCCTGAAGTTCCCCTGCAACACTTGCCTTTCCTCCATCACCACCTCCCCTCTGTTGACAAAACCAGTCAAGATACCTCCTGATGAACAGCTTCAAAACCTTTTTCAAGATGAGAATTTACCTCTTCTTGCTGGGTTAATACTGATACAGATAATTTTCCCAAGATAATGCTTGGAAATGGGAAAAATGGGAAGTGAAGAGCATCTGCAGTCAACAAGGAGATTAGAACAGTCAGTCTTACTGTTTAACAGAACATAAAGGATCACAAAATTATGAAATGAAACTCAGTCTTTTGTTGGCCTTTAGCTGTGTCTCTTCCCTTAGGATTTAAGAAAATGAACCCTAAAACTTGAGGGCAAGGTGTGTCAGACTGTCACTGCACATGGCTACTGGAGGGAGTGAAGGTGGTGGTACCTGCCACTGTCTTCTGCTTCCCAAGTAGCCTAGAGCACTGTGTCCCTACCTGGGGTGGGTGATCAGGTTCATCCTCTGCCTGAGGTGGAGGTGAGGTTGGGTGTCATGAGCAAGCCACCGGGAAAAGGCAGAAAAACAGTGTGGCTGCTGCTTTCACCTCCTAGGGGTGGCTCACACGAAACTATGGGTACTTGGAGTATATTAAACATTTGGGATATTTACTGAAGAAAATACACCCATTGAAATTGGCAGATTTACATTTTAAGTGACATGCTGGAAGCTTATGTGCTTAAATCCAGTTTGAGAATTTACTTCTTAGGATACATGTTAAAGGATTACAGCTGTTAGTAGGCGCAGTAATGATTAGAAAAAGAAATTTGCCAAAGACTCAGAACAAAATACTTTTGCTTGGAAAGCACATTTCCATGAATGTTACTAGTTTTAAAGAGAATATATATTGAACTTTGGCCTTCATAATTCTCGAAATCTTTATATTTATTGCTTATTTAACATAAAAATTCTCTTCTAGTAATTCTAATTGATAAATGCTAGAGCCATTTCTGGGTGAACTCTATTTTAATAATTTCTTGAAAAGCACACTCACTGACTTCTTGGGGTATTTTTGCAAACTAAAAACCAGGCTCAGCAGTCTCATTTCTTAAACTTATTTAGCATGGTTACTGAAGCAGAAACTTATCATGCATGAATGTGAAGCAGAGTCATTTGACTTTGACTGGTGCATACCTTTGAATACAGAGATAAACTGTACTGAGTCATGTATGGTATGTTTTTCTAAGCATTATAGCCGTACTCAAAAGATCAAGTTTCTGTCTCAGTTTCAAAGCTCTGTTTTTCTGAATAGAAGGAAGACTGTATTTTTAATTTTTCAACAAATTAAAATCAGTTCAGATGTGCTGGCCTCAGCATAAGGGATAAACGGCTGTAACTACTTTTTATTGCTATGCCTTTTTTTTAAGGATGTGGCCATGTTTATGAAAAAGACTCACATCTCAACACCAAGCAGCAAAGGCAAGAATGGTGCTCTCTTGCTTGACGTGCTAGATTAGGATTAACAAAATCTGCGCTAAAATATTCACTTCTCTATGAGCATCTTCTGTCATCACTTAAACTCATAGTGCTTTAGTTCCCCATTTACAATAGAGTATTAATATTTCCATACCTTAATGGACCCCAAGAGGATCCCTTAAATGGCTGATTCTTTGAAATGTTCAAGATTTTAAGTATCATAAATGGATCAGCCTTATTTATACCTGTGCCTAAAATCTACCTTGTATATCACTATATGAGAGGAAGACAGAGTTCAGCTGAGGTTGGGATTTTTATATGGAAAGAAACTTAAACTGTGGTAGCCACAATGGTCTGGTAAGAGAGCAAGTGATGAGAGAATTCTAGACCTCTACTTTTCTACAAGCTTTAGGGTTGAGAAGGGTGGTATTTGGTTTTGGTTGCTTGTTGTGGGGTTTTTTCTTCATATTTGAGAGTTTTCTTTTTTATAGGAGTTTTTTGCTTTGGAACTGGTATATCACCAATAACTAAATAATAAATCACCAATAACTAAATAGTAAATCTTGACTCCTGGTTAGAACAGCCTCAGTTACCACAGAAAGGCTGATTCCACAAGGGAAATATGTAGCTAAACCTTAATGCCCATGAAGAACCTTACCAGAGTTCTTCAGAGAAAGACTCCTCTACTGAGCTGCTGACATCAGCTGAGTTTGAGCAGCGTCAGCTCACAGCTCACAGGCCAGTAGTGTGTTTAGGATGATTTCATTACAGACATCCTATATACCCAAAAGAGCCCTTGGAAGCAACCTGGAAGGATTCCTTTGGGCTCTTAGGATCCTCATACCTTTGAAACAAACTCTGTTTGCTTAAAGTTCATCGAGAACAAGAGAAGAATTGGAGCACCTCCACAGTCCAGCTGAAGAGTGTTCTGGCACTGCCCTCATCTCTGTGAGCACTTCAGGGCTAGGGCAGCAGAGAAAAGCGACATGAGGGTGACCTGCACGTGCACCAGGGTGCTGCAGGTACGTGCAGTCAGTGCTGCTGGGGTCCTTCCCCAAGACTGAGTGCAGCCCTCTCCCGTCGTCTCCTCTGCACTTTGCGCAGGGTGAAGCACACTTTTAGAGGTAGAGTTTGTTGCAGGCTTGCAAACATTTATTGGGCAGCCTCTAGACTGATGTCATTATGGCTGTATCATGTTCCCAAGAAGGTTTTGGAGATTGTTAGTGTTTCGAGGAAGGTACCGCTGAGAATTCACCTTTTATGGGAGTGAAAGGCGACACTGTTTGAGGAGATGGAGGTAAAGATAGAAGTCCTTCTTCCAGGCTGACCCAGCAAAATATTCCATTAGCTCAAATGGCAGAGCAATTGCCTTCAAAAATGCGAAGATGGAGTTTTAGAACCCCCAGCAGATTTATTCAGAGCGTATTGTATCGTAACTGGTGTGTAATTCATATTCTTTAATTAGACAGATCTTTCATGGCCTGTAGCTAAGGGTATTTTAGTAACTGACTGTTCTAGTGAAAAGAATATTAAAATCCTTTGACATGCAATGGGGCCAAGTTTGGTGGCAAAAAGAACCAGAGAAATATGTTTTTGCTAAAAAAAAAAAAAGGGAGCCTGCTGGTGAGAAAATATTTGATTACAGCACGTAACTACTCTCACAGAGAAAGAAGGCAAGAAAACATTAAAAGTTCTTTTAACCTAATAGAGAAAAATTTAGCAAGAAGCTCTGCTGGAAACTTAAAGCTAAATAAATTCAAATTAGACACCATGTATATATATATATATATTTAATAGCAGTGCTGATTAAATAATAGAACAAAAAAAAGGGACAGGCGACTTTCTCCCTCTCTTGGTGTCTCTGTACCAGCACTGAATGCTCTCTTGAGGGGTATCCTGCAGTCAGATGCAAACTCCTGGCTTGGTAAGGAAGAGAAATTACAGGATGTGTGATGTGCAAGCCAGAGAGGATGACCTAATCACTACTTCTGCCCTAAACATATATGAACCCATATGACACCATACAGTCTTGTGTCTTTGAAATTCTAGAATAAAAAAATGTACCTTTTTTTGTTAATTTGTTACCCTAGTCACATTCATTCAGTTAGAGGAGGGTCAGCTTCCTAAGGGGAACAGACCAGGTATTTTTTAGAGTTCCCTTATTTTCCATCTGCCATATTACTAGTGTGGGGTCACCAAATCATAGCAGCTAGAATGGGGGGAAAAAAAAAAAAAAAGAGAGAGAGGGAAAAAAAAAGGAAAAAAAGGAATCCCAGCAGCATTGTTGAATAACAGTCTTTTTTTTTTCTTTTGGTCTATTCCCAACCCAACCCCCAACCCCCCCCCCCCCCTTTTATTTTATGCTGAACAGTGAGGAAAGACACATTTTCTTTTTTTATCCCCTCTAATGTCATCTTGGTCACATTCTTTCTGATTCCCTTTAGTTATAATGTCTTCAACATACAAATAACTCATTGCAGGCCCAGTAACTGCATATTAAATTTTGGAAAAGATTTTAGATTTGGAGATCTCAGCAGGGCTGAGTTAGTACATCATACAGCAAGGTATTTAAAATAAAATTGTGGTTTTAAGCCAGTTATCATTTTAAAGGGCTGTGGTTTGTTATCTGGTGTTGCTTTTTGTAGAACTTCAGTTTTCAATACCTGAATTGAAGCATAACTAAGCCAACTGAATAAATTGACCACTGTTTGAATGATTTTGATGGCAGTGATATAATTATTTAAAAGACTGGCATTTCAGATTTTCCTGGCAGTGTTGAAAAAAGCAGAAAAAGGTTAAGCTCAAATATACAAAACAAATCCACTTGGTTTCTTTTTTTTTTTTTTTTTAAATTTCCATTTCCAAGCAATTAATATACTTTCCAGTCTCTCCATAAACAATGAAGATAAAAGTTGAAGTGGTTCAGAAGATACTTGGATGGAAGACATGATGATCTCTGCATACTGAATCATGTCACTGAACTCGCTTTGCTTGATAAATGTGCCAATTCTGAATTGTGAAGTTGAGAATAACAAAAGATGATTGAAAAATATTTTATTAGTACTTTTTCATATCATTAGGTTCAGAATCAAAATGTATCTTTTTTTTAGGGTGAAGAACTAGCAGATCTTCACTGCTCCATCTACCTGGGTTGCACATGCAGTGGTGGAGGCACAATCCCTGCCTTTAGGGATGTAGCCACTCTGCCTCTGTATTTTACCCTCCAATAACAACTGCAAGTCTGGTGGGCTGCTCTGATCCTGAGCTTAGTTTTCATTATTTTCTGGAGAGAAAGATCTTGCTTTCCTTTTATATCACAAGACCACTTAGGGCTGTCAGACACTTACAGAACCCTCTTGATTATGATTTCTGACTTCAGTAGCCATGAGGCTGAAGTAAGGAAAAGCTTGAAAAAATGATGGATAAACTATAGATACTGAGGAGCAGGGTGTCATCTGACTGAAATCGTCTGGACTCTGCAGCCCAGGTCACCGACCTGTTACTCTGACTAGACACCATGGTGCTCTTTTGGTATAACCTCCATCTGCCATAAATTGTGAATAAAGAAACCAGGTGGGAAAACCCTCTGCAGTGATGAAGTGTGCAGGGGAAAGCAGACCAGGTCTGGTCCTGGGAAGAGCTGATGTTAAAGTCAGGTTCTGGGTCAGGCAGCAGTCACATCTAGAGACTGAACAGTGATGGGGATGTAGGTTTCTCTCTGCATGCTCCTGGCAGTTGCTGTACAGAGTGGATGCCATGAATTCGGCCCTTCTGAGGAGTAGCCACATGAACTCAAGAGGCTCCATGTGATTTTGAGACTATTTTTAGAAATGCACTGGCTTATGAATGGTCCAGAACAGGATTTTCCTCCTTCAGTGGAGTTGCCTTCATCTCACTTTTTGTTTTGGTTCAGAAGCAAAAAGGCAGTGGCAAGTGAAGTGAGTGGGTACTGAATGACATATGCAAAACCAACAGTTATTGTATAATACCCCCATTCCCTCCATTCCACCCCTTTTCCAGAGCTGGAGGTGAAAGCCAGTGTACCATATTCAAATAAATAATGACAGGCAAAATTCACAGTTGGAAAATACAGAGATTGACCAGCATTATCCAAGTTTCACACGTGACTGGTTATTAGACAGATTTCTGCTATTTCCCTGCTTCAGCTTCCATGCTCAAGCTCTGCTTTTGGAGAAGCAGCAGCTCATAGGAGCAAGCTTGCAGGATGAGAGTTGCATGGGAGTCCTTCCTTGTGGCACTCCTGTGCCAGCAGGCAGCCCAGCACTGGAGGAGGCTGAGGAGGTGGTTCATCCTAGCATTTTGAAAAAGCCGTGGCTGCAGCAACTGAATCAGGAGCTACCAGGACACAAGAGCAGTGTTGGTAAGGGAATGTGATCTGCCAGGTGCTGTCAAGTGTGTTTTTCCAAAACAACGCAGATACAACCTTTATGGCTTAAAGTGAGCACTGTACAGGAAATTAAATACATGTGACAGAGACAAGCAGAGCTCAGAGACCTCATAAACACAGATGGAGCCATCTGTATCTCCAGTTCAGAGAACACCTGTTAACAGCTCACATGCCACATGCATCCTGCTGTTGGAAGAGTCCTCAGGAGACCTGATTCCCAATCCACCTCATTCATCATCAGGCTTCACTGTTTCTCTCTAGAGAAGCTCACAGCAAGGAGAGGGATAACAGATGCTGGCCCAGCTGGTCTGCCTCAAAGAGAGCTCTGCTTGGAGACCTCATCTCCAGTAGGAAGTCCCACAGCACTGTTTCTTACATTGGAACCTTAAAGAAGTGTCAGCCCTGTTGCCAGCATGTACAAACTCCACAGTCAGGGATTCCCAGGATCCCTTGTTAGCACTCACTGAGCAGTCTTGCAGGCCACAGCTGTCACACTTCACGTGAGCAAAGGCAAGGTGACTGAAGTTGCTGGATCCTTGCCAAGACCTCTGAATTGAATTCTGAACTGCCCAAACTTCAACCTGCAATGTTTCCATGCCTACTTTGACCCCGCTTAAAAGCACGGTGTAATATGCAGGGAGAGAGTGGAACATCAGCAGCGTCATTCAGGCTGAGATCCACATCCTTGTTCCTCAGTCTTTATCAGGATAGTTACATGCTTACATTATTATCATTAGAATAGCTTCCAGCTTTGGAAGCTTCCAAATTACAGAAATCAAAGAGGAGAGAGAGCAGTAAGAAGCATACTAGAATATTAGGGGTCAGTAGGTTCCAGGAGAAAATCTGGAATTTTTCAAGTTTAGAAAACAGGAATTTACTTGCAAATTTGTTCCATACTAAAAGGTGAGAAAGATATGAAGAGGGTACAGGAAGGAGCAAAACAAAAATGGTGCTGGCCATATACCACAGATCTATAAGGTCTCAATGACCTTTACCTGCTTTATAAATGAGATGCACCAGAATTCATATCACCGACCAGGCTGCATTGGAATGAAAACATTGCAGCCATTCACACAAATAGTGCAACCAGAAAGACAGCTCCTGGTGCAAGAAGTCTGCGGTGCAATGCAGGTGGAAATGGAAGTGCTTGCTAGTAAATGATCTCATACATTTTCTTTCTTGTAAGGAATTCACCTGCAAAAGAACCTGGTGAGCCTGGTTGCTTCCCTGTTCAAAATTGTGGCTACATTACTGCATGTAGAGTAAGACCAGCCACCTCAGACTTGTGCTCTATTACTGGCACAGATTTCTCTCTGCAGAGTCAGAGCCAGGGGTGAATCCTGGGGATTTCTTCCCAGGATTCCATCTCCCTCCGTGCTTACAAAACCAAAAGAACATGAAAAAACATGGAATCTGTCATCTGTCGTTCTGCCTCCTCTGAAATCAAACTGGCCATTGACTTCAGCATTGCAGGATCAGGACAGTTATTTACTTCCAGGCAACCAGTGCAGAGCTCTGCTGCTGAGAGATGGAGCAATCCCTTCTGGGAAGTTTTCATTACCACTGTTTAATGAGGAACATGAAAAGGGCACGGTGGTCTCTCTCACATACAACTTCCATGCTTCTGTGAGGCTTTGCCAGTGTTGTCAAGCACATAATTACTGTCCTCTGTTAATAATGAATAGGGTGTAAACATGTGCTACATATCCAAATAACACATATGAAGTATTTCCCCCCCCCCCGAAAAGAATTTATTCCACTTTACTTTGAACTGATGCAGAATATTGTATAACAAGTAACTCTAGGATAAAAGGTCAAGCTAGAATTTTTCTAAGACCGGGAATGAAAACAAATACTACAAACATTACACAACAAAAAAGCCTAAATATTATCCCATGAGGAACTGTTGTGTTTTGAAGAAAACAGTGTGAGTAACAAAGAATTCCTTCTGGACTTCCAGAAAAGATACTTGATTAGAATGTCTACGTGATTTTCAAATGCTCATCAAGAGCAACAGCTGGTAGTGACCAAACTCCTCACACATCTGGTCTAATCCTTTCACAACATTTTGAAACTCCAAGGAAAAAAAAATCATCAAGAAGCAAGATGTGTATAAAGCAGAAATTTTTCTTCAATGAGGCTGTGACAGGCAGAGTGATGAATTTATTTCCAAAGTACCTGGTTTTAATAAATACAATCAGCAGTAAATTTTTTTCCCACAAAACAGGCAACTCTTGTGAGAAGCTGGATTTATTCCTTTGCACATCAGGAAGGGCTGTCTCTTCAGGTCTCAGCAGCAGAAAAAGTGCACTAGCAATACTCTCAGTGAGAGTGAACAAACCTTTTTTTTCTGTTTACTGACTCCCAGATCTTCTTGTACAGCTATAACCATCATAAATGGGACCTCATAACACTCTTCCTCTCCTCGCTGTTAAACAAGGTGTTACTCAGTGTGACAAACCAACATACTGGGGACTTCTGACAGTGTATGGCCATGAAATGTTAGATGCAATGAATGAAAATGCCCTGATTATTTTGTATAAGTAACTTTCAACTGCAGTAAATGAAAAAGTATGCTTAGACAATTAACATTTTGTCTCTATACCTAATACATGAAAATTTAGGCACCCCAAAGTTTTGGATGTTATCCAAAGTAAATGGAGCATTTGTGAACTCCTTCCATGATGTTTGGGCAATTCCAGTGTGAAGAAAAATGAAAAACCAAGAAGTACTTCATAGCTAAGGGTACCCACTCTCATACTGAAAGGAAAATATTAAAATATCTGCTGAATAATAGTAATAATGATACCAGCAGTAAAGTTCCATGATACTGGATGGGAACCACATTGAGGAAAGAAGGCTCATAATTTGTAGTCAAGCAGGTTGGCTCTACCTCTCTCCTAAGAGTGTATTTATAGCATATTTTACATCCTCAAAATGAGAACAACAAAAATACCTTCAAATATTAATTCATAAATATTAAATCAATTTCCATCCTTGATCTTATTTCTTCTACCACAACATTGTTTACTGGTTGCAGGAGATATCATACATAATGATCAAGAGGTATTTATTGGTGTAGAGCTCAAAGCCATTAATGCATAATATGAAGGATTATTTCTGATAATAGATGCTGAAATCTCTGTACCTGAGATTGTTGGTCACTATCAGGTGTCAATAGAAACACATATAGATGTATATAAAAACTTTTATGGTGTAGATGTAGAAATTTGTCAAAAATATTTTTCTTTAATCCTGTCTTAGTAAATGCATCTCACTGATGTTGCTTTCCTCTGGGAGAGGAAGACAAATTTTAAGACTTGGTTGTGTGACAGTTATGGTTTGAACTTCACTGGGGCACCATTAAAAAAACCAGCAGTTGCCAGCAGCCAGCTATCTTGTGGTTGCATGTGAGGCACAACAGCAACAAGAGCACACGTCCTGGGCAGGTCTGATAATCATGTTTGCAGCTGGAGTTTTTTATGGATGCTGTACAGAAATTGGACTTTAGGCAATGCTCATTAAAAAGAACAAAAATACTTGCAAATGCAGTTTTGAATTCAAATTTCAGAAAACACTTAAATGCTTCTGGTTATTTTTCCTTTCTACTTTCCCTATTACATTCATGGCCTGGAATACACAACTGCAATGAACAATGGCTTAATTTTCAATTTTATCTTTAAACATGAGTTTAAAAGTCATGCCTTATTCATTTTATGGTTCTTCAAAGTCCAAAGGTCCCCAATAATGAAGTTTCAGGCATTTGGATAAGATGTATAATAAAATGTAAATTAAGTTCTTCAATTATTGTCTGAAAAAAAAAAAAAATCCAGAAAAAATGGGAGTGTTGCATCCATAATAGATTATTTCTATCAAATACTATATATCACTTCTTCATACCAAGGGCTAGAGTGAGCTGCTGCCTCTATGGATGTTTGCCATGTGGGCTGCAGACATCTGTTGAGTGTCAGGGAATGTAATCAAAGGATTTGCCAGGAACTCCATCAAAATCATGCCTTTTACATTTTTCTTAGTTGAGAACACCATCCACAGTAGATTAACCTAACGGAGGGTAACACGTTGAACTGGAAGCAAAATGTTTAAAGAGATGCAAACCTCATTGTTAACTCCATGAATTCTTCAAAATGTTGTCCTTAAAAGTCAAGGTGGACTGCAGATGGAATGCAACTATCACCCAGGAAAGCTCCTGGAACAGCCCTGCTGCTGGCCCTTGGAGCTGATGGAAGATGGGCTCTGTTCACTCCTCACTGCTTCCACAGAGTTTATTTTTGCCCTGAGATATCTAGAAAGGCAATATTCTCAGCTTGGATAGCCATAGTTCCTGGGGAACAGGAGAACAGCTGGATGTATCTGCTTGCCTCCCAGACTGCAATCAAGGGAAAAATACATCTGCATCCATACAATTTTCTCCTACATAGCACTTCATTCCAGCCAAGTATTTATCTCCACAAAAGCCAATGGAAATGGAGTCTGTGCACACATGGGACAGAAGAGTTTGTTTTCGTGTTGTCTCAAGGCACTTGGTGTTGCTTTTACTATTCCAATAATAAACCCCTCTCTAGATGTCCATTCATCAGTCTCTTTTCTTTCTACAATGGTAAATAAAAAAGTAAAAGATAGCCACAAATCTCAGAGTCTTAAGGTTGTTATGCCTCACAAATTGCGCAATCATGTTTTTCATATAGCATAGGGTCATGATATGAATACTACAGAAGTAACTAAATAGAAGAGTTCTGGCATCCTTCATAAATTATTCTATGTCAGACCACAGAAAACTGCTCCTGTCAGCTGAAGCTTTACGATAAATTAGCCCAGGATAATGGTACCACCCACTAGGATGGTTAGGGTTTAGAGCCTGCTCATCCTCTCTGACAGACTTGTTCATTCAGTGATTTATAGCATGGCACACAACACTTCTGTCCAAGAGTGAGCACTCTTTGTGTGGCCATTTGCAGCTACAGAGAGAGGGGAAAATAAAGATTTGAGGATTTAGAATTTTTCAGAGCAATTGAAAACCCCACTGAAAAAACAGCATGATTTAAAACATTCACGCGGGCTGAGTTCCTATCCCTCCTCTATCAATGGGGTGGTCAAAAATTATTTCAATGCAGTCAGTAAAATTACAGGTGGGTAAAACTACTATGGGAGAAACAAACACCAGGCATTTCTTCTCAGCAAGGATGTATTCCAAACTGAGGGTATTCCTCCTGAAGGAAAGCCTCTAAAACCACTAGCAGCTCCCAGAATTTAGGGTCAGAGTTGTCCCTAGTTTTATTCTAAAGAAAAGGTCAAGTCAGGAGGCTCAGATGCACATCAAAATGTCCTCACAGCTGAAGGAGAATTCAGTTTCAACAGTTTCAGGACAGTATCTGCTGTAGATCACCAAATATTGACTGACTAAGCCACACGAATTATCCTCCATGGTTACTATAATGATAATATGAATAATAATGAGCATGTGTAGCTGGTAGTTGCCCAGCTGGAAAACATAAAGTTTCCGTATATATCTGCCAATTGGACTTTTAATGACAAAACCACAGACGCTCGGACTATTTGAAAAAGGACAAATGGAATAAAAACATACTATCTCTGTGAGAAACTATTTGATTTGTAAACTGCAGCATTGTAAAACAAATGTCATATGTGTAGAAAAAAAGGAGTGGAAATGGTTCTTGAACACATATGGAAGAAAGTTTTCTTGATTTAGTGCTTATTGCAATAAAACTTACGATTAAGAATGCAAAAGCAGAAATATCACTGCTTTTGACTATTTCTTAATGTTTATCCAAAGGAAATTTCTTATCTGGGGGAGGAGGAGGAGCAATTCAGTAATTTTTGACCCCAGGCTGATACTAAAGCAATCTGAAACAATACGGGCCCCGGGGTGTCGAAGCCAGCTGCCTGAATTCCTCAAAAATATATATATTTACAAAGGCTATTTTGAGTTCTCTGCATTTCTGTAATGGAATCCAGCTGCTCTGACCTTTGGAAATTACCTCGTACAGTGTGAACAGCAGCACAGATAAGTGTTACGTTAAATTGCAGTTAGAGTCCAACCGCTCAGCATTTCGCTTAAAGGCGTGACGGAAAGCAAAACAATGGAGAATATTACACCTCTGGTCTCAGAAGCAAAATAAAGACTTCAGTCATGCAAAATAATGGTTTGATTAGACCCCTTCAGTGAAAATAATATATGCTAAATAAAACTTGAAGGTGTGAGGGTACGCTTTTACAAAACACCAGGAAACCAAACTTGAAAGAGAGGATCTCTCCTCTCATCTCACTCCTGAAATAATAATTTTATCTTCATTCTTCCAGGACTGTTTTAGGAAGAAGGACCCTGAAAAGGGGCTTGGTTTAGAAAAGATTTATATAATATTAAAAATCCAGATTTCAGTTCTGATCAAACTTGTGCAGAACAAAATGGCACCAAAAGGACTAAGATGGGATCTAGCACAGGCCTCTTTCATGCCTACTTGGAGAAAACTGATAAAAGATGAGCTTTAGGGCCAAAGTCCATGGGAGAACATCCTTTGCCTTCTGCAAATGTCAAATGAGACCTAAATACAGAGCTTGTGAAAAAATTCTTTCGTTTTTAACAGAGATTTGACAAAACACATCTCCAGCCTTCCAACCAATCAGACTCTTCCTTTGCCCAGCTCTAAGTAAGAGGCAAACACTTTCTCTAAGATCGATGCACACGGGATATCCGTGTGAGCCTTTAGAAGGGAGAAGATGCCTCAGTGCATCCCTCTGGCCTTAGGGTGCATCCCAATATCTACCATGGCTTTCCTGATCCTGGTTCCTTCCAGAGGGGCAGGTCCGTGCTTTGCCCAAGCTGCACATCCCACCAAGCACTGCATCCATCCCTCGGCTGCACCAGGCAGTGGACGATGGCAGATGGATCTCCTGAGCTGAACGTGAGGCTCAGAATCCACTCCTCACCCACAGGTCTCAGTGGCTTTTCACATCACAAATCCTTTGTTTTCAGCCAAGGCCTGAGCATCTGGAAGAGGGAAGAGCTGAGCATTCTGGCTCTTGTCTTTTTAAATCTCATCAGGGTCAACGTGACTCACATCCTTTGAGTGTGTGACTCCAGATTTTTTTTCCTATTGCTCGGTATTTTCATGTTTCTTTCTTGAGGGTCCTAAAAAACTGATGAGAAAACATAGCTGTGAAATAAAACCTGCAAAACCAGCTGCACTGAGGCACGCATCAGAAGGCAAATCAAATGAAAAAAATCACTTATTATCGTTACATTTGATGACTTTAATTCAATCTCATCACCTTTCCAATATTTATCCAAGAATTTTTTATGTCTTGGGGTGGGTCATATTGGTAAAGTCAAACTTTGGGAACTCAGTAAGTCCTTAGAGCCTATTTCTACACCCATTGGATCCTCTTCAAATGCTACTGCCACTCTCTCTCTGCTAAAATGCGAAAGCAAGGCCAGCTGCTGTGGGAATGAATGCAGAAGCTGGACAGACCCATGATCCTGCTAAGATCAAGGCACGCTGGACAAATGTGCGAGCCTTTAGAAGGAAAATGGTGCTTTAGTGCATCCCTCTGGCCTTAGGGTGGCAGCCTTGCCGCTGTACTGAGAAGTACACCGTATCCACGTGCACTTCTCCCTTCTGCAAACCAAATCCCTTTGAGAGCAGACGGCTTTGGGCATCCCCTGGCTCCTTCTTACAAACAAATCCACCTCTAACAGAGCTGTAGGGCATGCAAGCAGGGCTGGAAACTCCCGGGCTGCCTGCTGCTATGTTCTGAGTCAGCAGAAACATGCCTCATTTGCTGTTTGATTTTCTCTGTCCAGATTAGGCTCCCAGTGCCTGCTACTTGATGCCGAGGCAGAAATGATGCTGCTCCGATACTCCAGAGAGAAGTTCTGTTAAGTGATGTCAGTCAAGGAAAGTTTTCACATCTGGACAACCAGCTCAAGAAAAGAGACTTAATAATTCCCAGCGATGGCTGTCCTAAGTGTCGGACATATGAAAAGAACTAGGTGCCCTCAGCTGAGCTGATCATAGGATAGTTTGTGTTGGAGAGACCTTAAAACTCATCTCCAACCCCCTGCCTTAGGCAGGGACACCTTCCACTATAGCAGGCTGCTCAGAGCCCCATCCATCCTAGCTGGGATGGGGCATCCACAACTTCTCTGGGCAAGCTGTTCCAGTGCCTTACCTCCCTCACAGTAAAGAATTTTTTCCTAATACCTAATCTAGTCTCTTTCAGTCTGAAGCCATTCCCCCTTGTCCTGTGACTACATGCTCTTGTAAATAGTCTCTGTCCATCTTTCCTGTAGGCTCCCTTCAGGTTCTGAAAGGCTGCAATTAGGGCACCCCAAAGCCTTCGCTTTCCTAGGCTGAACAATCCCACATCCCTCAGCCTATCCTCATAGGAAAGGTGCTCCACCTCTCAAATCACCTTTTTGGCCTCCCCTGGACTCTCCATCAGGTCTGTGTCCTTGCTGTGCTGGGGACCCCAGAGCTGGACACAGCACTGGAACTGTGGTCTCACCACAGGGGAGTAGAGGGGCAGAATTACCTCCCTTGACTTGCTGGCCATGATTCTTTTAGAGCATCCCAGCATACAATTGGTTTTCTGGGCTGCAAGCACACATTGCTCACTGATGTCCATCCTCTGATCCACCAGCAGCCCCAAGGCCTTCTCCCCAAGGCTGCTCTCAATCTGTTCATTCCCCAGCCTGGACTGACACCATGGGTTGTATTCAGGTCTTTGCCACAACAAGAACCATCACACCACATATCAAAAAAATGAGCTGAAGCCGCAGAGTGGTTTCACTTATGTATTGTGAAATCCAGGGCTCCAGGACTTTGAGATTTTACTTTCCCCACAAGTATCAGACCAGTAGCTCAAACAAATAAGGGGAGAACAAGAAGGGAAGAGAGAAAGGAGGTTTTATAGAATCGCAGAATGTGCAGAGTTGGAAGGGACACACGAGGATCATCAAGTCCCACTCCTGGCCCTGCACAGAACACCCCAAGAGTCTCACCACGTCCCTGAGAGCACTGTACAAATACTTCTTAAGCTCTGTCAGGCTTGGTGCTGTGACCACCACCCTGGGGAGTCTGTTCCAGTGCCCCACCTTCCTGGGTGGAGAACCTTTTCCTAATATCCAACATTCATGTCCTCTGACACAGGTGATATTGAAGACATGCTTAAGGAAGAAGAGTTCAAGGAATCAACCCTTATTGTCCAACCTAAAAGAACTTTAGGATTACATAAAAAATGTGAGGGGATGACCCAGTGAATCAGGAATAGCTGACCTGTATTATTATTGGCCCAGAGAAATTCCAGTCCTGGGATGGATTTCCAAATATGCAGAACACTCTATTGAAATGTAGAAAAGCTGTAGGTGCACAACACCTTCTGAAATCAAGTATATTATGTTTAATTGGTTTTTGGTTTTTTTCTTCCCCTCTAGCCCTGTGGCTGACTGTATTTGTGGAGGCCAGCTGGATCCAATTCCTAGGACAGTAGTATTACACTCCATCCCCCCCCCCCCGCCCCCCACATTTTCCCCTTTTACATCAGTAAGTTGGCAGAAAGGTTATTTGCATCATTGCCCAGAGCCAAAGGTCAGCCTGAAAAAAAACAATTTGTGAATACTTTTATGAAGAAGATCCAAACTGTAAGTTAATAGCCTTACTTTAAAAAACTATCAAAACTACTTTTTTGTTCAAAGTTAGATTGATGTGGAAGGAGATTCCAGATTGTGGAACATGCATGATGTAGAAAGGTCAGGGGGAATGAATATTCAAGATTCAGAGGCACAAACTTCCCACACATTCCATCCAAAGAAGAATTTTTCCTTTCATATTCTGCTGGTAGGATATTATACACTGGTTGTCAGTTCTAAGCACCAAAGTGTAAGGTTATTTTTTAAATTTTGCTGTTCGGTCTTCCAAAACCAAATGTCCCCATTGAGCCACTTCCTAATAAGTGGCTGCTTTTTAAATTTGACTTTTGCATTATGACCTATGGTGGGATCCTCTTCAGCTTGGAACGGACCTGTCCACAACTTGGTGTCAAAGGAGTCTCAGGGGAGGCCCTTAACTCCCTTCTGCTTGCTTTGAAAATCTGCCAAAGCACAGGGATATTAGGAGCCAGTTCTGGTCTGCAAAAAACCGTAGTGAGTGGCATAGTGTTTACCATGTCAGTGTTTCCATTTGATATTTGAAAACCTTCCATGTTAATGTCTTTTTTTTTTCTAAGGGGAGAGGTAGCCTAATGAGTGCAGGCTAGGTTAAAAAAAAAAAAAAAAAAAGGAAAATTTATTTTCTTCTTATGCTTAATGTCAACTGACATCTGCTACAGCCCACACTGTTCACCCTTTACATCAGAGCATGCACGCTGCCTCCACCTGTACCAACAGAACCACCTTTTCTAGAAAAGGAAAGAAAAACGATGCTCAGAATTCAGACTGAGAAGAACTCCAGCTGGGATGAGGGCTCTCTGCCCAGCAGCCTAATCTGAAGCGAGCTGCATAGAGACCTCCAGCTTCTTACTTTCAGCTCACCTGGAAGTGAAGTCCCTTGCAAAGTGGAGCTGAGAAAGGAGCCCCAACACAAGTATGCCCCAGGAAACGGCTGAGGGGCATTAATGACTTTCTGGAAGTTACCTCTACGTCCATCTCCTTCCACAGAGGGCCTTAAAGCTGTGTGGTTGGCTCGTGCTCAACCTGTGGATGGTGTCTTCCTCTGAGGAAGCCTGACAGCTGATGTGGCCTCTCCAGGTTTCTGGTGAGGGTTGCTGAGATGGAATGTCTGTGAGGAGCCCTACAGCTGCACTCAGTCCTTCTTGCTGCTAGCTGGTAATAGACCAGAGCACAATGGGACTGAATTCCCTGTTTCCATTTCTGAGATAGCCCAGGACCTAGGGTGAACTCAGGGAATAGGATTTGCTACCTCTGCTTGCCTGGAAATAGCAATTGCAAGAGCAACTCCTTTTTTAAAGAAACCTGGAGCAAGTCTGAGAATTTCAGAAGCTGGGCTGATTCTCTCACAGCTGAAAGAGGTGGTTAACAGTCCAGCAGTGCCAAGACTCAGCACTGGAAGAAGAATTCCCTTGTGACAGGAATTATTTAATTTGGCACAGGTGAAGGAGGCAGAGGAGTGAGCAGGCCCAGTAGAAAGCCGGTGTACCTGACGTGGACTTTGCAGGTCAGCTGTTTCCCCGAGATGCTCCATTTGCTACTTGGGAAGAGAAGGAGGTGGGGGTGGAGAGAAAGGAAATGGCCAAACTTAGACAGCTGCAATGAGGACCTGCCAACTTCTATATGATCCACTGTCCACCCCCAGCAAAAGACGTGTGAAGGAGAAGGAACATCTGCACTTCCCTCATTCTTATCTCGCCCTCTGGGACTCATAGGCAGTTGGTTTAAAGCTGTTATGACTTATCTTGGGTGTAAGATCAGCACACACAACCTGTAACCAGCACCCAAAATGAACCCAACTTGGTTTTGGCTGTCTCTGGTGCATAAGTTGAGAGGACTTTGATTTTCATCCAAATAACGCCTCTCTGCCACTAACTTGACTCTGTTCAGATGAACCTAATTGTAAGGTTCTGTAAAAAAGTAGCCAGTGAGGCTTTGCCAAAACCAAACACACTTTCCTCCCTGGATGATTCTACTGTTCAGCGATGGAAAGTCATGAACACCTCATCATGCATCTCATGGATAAAAAGTGACATGCTGTGAATCACTGGAATCCCCTGGTCTGCTTGAATATTTCATTTTTATTGAATGTAACACAAAATGGTGATACAGATCTTTTATTTTCTTCTCCAAAAAGAAAGGCTTTGTTTACAGATAACAGACCTAGTTTTGCATCTTATGTATTTGCTTTGTTCTAAAGGCCATTGTCATGTCTTTTCAGACACATTTCACATCCTTCTCCACACTTCCTCTTTTTTTAAATCTGCCATAAACATGGTGTATAGTTTTTCCTTTTAGTGCACTGTTTAGTGCACTGTTTAAATAGAACAAGCCATTGACAACAAAATATCTTCTTTCACTAGTGATCTTCAGATGTAAAATAGAGTAAAAGTAATTGTTTTTCCAATGATAAGAAATCTTTTTAAATGTATCTGGCATACAGAGAGGTTGCTATATAAACCTTACTTTTTGATTTATTTTGCTTCACAAGTAACTTGTTCATTTTTAAATCCCAGCGCTATTTTCTTCACTGAAGAAGGTCATAGGAGGTTCAATAATGGCTAAAACATCAGCAATAATTAGGAAAGTGTACTGTTCTCTGGAAATAGTGAGCCTTAGAAAGAAACTGATTTTGAAAGTCTAGGGTACTTTAATATTGAGGTTAGGATGCAGTTATGGAATAAATTTAAAATCAACATCACAATGCTCAGCATGACTAATAATTAGCCAAAAAAATGTAACTAGTAGTTCATCAAGGCTCTTCTTGTGTTTAGAACAAATACAAGTGCCAGGTTTATTTTTACTTCCTCAGGCGTGATGTAAGGTTTCTTCCACTGGAAAATCCCCTATTAGTATATTTGTCTGGATTATATAATATTGTCCGTGGGGCTTTTTCTTCTTCTGATGACTTGTACCTACGGAATTCACTTTACAAACAAAGCTCTCAGCCTGTGACTTCAGTGGTTGCTGTGCTCAGGAGTGACCCCTCCGCTACACACTCGTGCCCGAGCTGCCTGTGGGCAGTGTCCGGTCCCAGCCTGCTGCTGGAATTGCCCATGGAGGTCTCTCAACTCACACGAATGGATGCACTTTCAAGTGCCTCTGTTTGAAATTGGTTGAGGAAGCCTGAAGGAACACATGTGTAACTGCTGGCTCTCCATGCTTGGCTCTGCAGCAGCTGACAGTGGCCCACCTTGTCCCACGTGTGACCCGAGTTTGCGAGATGACGGATGAAGAGGTTGAACACAGAAAGGGGGTGCAGTGATTCTTCTAGAAACAGGGAAGTGTCACTAGATACTCCAGTGAACTTTGGCTCATCGGGGGGATGGCTGCTTGTGCTGGCTGCAGGATGGGCTGCTTTTCCATAGAAGAAGGATCAGAAGGTGGGCTGAAGAGACCTCAGACTTGGCCTGCAACAATAACCCAGTCCAAACAAAAAGCTTGAGAGGGTATAAAAGAAGTCTCTTAAATGCAATGAATAGTATAACACAGTACTGCATTTTTCACACAGGCTAGAAAAAGGACCTTTTTAAGATCATCTGTAAAAAAAGCATTTTTTTCCCCCAGACTTCAGAGGTCAAAGAGAAGCCAGGTTGTTTTTAAATTGCATTTTTTTGACTATTTATCAGGATGACAATTCTTCATATCTGATCACCAGGTGTGTTGCGCTAGAATTGGGGAATCACGATGCTAAATTCTAGAGACATACAAGACAGGACCGTGGTTATCTCTGTTTCACAGAGCTTAATCATGAAAAACAGTAATGCTCTTCAGAGAAAAAAAAAGTAAAATCACAGTTTCTGTTTTCTACAAATGAAAGGAAAAAGTGTGTGACTTGGTCTATCCAGATAGATTCATTCTGTTTTCATGGGGAGGGGGAAAAGGGTCCCTTTCAGCCCCAACAGTGTGGTGATGAGTCACTGTAGCTCTGCTGGGTTACCATGTTCTGTGATCTTGGGTTCAAAGACTGGAACAGAAAATCTTTTTAGCTCCAGATGCAGGACTCCGGCAAGAAGTGCAGTAGGTTACTTACTGCAATTATTAGGAATAAATGTTTTCAAATGCAACTACTAGAAGCTGCAGCTATTTAACAATCAGATGAGGATGGCTGTGATAACTGCTTTGCACAACAGATCTCCATCTTCTCACTGCACCGATTTGCAAAATTTTCCACTGCAAAAGCCTGAACAAGTGTCCTTATAACAAAAATCTGCCTTTGGCCTTGACTCTAGGTATGACCAACAGAGCCAAGACTGTGGTTTTGCCACATGTCCTAGAAAAAGAGCAGCAAAACTGGGCTGTTGTAGGGCTACTGACCAACATATTTCTCAGTATTTCCTTCCTCCTCAGGAAGGTGAATAATTTGCCCCAAACCTGGCCAGCTGCATGATGTTTTGGGCTGTGAACCTGAAACCTTTTCCTTGTCCTCCTGGGGGAGTTTCTCTTTTTGGCTACCCTACAAGCCACAGGTGCCCTCAAAGCCAAATGCAGCACAGACAGACAGCAAGGAGGATGATCTGGTTTTCATGCAAGTGCTTTTATAGAGAGAAAAGGGACAGGAAGACACAGTTTCCTTTCCCTCCACTGCTGCCTTGGGCCATTCCAAGTCCTGAGAACACGAACCAGAGAACTTCTAGGTGAGGTCCCGCCATCCACACAGCCCACATGGAGCAAGGGAAGGTCAGAAGTGACTAGCATCTCACCCTCACAGCTTCTCACACCTGCCAGCAGCAGGAGTGAACCCAAGTGGGTCTTTAAAGAAGGTACAGCAAGCTCCAGAGATGGTGCCATCGCCAGCAGCTGCCCGTCTTTGCGAAGGCTGGCCTCGTGCTAAAGATGCAAAACTCACTCTGTTCCCGCTCAGCCACCACAGCTGCTTATCCAGTTCTGGCAGGCCCAGAGGCACAACCTGACCCTTCACTTGCACTCTGGCCCAATTGTGATATTTCACTCCATCCCAGCATTCGCTGCTTGTCATTTATTAACGTGGTGGTCATTTATTAACGCTGCATCACACCCCCTCTTGATCCAGAGCGCTTCCCTGGAGAGCTACATGTGCCCCAGCAGTGCAATAAAAAAATCTTTTCCCCCCTTTTCTGTGGGAAAAGAAAGTGTTGTCTCTGCCAAAGGACATATTTCATGGCTGTGTATTAGGAGGCGACTCATATGCCTGGTGATTTTTATTGAGCTAGTGTGAACTAGTGAGAACTCCCAAGCCTTGTATTTAAATAAATTTTCAAGGAAAAGCATGCTAGGTAGTTTGCAACCTGCCCTCCTCTACAATGGGCCCTCCAGGTAAGATTGATGCCATTCAGCTCACTGTATTTGAGCCTGCAGGAGAGCTAGGAGGGTGGAATGGGTTCCCTGAATCACTCATGCCCCACCTTTTTTGTTTAGAAAAATAAACTGGGCTGTGCAAATACTTTGCTGATCACAAAATCTACTGGCAAAATTATTGTATTCTTCATTTTGTACAAAAGGGAAAACAAATGCTGGCAAGGATCACAGTGTGGATATTTATGTCAAATCCAATAAAGGCCAGAAAACCACAAGCACTAGTCAGCATCTAAACTGATATGAAATCAAAAGCCATTTTTGTTAAAGTTGGTTGACATAATCTAGAGTAATTCTTAATAAATCCTTTCAACCAGAAAGGGGTAACAAGTTCAGTTTAAACTGCTGGGGATTGCTTCACAAGAATAAGAAAGATAAATTGAAGGGCAGTGTAGAAGGCTGTATGAGAGTATAAAAATAAGAACGAATAAAATGTTTTTAACAGAGAAAAGGAGAGAGCAGTTACAATTAAAATGTACCCATGGGATAGACATTTCTTAAACAAGAAGGTAGTATCACGGTGAGGGTAAGATTTGTCACAAACACAGCATTCATTTTCCTGGGGTGCTGTGAAAGCTTTTTGAAATAACTAGGAGCAAAGAAGGTCACGAGTGATCAAAATGTGAATGTTCTCCTTTCTCTCACATTGTAGCTCAGGCAGGTTTACCTTGGCTGCTCAGAAGATGCTGCACTGCAATTACTGCTCTAGGCTACCATATCGTAGGCCAAAGCCTTTCAATCGCCCTTCCAGCCAAAAGGCAGCTACTGACACCTCAAAAGATCCAGCTAGGTTACCTCTGAGGAAGCTATAACTTTTGTTAAACTTTCGTTTCAAATCAGTAGAAATATTTGCTTTGCAATGTAAATTCCCCGTTCTCATGAGAGATCAGCGCTCAACATCCTGTTTCCACCTTGTTTTTTTCATTAGGATTGACAGAGTTACGTGGGACTTGAGGTTCAAACTAAGGATAGAAACTGGAGTTTCAGCTCCAGTCCACTGAATTTAAATAGTTGAATTTGTTTATTTCTATAAAAATTCTCAAATTTTCCAGAAAACGTTTTTTTCTGGTGGGTTCCAATTATATCCACATACTGACTGACAGCTGGGCAGAGTCACCACGGAGGGGATGGCATTTGAACTGCCTTGTGGCTAACTCTGGCAGCTGGAGAAGTTCATTGTGTCCTAATCCACAAGTCATCCTTGTTTTTTTTCTGGAACACTTCTTCTCAAAGACAGACTGACTTGACATGATGATAAATGCTTGTGAACTTAAATCACAGAAAGGAAAGTACCTTTTAGACTTTTATTTTTAAGACTCAGAGAAAAGAAAATGACCTTTCCAAAGTCCAGTGGGATAAGGTTCATATACCTCAGGCAGAAACAGCTTGGCCTTTAGTGTAGAAAGTAGATAGGCAGATGAAGAAACCTATGAATTCCTGTCCAAGATGTACAAATTGATCAGTAATGATATGAAGAACAAAGATTGAGCAGTATTGTAAATTGTTATTTTATAGCAGAATTGTGATACATGCTTCTTCCCTCAACTTTCTATGTTCCACCATCCTATTGTTTTATTTTTTTAAACAGACAGAATGTTTTTAGCACTTTTTTTTTTTTTTTTTTTTTTTAATCTGTGACTAATTCATTACTAATGAACCAATGTGCTATACAGAGGATAAGTTTGGGCTCTTTTCTTTTCTTTTCTTTTCTTTTCTTTTCTCTTTCTTCTCTTCTCTTCTTTCTTTTCTTTTCTTTTCTTTTCTTTTCTTTCTTTTCTTTTCTCTTCTCTTCACTTCTCTTATCTTCTCTTCTCTTCTAATCTCTTGTCTTCTCTTCTCTTCTCTTCTCTTCTCTTTTCAATTTAAAATGCATCTTCTTACTAGACTAAAGTAAGGGAGAGGCAAGGGAGTTTCTGAAAACCACAGTCACAAGTTCAGGTTCTTGTTACAGGCACATATATGTCTCCCTGTCTGGGTGGAGCTGCCCTGGGTTAAAGCCCCTCTGAAGGTTTCAGGCAGTGGGAGTGATATGTGCTGCTCTATGAATTTGCTGGGAGAGGACTTTTCCTGCCATTTTACCACTCTTCAACTTTGAACATCTTTAAATTGGTTGAGTATGAATCTTCAGCAAGAAATGGCTATAAATTGTGGGGAATCCCTTTTGGGACACTGCATTTGTTGATTCAGGGCTAAGTGACTCAATTTGTTATTTATTTAAACATTCCATTCACCAGTACATAGCCACATAAAATGTGGAATCACATTCTTGTGAAAATCCTAGAGGACAGTAGGCCACTGACCCATGCCAAATTTCATTTGAACCCAAGCCAGGTTTGTTCAGCTCACATACACAATAGATAAAAAAAAGGAATCAGTCCACAAGTTACAGTACATGCTCAGAAACCTAAATGTATTTACCATATATCTCAGATCAGGGTCAAAATATTCCTCCTCTCTGCAACCACCTGATGACGAATGAAGAATAAGGAAACACAACTTAGTCAAAGCATTTCATTTAAAAAAAAGGCAAGATTTTATACCAGCTAAACCTTTCTTGCAACTTGCTCCTCAGATTCTGAAGTACAGCAGCATTCTGCTGCTAGAGAAGGGCAGCCCAAAGAACCCTCCTTTTCTGGAGACACATCTTCAGTGCAGACAGCATCTCTTTCCCAGTATTGCATGACTTAGTTCCATCACTACCCAGAGTTAGAAACTGCTTTTTTGTAACAAATACATAAATATTCTTTGAGAAGTGTCATTCTTCCTCTGCAGATTAGATTGGTGCAAGGCTTCAGAATGTATTACAACAATGAAGTTGAGTGCTTAGCAGTTTTACTAAAACAGTTGATGAAATACAAATTTCAGAGAGCATTAAAATGAATGAAATATTTAAACTTTCTTCACAGGACTTTCTATTATTTAATCTTTTCAAGGTAAGATCATTCATGTGCTTCAGTAACAATTTTAAACAAACAAATCAGTTAATCTCCCCTTCTATATAAGACATTAATTATTCTGCTTTATTTTTGTTAGAGAGATAATTAAAACATGCAGTTGCAAAGCAAGACACTGCAACTGAAGTTAGAGAATGCTCTGAGGGAAAACTTTAACCTTCAAGAGAGAACTGTTTCTAGCTGGAGAGTGTGAGCCCTTTTGAGTTTCTAGGTAGGGGAAAAAAAAAAAAGAGTCCTCACGGCCTAAGACATGCTCCAGATAGTAAGTTCCCATCATCTTTAAAAATCCACCTAGAAAGACATACTTTCAAAGATGGCAGTGCTTCCCTTGCCAGGTGGAAAGGCAGTTAGGGGGCAGAGAGTCAGGAAAATATTATGTGAATCCTCTGCTGTTGTAGGGTTTGTTTGTTAGCCTGTATCCTTAGAATGATTTACAGACAGTTCACAAAAATTTAAAGTCTGGTCCCAGGACCTTACAACTCACATTTGACCCTCATCTCAAGGATCCTAACATTAAAAGTATATTATTACCTTATATTCTACACAAAGCATCTTTTACAAGAGGAGGTACAATATCGAAAGGCTGTGCTTTTATCTTTCAAAGCCAAACTCCCCATTTACATTTCAGGGTCATTAGAAGTTGGCTGAAAAGAAAACACCTAAAAGAAATTCAAGCATAATACGAAATACCATTGCTGGTAACCAAATCCAGCCTCATTAATAACAGTTAAGAAATGAAAAATGTATGAGAAGGTGGTGGGAGCATAAGAATACAAGAAAAACAAACAAAAGCCACATCTGAAAATGCAGAACTTTGGTAAGTGGTATAGAGACTCACATTAGAGAGACACCATAAGCCTGCAAGCAGAAGTGAATTGCCTGATACACTGAGGAGACAGTTACAGACAGGTATGACTGACTGGGAGTAAAAGAGGTGGGGTAGGCAATTTAAAGAAAGAAAACCAGTTTAATCAGAAATGTCTGGCCAGGTGAGAATATCACCCAGCAAGGTCTAGTAGCTATAGATGGTGAATTGTCCTCTGGGAGGGGGGGGAAACAGAAAGAAGCCCAAGGTGCTCTGGAAACAGGAAAATTAATAAGTGAACAGAATAAACTTTGGATGCTCTCTAACAGTTTAATATCTTTCTTATACAGTGGTGCCCAAAACTGCACACAATATTCAAGGTGAGGCTGCAGCAGAGAAGAGCAGAGTGGGAAAACCACCTCCCTCGATCTACAAGGTGTTACTTGTTTTGGTGTCAATTCAACCTGTATTTCTCTCAAAGTTTCTGCTCAGTGGTTTGAACTGAAGTATTTCAGTGCAAGGCTCCCCTTGTGTGTTCTGGCAGGAGAGCTGATTGCTATGGGCTGTGTGTGTTGTGTGGGAATTCCTGACCGTGAGGGAGCGGGGCAAGGCCAATAGTCAAAGAAACTTAAGAGATGTTCTGGAGGGTGCTGAGCAGATGGTAGACTTCTACCAGCAGCTTTTCCAAAATTTAAAGTGCAGAAGTTGAACAGTTCCCTGGGTGACAAGGAACCTATACAAATGTAGTGGCAGAATGTGCTTTTTCCTAACACGTTCCAAATTGCCACATTTCTATTTGTAAAATAGAGGAAGACCATTTCTCCCCTGCTGTAAATAACATCAGCTTGTCATACTTGGTACCCACTTTTTCCCTATTTCAAACTCACCTTACAGAGATGAAGATGAAAGTTATTTTGAATTTGCATTTTACCTATGTAAACTGGTTCTGCTTACACCTTTCTCCTCTGACTGTTTCTGGGAAGTACAAAGCCACCTGCTCAATGTTAAAATGTCCTTCTTAGATCTGGGTGATCAGATCACAATTTCATTATAACAACAACAAAATCCTACTTTTCTTCCTTTATTAAACACTCTTCAGGTTCCCAGATTAGTCTTTTAATTCACAGACTAGTTGGTCCACTTCATTCTCATGACCTCATCCTTAGGTCATATATAGGAAATGGCTCATGGATACCAAGAAATTTTACACAACTAGGAACAAGGTGAGACAACCTTTCTCAAAATATCTGCTGCTGCCAAGGGTTGGTCATCATGGCATATAGAAAAAGGTACAATTTGTTACAGAAATCATGGTACGTAGGTTAATAAAAGTGATTCTTCCTATTTAGATTCATACAGAGATATATAAATAGTTATATTTTAAATACTTTCACTTCTGTGGGTTTTTTTCCTGTCAATATTAAAGATGTTGCAGTATTCCTTATGAGTCAAAAGTGCCTTGTTTCCTTTATATGGAAAATTCATTTTAAAATAAGAGTTCTCACTACTGTAAAGATCAAGTGTCTATCTCTGGGAGATCGTTACATTCCTTTTTCAGGAGCCAGGGCTTAACAATGCTGTAGGAAAAAAAAAAAGGGATCTATATGGCAAATCTTGTAGTACAAGTTTTTGTGGTTAACCGAGGAACATGTCATGAGTCAAGCCTTTGGAAACAGTTTAGTAATTAAAGACAAATGCTATGACATAACCATTTACACGCAGCAGAAAGATTTTTAGATTAAATCTGGCCTGACCCATTGCTCAGCAAGTGTTATCTGGGATTCTTGAAAGTCATTCATTTATTTACATACTAATTTGGCCCACATGTTTTATTAAAAACAAAAGCCTATATTTCTCAGAGGAGTGAGCTCTAGTCCAGCTCTGGTTAATGAATTTGGTCAAGCAAGGCATGGACCTATTCCAATGGGTGCTATATGAAGACACTCATGAAGCAGCCGAGAAAGCTTTGGCTTCCCCGCCACCACCCCCCCGCAAAAAAAAAAAAAAAAAATATATATACTCTTTAAGTTCATTTATTTCAGGTAGGTGCCCGAGTCCTGTTTAGTGGCACTATCAATCATACACTTGCACTCTACACATGGTAAATAAGCTGGTGCATAAAGCTAATTTCTGGAGAAAACAGCTAAGTTGGCTAAGGCAGCTGGGCCCTCCCTGAAGGGGGAGAAAGTGTATGGATATAAGCACCTGACACCCTCCTTTGTGCATGTCAGGATGTTACTGGATGCAAATACTGCTCCATGTAATCACTGAGTGTAAATCTACTTCCCTCTTTTTCAGCCAGAATTACCTTGCTACCAGCTTAGCTATCTGAATTCCTTCTGCTGGGGATGTGCTGAAAAGAAGAAAGAAGGTTTATATGGAAGGGATTTCAGAAAGAAATAATGCAACACTTGCTGACAGGAAAGCACCAACAAGAGGAGAAGATCAAGGTACAAGATGCTTCTGACCTGGCATAGAAAAAAGCAGAGAAATAAAGCTGTAAGACTGATGACCAATAAAATTTGAACAAAAATAGAGAAAGGATTTTTTTTGGTTGTTATATTCTGGGCTGCCTTCCTCCCCTGCTCTGTTCTTCTCTTTTGTCAGTGAGATGAGCAGTGTGAGCTAATGGAAAAGAAGGGACTGGAAAGCAACAAAACACAGGGCATGAAGGGGGACTAAATTTGATGTTTCTGCAGGAGAATAGGGAGTTTTTCCAAATTAAAACAAGTTGCCCAAAAAGCTTTTAATTTTCCTAGCCAAAAAGTGACCATGCTCCTTTCGTGCAGGGCCGTGAATTTCTGAAGTAGTGTTGTAAGCAGCTGTCAAGAGGGAAAGGTTAGGCTTTATTGTGAGATGTCCCTCCCACATAAAAGAAGCTTCCAATGACCTATGGAGCTCCCTCTCCTCAGGCAGTGCCTGCTCCCGCGGAGCCATGAGGCAGAGCAGCGCCCGGGCATGGGGCAGCCAGGGTGATCTCTCTGCAGGCCCTGGGGAGCACCAGCTCTCAGTGCCTGTGTGGGAAGAGAAGAACTTTAGGAGACACAGTGACACAGTAAACTAGGAAAAAAAAAAAAAAAAAAAAAAAAAAAAAGGGCATTGCCTCAGGCACAGGTGAGCGCAGAGCTGGACTTGGCCCTGGGATCGGAGCTGGCTGCTCATTCCTGCTCAGGGTGAGTGGAGAGCAGTGCCTGATCCTCCTCTTCTGCTATGGAAGGTCTCAGCCAGCTGTAATGCAGTTGGCAGGTTTGGAGCTGCAGGTGAGGACAAAGAAACAATTAATTTCCCTCAAAGCCCCAAGCTGTTTGTGTTCTGTTGCCTCCACGGCATGGCAATGGTCTCCCCTTAGCCCTGCGGCAGGCGTGCTGACCTGGCAGCAGTTGTGACGGGGACACTGCTGGGCAGTGCCGCAGCTCCAGCACCCCAAGGATCACACCAGGGTAAAGAGGGAACCCCTCTGCACAGAGCAGGTGCTTTTGCACACTGACACCGCTCTTGGAGCAGAAGTGTGCTTGACTCCAGAGTCACAGAATCGCAGAATGGTTTGGGCTGGAAGGGACCTTAAAGATCAGCTGGTTCCAAAAGTCAGGGCACCTCGCTGCAGCCTGTGCACACCTTGCAAATAAAGAACTAGGGGCCCTAGCCCTAAAACTTCAAAAATGGATATGAAAATGATTGCAGCATAAGACAGTATCTTCTAACATGCTTTTCACCTTTTCATGCATCTGCAGATCAAATAGAGGTGAAGGAGAGTGGCTTTCTCTATTAGACAGTGCAAATTTTCTCTAATTTATTTGCTTAGGAGAGGTGAAATCCAATTCAAAGATGCTTTTGCCATTACTAAGTGCTTGGCAGTGGTATTTAAAACAGCTCTTTTCTATCTGTGGCAGCTTTTACCTTTGCTTAAGCCTCACAAACCTGAGATTTACAAGCTAATGAACACTAACTGACAACATGTAGACGATACCCCGTGCACTGGCTCTTTGGTGTAGATAACTAAGGCTTGTGAGTTTACTCTCAAACCGACTGCCTAAGCCTGGATATCTGCTGAGATACTTTATCCTTTTATGAGGGTGAATCCAGAGTGCACTGAGTAATGCATAATAAAATTAGTTTGAGAGGGGAAAAAAGAGAGCAAAAAGATAAGCACAGTAAAATAAGCTCAAATGACTTCACTGTTCAGTAATGACTCCTACCAAATAACTGCATTGTAGTTTTATCTTTCCAACCAAGACTGTGTTAATGCTCTAAAATTAAATCTCTTGTGAAAGTTATCTGGAATTTCTCAAACAAGTTTTAAAGGGGTTTATTTTTTCATCAGAGGTCATGCCTCAAGAATTTGTAGGAATTCCGCCTGGAAAGTAATAATCAGTGGAAACTGGCAGTCAAAGCTAATTTATATTACTCTTCCAGATAAAAATTCCTTCCGTCTTAGACCTGCATTTCAAAAAAGATGATTATCACTCTTGAGAGAATACATCAGTGAAAAAAGAGAAGGAATGACTTAAGAGATGTCTCTCCTGCATCTGTAGATTTGGGGTTTAGAGTGGCTTTTTTATAATCCTTGCCTCTGAAATGTGTGAAGGACAGACAAAAGGGCAGGAATGGGAGAAGGAGAGGTATGTATGGGGAGACACCAAAGCAAGCTTAAGAAATCAGCTGTCAGGTAATTCCCCAGGAATTTCAGAACAAGTGACTTCAAAGCAGATTCTAAAATACTTCGCCAAATAGAGATGCTAGAGCCTATTCTTTTTTTTTTTTTTTTTTTTTTTTTTTTTTTTTTTTGTTCTGCTTGTGGTGTCATACCTTGTCTGTCACTACTGTATCTGCCTTTCTGGCAACACTCAGTTTGATAGGTTAACTGCTGCTAGAGGAAAAGAAAAACCATCTGGTTTTAACTTAAAAAAAGTTTCCAGCTTTACATGCTGGTGGGACAGTTGCCATTCACCAGCTCTTGAACTCCGCCCTATACCACCGGCACCGGGCAGAGGCTGAAATGCCAAAGCTCCTGATGCATTTGGAGAGTGGATTCTGGACCTGTCTGACCCTGAACGAGATTCAGAGGATGGTCAGAAGAGCAGGAGTTGGGATGAAATCAAAACGAGGGCATCTTTGGCAATGACACCGTCGGGGTCTGTCATGTGCCTTCACAGGTGCCTTTTCCATATGCTGGCCCTGCTGGCAGACACTGCTGCCTTCAAAGTCCCAAACTGTCATCACAAGTGGCATCAGTGCGTTCTGGTGTTTGATGTTCCTCCTCTCCTGCAGGGCAGCTCAGAGTGGTGGGCAGAGCAGCTTGTGCTTGGTTTGTCAGCAGCCTTGTAGCTGAAGCACTGATCAGCTGACAGCAGCACCAGCTCGCAGGATGTGCTTGCAGAAAAGCATTTCAAACAACCCCACACAAAGGCAGCATGAGGCTGTTTGTTAACTGGATCTTAGTCTGAGATGCTGCCAAATGCTGCACAGCTCATATAAACATTACAAAACAACAGGGTTTTGCTGTTCTCCTGCACAGTCATGCTAGATCAGATATATTCCTGTTCCATCTCAAAGCAGAATATTTGCGAACGTAGGAAGCCTTTTATTTATTACAAATTTAATCTTTTCTATTATAATATTTCAACGAGGTTTTTTTCCTTTAAATCTGTCAATGCCACACACACGTGCATGTGTGCTTATTTATTTTTTCCACAGAATTCCAAATCATAATTTTGGTGTAAGGCCATCAATAACCCCATGAGCTTCAGAGGATAGGTTATCCTTTAGGAGTGGAAACAGAAGACAGATTTGCTTCCAATGGTGAGCTCATTCCTAGGTCACCACTGAAAGCAGAGGGAGAAACATGCTCCAAAATAAACAATGGCTTGAACTCGAAAGCATTTTTCTTTTAGGGTGCCCAGCTTTGCATGAAGGAATTCCTGTGAATTCTCCTCGACTGTTTTGAGGGTTGTTTTGGTTTCTCAGGTCATTAGTGTGCATTTCCAAAAAACACTGCAACAATGCACTGACTCTGTGATACACTTTGAAGAGGAGCATTTAAAAGAAGTATGTAAACAGGTCCCTCACAGGCTCACAGTTGCAGGTACTTGGAGGAGTGGAGAGCTGGGGGGGTGGACAAAAAACCAGTTAAGAACAATGAGAAGAAAGACCATGACATAGTGAATGAGACAAACCCCAGTGAGTGCCAGACAGTTTAATTCCTTCTAACCTAGAGTTCAGCAGCAGCTATTGGCTAGCAGATAACTGTGTAGACTGCATTTGTAGACACCTGGAATCCTTTTCCAGTAAATAAAATATTAAATAAGCTGTATTAAATAAAATAAAGTCTGAGGTAGGTGGCATAGAACTGATTAATGAAAATTCCAAATTGGTTGCCCTAAATAAAGCAATAACAGGCACCTACTTGTGAAGGCCACACGAAAAGAGTACGAGTTGTGCAGTACCATGTGAGGACTTCCAGGATGCACTCCTTACCAGGCTGAATGATTTCTGTGGCAAAGGAAATCCCAGCCATGAAAAAAACCAGGCAGTTTTCCAGTGATCTGGCTTTGATTCAAAGTGATATGTGCCTTTTGGAATTCCAGGTCAGCAACCAGTAGGATATGGGTTGCCTCTGATTTTAAGGCAGATAGTTGAGAACTATCTGCAGCAGGAAGCAGCAGGAGAAACCCCCAGTTACAGAATTTGGTTTATAAAGAAGTATTTGGTTTATAAAGAAGGAGAATAAACAGTTGGATGAGGTCAGATATTCCCAGTGAAGGATTCAAATACAGAAAGTGGATGGACTCATCTGCAGTGACCAAGCAAACCCATCCTTGGTAAGTGAGGTTAAGCAGGAAACAGGATTCACCTCTCGACAAGCACATAGACAGTGATCATGGTGGAGTTGTGGTTCTTTCTCTGAAGGGACAGAGGGTGGGGAGGAATCAACACACAATTAAGTGAGTGAAAGGTTTCTTACTTGTATTTTCAGGTGTTTAAAAATTAGGGCACTTTGCTGTTGTTGGGACACAGGCGGTCTTTAATTTTTCTTTATATTTGGATGTCAAATTACAGGAAAGATAATTTCAGAATAAAAAAGCAGAGGTTCAATATGATGGTGTCCCACTAATTTGTCTCAGCTTTATGAAACTGATCTTGCTGATTTTTTTCTGAAGTTGATGTATTTGTTTCCTGCATTTTTTGAATGAAAATGCTTTATTGTTTGATAAGCAAAACTGCTTTTCATTTCAAATATCACCTACTTTTAATAACCTAAAAAAAAAAGAGGTGAATTGGAAACAATGGAAAAAGACGAGGTCAATGAATAAGAAAAGTTGTTCATACATTTGTTTCAGAGACCTTAATATCAAATTACCCTGAGCTGACTCATGCTCAGCTTTGTCCTCCTTAGGCAAAAGCATGCTTATGGGGTTGAAAGCTGAGTCCACTGGGGGCCTCCTTCCTCCCTCCTGAATGGAGGCACAGGAAACTTGTTTTAAATGTATTTCCTCCCATCCATCCATCTGCAACAGAGACAAGAGGTGGCCTCCATCCAGCTCATTCAGTGATCTGCTCTCAAAGGTCTTTTAAAACATGCTGTCAAATAAACAGGTTATTTAACTCCTGCTAATCAAATCAAAAAAATCCATAACTATCTTTAAAAAATAAATACTCACTCACATAGCAATTTCTTCATTCCCACCTCTCTAACTACAACTACCATCACTATCTAAGACTTTGTAACAATAACTCCTCTTTATAAGAATAATTGACATGATGAAGATTATTTTAACAAAATAATACAGCTACAGAGAAGAAGAAAATCATAAACGCACAAGCATTAAATTTAATAGGAAAGTCCTCACTGGAGATATTCAAGAACTGTCTGGACACAATCTTGTGCATTGTGCTCTGGGATGACCCTGCTTGAGCAGGGAGGTTGGACCTGTGAGCCGCTGTGGTCCCTTCCAGCCTGAGCCATTCTGTGAAAAATTGTTTAAGAATAAAAATTAAGAATTGTTTACTCCCCCTCTCCCCCCCATATTAGAGTTCAGAGTCGTCACCTCAGAGAGGTTACAGGGGACTTGCTGAGACCAGACAGACACTTTTCCTGCAGAGGATGGCCTTCCTGGCTTGTGACTCCCCCGCAGACACACACTGAAAGGTTGGGAGGAGAATGGCTCGTCTTTGCAGTCACTGATGGGAGGGAGATGTGTCACTGGTGTCATGGCACTCTGCTCTTTCCTGGATGACTTGCTAACTTGTCCTTGACTTTTTATTCTTCAGGGCTTCTTTTGTCACCAAGGTTCTGCACATTACTGTCAGTCATGATTAGCTACTTTCTTAATGCCTCACTACAGACGGCAATCAGCCTTCTTTGCATGATTCTGATCAACGGAGCAAAAACCTGCCATGGCAGAACTGAGGAGACACACTTTGAATTTCTCAGTATAAGATAATTGGTTGAGTTTTGTGCCAGTTTGCTGTTCTATGGGCTTAAATGAAGAGGCCAGACATGACAAATGATCTTTGTAGGTCCTTTGTAGACCCTGGGACTGCGGGCTTGACACCTGGGCTTCAACCCAAGCTCTCATTTCTCATGCTGCTGTGCAGGTCTGGTCTGCACCCCAGTGGGAGCAGGCAGAGGAAAAGCAGCTTCTCAGACAGGCAAATAAAAATGTCGCTTTAAGACATGTTCGAAACAGATTGTCAATGCTACATGCTTTGTATAATCCTATAGAGGATTTAAGAAGCTTGGTAAGCCTAACAAGCTGTACAGACAACATCGTGGTGAACATTCAAAAGCACATTCTAAGAGTGTTTCTCTGTTATCAGAGAAGACAGCATGTAGGACTTTTTTGCTTTCTAAATCTTTCTTTCTTAATTCTCTTCCCCGACTACTGTGAAAATACTATGAACTCTTACCTCTGTCTTCTTGTGCTGGCCTCCCACTCTCCAGAGTGTCCAGCTTTGACATTTGTACCTGCTTTTCAGCTGAAAGCTGGACAGTCAGCTGAACAACCTATGTTCTGTGTTTATTTACTACCAGAGTGCCCTTGGCAAGGTCACCAGTTGGGATGGGGAGAGATGTTCACCCTGGGAATTCTGGCAAATGACTTTATGGGTGATATAATCCAGTTGCAGATCCTGATTTATGGCAGGGAACTGGACTGTGATGAACAAATTACAGCTCTCAGCACATATTCCAACTTCTGCGCTCAGGCAGGAGCTTTTAGGGATTAATTTGTACTTTCCTGAAAGTGGTAATGTTTTCTTGATGTGGAATGGGAGAGGAAGAGAGGACTTTTTTCTCTTACAATAAGATTTTTTGAAAGAGGACAGGTAGGACAAAGAGAAGTCACTGCAGTTCAGTTTTAGGGCTTTTTTTTTCGTGTCCTTTGTAAGTTCCCACCAGTCTGCTATTTTCACTCCTCATTTCTGCCTGTCCCCGAACTGTTCCTGTCTGCACCAGAAGATGAATCAGGCTTTTCCTTTGTAATTACATCGTAACAAAGAGTCATGGGTACATTGTCTCATACTGTCCAACATCACTCTGAATCAACAGGCAAAAACCTCTCTAAAAACACCTGAGACACCTCTAGGAAATTACGGAATGACAATGATAATAAGGTGATGATTACGTTCCAATTCCATTCTGAGGACTGGTGATACATAAGGGGAGGCAGATCAGATCCTGTTTTAACAATTTCTGCAACCTCAAGTAATTTCCACCATTTGTTTCTGTCTAGGTTCAGGACCAAAGATGCCATTACATCATTTACAATTAATTTAAAGGTATTTTAGGCAAGGAAAACTACAATATATATATGATCTCTTTTTAGCTCAATTATATATATAGTCTTAAGAAACCCGTTCCTTACTTAAGGGCACCTTAAAAGGAGTTTTAAAGGAATAACAGACATAGCGACTACTTCAGGTTAGGGTAAAGAAATTAAAAATGAGGATATTTTTTAAGATTAAAAAACCTTGTACATTCATATATATTAAAAAACCCTCTGAGAATTACTCATCACTAGTTCTGAGATCTATAAATTTTAATGAATTAATGTTTTCTATATAAATGTAAAAATGTACTTAAAATTCAAAAGTCATTTTTCCAAAGACAGAATTTGTAACATGCTGTTAAAAATAAACAAATATAACCCAAACTAAAACAGCAGAACCAAGGAGTTTGTTATTGCCCAACTCACTGTAACTCTGTATCTCAAAGCTTCAACTTAGCTATTTTGCCATAAGGAAGGCCAATATCTGGATTACAAAAGAAAAGGAAAGAATGAATAGTAAACATGGTTTCTTGAATGAAATCTTGCTTCAGATAAGAGGTGATTGTGTACTTTTCTAACATTTCTGTGTAGGAAGAAGTAAAATGATTACTGCAGCACTTAAAAATAAGCCATATGATATTAATTTTGGAAAATAATCATAATTTGATTTGAGCAATTACATTGTGGTGGTAGGTCTGCCTAACTTTAGTACATGGAGCTGTAATAAAGCTCCATGTACTCAAGTATAAAAACTTGATTTCTCCTGTGACTCATGGACAAGTCCCTTAGTATTTTTATTCTCTCAGGAGATTTTGTAAAACCTCCCTTGATAATAGCAGCACTGGTAGTTGAGTTACTGGTATTTCCCAGGAGGGGATGCATCTGTATCATATTTTTCTTGCCTGCAAATTATTATCATCTACTTCATGCAAATATTTTGAAACTCAGCAGATTAAAGATGGCATAAAAAATGAAGTCAAACAATTTTGAGCAAAGGTCAGATGAAAGATACCACATGCGAGGTAGAAGGTGTCAATAATTTTTTATCATTAGTACTTCATGATTTGCATTAAAGTTTCATGTCTAGACCCCTCTCACAATCGAGGACACTATGAAGAGTTCAAACTGAGAAAGTCTTATTAAAAACAGTTAAGGTATTGTCTTTAAATAAATGGAAAGGTCTGCAGTGAGTGGCTAAGCCGAGACACCCAGCTTGCCCTGCAGACCAGACAAATGCTCAGGAAATGACTAAAGTGGGACATTCATGCTCACAGAAACTGGCAACAGGGACAGAAGTCAGTGGGCAAAGCTTCTGGGGTTTGGATGACTGGCTGTGGTCACTTCACATTGTTTTCCACTGCACTCACCACTTACTTTCAAAATATCCCATGGCACGCAAGAAATAAATAAAATATTAGGTTCAGAGCCTTTACAATAAATTCTAATGTTTAAACCAGTCCCATAAGGTTGGAAATCCATTTGCATTAGTTGGGGCCCGAATAACTCCAAATGTCACTCTGCGTCTCTGTAACGTCTTCAGAAAGAACATGAAATTGCAGTTTCTGTAGGAAGAATGCAGTTTTTTGTTTTTCATTAATCCATCATTTGTCAATATTGTACCTGTTTACAGTAAACTATTCCTTTCACTCACCATCCTTAAAAGGTGCTGCTGAAAAGACAACAAACTAAAGAAAATGAATGCTATTTTTTAAACCTTTTCCATTGTAAGAGAATTCATAGCTCTGCATTGCCCAAACAGTTTCAGCCTTTACCTTTCAAGAGTTCTTAAGTGAACCACTACTCCATGAAGAGGTTGTTTTACAATCTGTATCACCTAAATGGATTTTTCTTTTACCACAAGCATTTTAGAATTAAGCTCCTGCCAAGGCTGTCCAATTTGTGTGAAAATTATGTTGCTTCCCTTTTTTTATCAGACTTTGTAACAGCTCTAACATTTATTTGCAGCAGTAAATACATGCTTGCAGCAAATATACTCCCTTTGGAACAAAACATGTTCTGTGTGTAAGGTGGCAATTTTCTGATCCTACAGAAAACCAGTGCCACGTTTTCATGGAAATATATAGGAACTAGATTTCAAACATATTAGAAGAACACATCAGAATTAAATTTCAGTGGTTTTTAGGTGTTTTTCTAAGGATGCAGACATGTTGGAGCAGGTTTTCCAAAAGTGTCTAGCCATACAGGATCATTTCTCTGAAAGCAAGTTTCATCAGGATCACACTATCTCTGTCTCTGCTAGTGATTAAACATAAAATTTAATCCACAAAATCGGAATCAACTGGCTCTCCACATAAAAGATCTCAAAATATTTTGTAAGACGTAAAATATCCTGTTCTCTTCCTCCACCAAAATTTCCTAGATTCTGTGAACAGAAGGGTGAAATTTTGGGCTAAAAAATATTTTCATCTTTATTTTATATTGACTGGGTAAAAAGTCTGTTTTTATGAAAAAAGGACAGTAACACTTGAAAGCCTCAACCTCACAGAAATCTTATATGATTTCAGCCTCTAGGACCTCAGGGAACCAGAGAAGTGAGATGTGGTGTTTTCAAATTTTTTTACTTCAAATAATTGAATTAGACATAATGGTGCCTGTCTTGAGATATTACGGATGTTTTAGAAAGATTTAATCAGGGAAAAAGGTTTATGGTAATAATCTAACTGGATCTATGACAAGTTTTATTGTCTCTTCTTTGTCACTATCGCACTCCTCCTTGGAGCTTAAGCAACGCTTTGTAGTGCTTTGTCAAAATCCTGCCTGCACAAAGGCAGCTATGTCCTATTCACTGAGGGACTGCAGATCTGTTTTGTGGAAGCTGCTAATGAGCTAATGTGTTGTTGCTGCTTTGGAAAGCTGATATATGTGCTCTGACACAGCCTTCAGCAGAACAGCCATGGGACTGGAGCTGCTTTATTGCCCTGACCAGAGGTTTTCCCAGGAAGGAGGCAGGCACATAATGGGGACGCTAATCTACTGTACTTCTGATCTCCCTTGAATGACTTTACTGCTACAGACAAAACTCTGTGCTTATTAATCCTTGCCTAAGCCCAAACCACAATTGGTTCCAGCTAAAACTGCTTTGAAGGGTGTAAATTAGCATTTTGCAGATATCTGAGTTGGCGATCCTGCTATTTATCCAATGAGAAAGCGGATTAGGATCATTAGAACACATTCTGCAATACTAGGTGGAAATGATCATCATTCCCAATGCAAATACAATTTTAGTAATCATAGTGTAGAAGGTTTTCATTTAACACTCTGCAAAAAAGCATAGGTCATGCAAATATCTTTGACACTTTTTTTAATTCCACCTTACTAAAAATTGAGAGCACTCGGCCAATAACAGAGGCTCTTGTCAAGTTAACAAATATGCACAAGAAGCAGAAAAATTTTAGGGAAAAGAAAGACAGCTCTCCTGTCTTTTTTCTTCCTTCTTTCAACAAATAGTTTTGTTCATGGTACCATTATTTGAAGGTTTTGACTGCAAAATATTTGAAGTGCAGTGATTTCGTTAATTTGATTTTTTTGATTAATCAAAGAATAAACATACATATGAAAAACAATAAGAACATTAAAGAATGCAGTAGGCATTACCACCCCTGTTATGATGCTGCTGTTGTTATTCTGCTCTCTATAACAAAGACCACAGACTGGGGAGAGACCTCCTGGGCTCTTGGGCCTCAATTACTACATTCTATGAGCTTCTTTCGTAACTAACCATGTTCCCACTGAAAGTAGGTCAGTGTTTCACCCACTTCTCCTGACCAAAAGACTGTTCCAGACTGTATTTAAGCTTCTTCCGAAAGCTTCATTTGTTCATGAATTGTTCAAGCTCATTTGTTCATGGGCCAAGAATATCCTCTAAGTAATTCTTTCCTTTCCCCTTAATCCCCATGACTGGCTCACACAGATTAGTCATCATCATTCTCATTTTTCTGTGCTGGATAAACCAGGGTTTACCCTCCCCTCCCAGAACATGCATGCTGTAATTTAGTTAATCTTTCCAGAGCACAGATTACCAGAGCTCTGGAGTGCAATATTGATGCCAACTCACCAGAAACCTTCACGGTGGTGGTGGTCTTTCTATTTTTGAAATCCTGTGAAACAAATAAGGTTGAAAGCTTCCCAGAAAATGTTATTAACAAGGATATCAATATCAACCAACTCCTTACACTCTAGGGAATTTTACAAATGTGAATCTCTACTTTCTTTAAAATAATTTGTATAGGATGAAAGGGACATAGTCTTAACCAGACCTGTATTTAACTGGATAACTACTCTCATTATAGGCAATTTAATGCCTTTTTTTAGTTTTACCTGTCATTTAGCTAGGGGCCAGGAGCTGGAAGGCAAGTTTTGCTTCGTGATTCTGTAATGCTCCAACAGCAGCATTGTTTGGAGCGAGTTCAGGGATTCATCTGAAGGTAATAGTCAAAAATCCATTCAGCATCAGCTCTTCTCTTAGATCAGCAGGTGAACTTAAGGACAAAAAATCAGTTAAAAGGCAAATATAATCCAAGAAAACATAAAAAAATCAAGAAAGGTATTAAATAAAAAATTAAAAGCCTGCCAAAGTTTTCTATTTGGCTCTCTGGTGTTCATGAACACAGGTTTTATGAAAACTGCTTTGTCAGTATATAAGTCAGGTTTGATTAGGTGTCGATGAACAAATGGAAAATGAACACAATTTTACACATGTAGAAATAGAAAATACTCACTGGCAAGACTTGCAGTTGCAGTTGTGACTATGCAAAAGAGGTTTAAATCACCTTCATTAGGTTTGGTTTATCTTCATCTTTATTCATCCCCATCTCAGATGAGGCTTAAAAATAGACAGAATTATATTTCTTGATAATCTGTAATATTTTTTTTTTCTTTTAAAAGCAACTTGCCCTTTGTTCCCCTCTTTTGTAATTTACTGCAACAAATTAGGAGCCATGGACTTCTACTCTGTTTATGCCTTAATTTTTTTTTTCCTGGAGAGAGGCATTTCAACACAGAAAACTTTTCATAAGTTTCAAAATTTCACATCTTCAACCAAGGTGTTGAAATACCTGTTAAATATGCCTTTGTGGTCTTCAAGGAAAACACAGAGCACAGATTTTCAATCATAAACTGTAACTCAAAGCAGGCTATCACAGATTAAAAATGGAAGAGAAATGAAAGTCAAAATCAAACATGGCTGAGCTCATGTCTAAGCTTGCCTCTTGAGGAAAAGAGGTAAAAGGACACATGACAAATTAAAGTGAAGTCTTCCCTCACTGTTTTTAAAACACAGGTCCTGATCACTCCTGGAATGAGGGGAAAACAATGAGATGCAAATTCAGTCTGAGGACCAGCACCATTACAGAGTCTATAGTGATGTTTCTATGGTTGCCAATGCTTTCTTTTAGATGTCTGTGTTGCACCAGAGCTTAACAATAGAAGGGAGTGTGACTATGTTAACCAAACCACAAAAGATCCTGTTCCACAGACCCCAACGTTTTGAAGGGTTGTTATAAGTGGATGAGTGTGTTTTTGTTTTAAAATACTGTTCTCAGTAATCAATAGATCAAAATTGGTTTTCGTCAAGAAATGAATCATAGAATGGTTTGGTTTGGAAAGGACCTTAAATATCATCTGGTTCCAACCCTCCAACCCTGTTGCCATGGGCAGGGACTGCCTTCCACTAGACCGGGTTGCTTAAAACCACGTCCAACCCGGCCTTGAACACCTGCAGAGATGAAAGAAAACACTCAAGTCTTAGAGCTACCCCATTAGTGCTTACTGCTGGCAAAAGATTTCACTTCTGTAGATCTGTTTGGTAACATGGCTACTGCAATTAATTAGATTTCATTCTAATTTCTTTTTTTTTGATAGCTAAGTCCTATGTTTAAACCATGACTCTGGGTTATATTTGTAAAACCAATGACAAAGAGAACAAACAATTTCTTCATGCTGGCACAAAGCAATTAAAAAAGTGAGATTCCAGAAGAAAGAAAATGATGCAGCTAGTGAGAGCACACAAAATATTCAGTTCAGATGGGTGCACTACATGGGAGAAAGGGAAATAATATGGAAAATTACAGCATTTATAATCCCTGTTTTTCATGTGTTTATTTTGATGTTTTCTAATTCTTGATTTTTTTTTGTTGTTCAACTTATCCTTAACTTGCACCACTTCTGTAAGTCTGTTTCAAAAACTTGAGGAAAAATACATGAGAAGTTTGTTTGTTTGTTTGTTTTTGCATCATACCAAGTAGTTACAGAAATATGGTGAGGTACAGTGGCAAATCTAATTAATAATTTTGAGGGAACAGGTGGGTTTTAAAGATATAACTTTTCCAAGAGTCAGAAAGCAATGTTGGAAATCAGCTGGTTTTCAGGGCAACACAAGCTTATTTAGTTTAGAGAAGGTATTTCTGATATTTCAGAAAGACAAAATGAAGGTGACTGTTTTCTATCACCAGTAGAATGATCCAGAAAGGCTGAAAATTCTGTGAGGTTCCCAGAATTTTCTTCCTTTGGAGAAAGTAATTGAAGCTGCATCAAGCAAACAAATCAACAACTGTCAATCACATCCAGGATGAAGTAAAATCTACTGAATATTAACCTAAGAATTACTCAGAACTTGTCAAAGAGATTAAGGAGACGATGGACATGTAAGCATCTTCTGAAGCGTTTCAGGGTATATAAGCACGCATCAGAGGGCAGAGTTTATCAGTGTCTACTGCTGTGGATCCACTTCCAGAACTTGTTATCTGTTTCTTTTCTTGCTTTTTGGTCCTTGTTGTCAAGAATGACTACTAAGCTCAGCTGCCATGGTTCTTCTTCACTGGCCTTTGCAGTAAGTCATCCTCTATTTCTTATTTTTCCAATCTGCCAAGGCCTCCCATTTTCATTTGTTCTCAGCCTTCATGCTGTAACTGAGGGCTCCACTTTATGCAACATCTCAGCCTCTACAACCGTATTATTTCCCTTTCTCCTATGTAGTGCACCCATCTTCATTGCAACAAAATTTGAAATCTGTTCCTTTAGATCATAAACTTTGTCCTTTCCTCATCAAAATGTCATTTGGCTATATGCTACCTAAATTAATTCCTTTCTCATTGACTGGAATACATACCACTAATTACTGGGAATATCCACAGCTAAAATAATTAACTGACACCCCAGTCAGAGTTTGGGTCACCAGACTGTGAGATAACAAAAGGACAAGTCTTGTCTGGTGGAGCTTGAGTCAAAAAGTTTAGTGAATGACATAAGGCAGCAAAAACTGCAGAGTATGTGGAAGCAGAAAAGCAATTAAGATTGTGATATTGCGTTAGAAGCAGTAATCCCAGAATTAACATTTCTGACATGGAAAGAAAAATCTTGTTTTTATAGTTACATCCTATCCCAAGACTGATAAACCAAGAGAAATTTGTGGGAAATTCTACAGAAGGTACTAAAGGGTCCTAGACTAAGCTGGATGTATCAGCAGAGAAGCTGCAATGGCCACCAGAGCTGAAATGGGCAATGATGACCCCAAACCACATAAAATAAGGAAGCCTAGACACACAGACAAAGTTTGTTCTGTTTGGTCTGGAATAACTGTAACAAAGTGGATTATTCCAAAGTATCTTGCTGCCACCAGATAAATTACTTCAAAGCCAGAAGGTCATGCTTTGGAGAGCATAAAGGCAATACAAAATCGAGAGAGAACACTGCCGGCCTATCCCACCGGTGTCTTAAGCTGACAACAGGCATGCTACAGATACACATAAATCATATGAATACCACCTTTTATAGATCACCTTTTGCTGTCTAAGGGAAAAGTGAAATCACAATGAGGATCCCCCTCATGAATGAAGGGTATTGAAGTGGCCTACATGTGCCCTGGTATTGCCAGATGACATCATAGCATAGCTCAAGATGGATTGCACATTGATGTAAAGCACTGCTTAATTTCAAAAGTGTAGGTATCTAACAGCTCTAAGTCTTGCTTCATGGACGTTAAAAGAAATATTTACTTTTGCTAGCAATTACTTGACTTTCCCAATTATCCAGAAAAATTACCTCATTGTACCACATAAATGTGCATTGGAGACTCTGTATGCAAGCTATAAAAAATATAGCTTTTAAAAATAGATATGCAACAGGACTGAGATACTTGAGCCCTAGACACATGCAGCAGTGAGAATAAAAGGAACTTTTCTAGAGATTTTACCAACCAAACCACACTGAACATTAAAAAAAAAAAAAAAAAAAAAAAAAAAAAAAAAAAAAAAAAAAAAAAAAAAGAAGAAGAAGAATAAGAAGAATATGTCCCAAAATCTTTATAATAGTATCTGGCTTATTTGCAGATAACCAGCCAGGAGGGAGGAAAAATACCAAGCTTTTTTGCTGTGTGAAAAACAAGTCATTACTTCCAACTTCCTCTTATAGCACTTAGACAGCTCTCACTGTCTTCTTTGCACTGGCACTTTGTTCTGTTCCACCTTGCCAGCACATAGATAAGGTTGTGGGATGTGACTTTATTGGATCAAAACCAATCTGACCTATTGGCTCTCTCAGGCTCTAAACTGAACATACATAAATAACCTGTGGCTTTCATTAATTCCATTTACCTTTAAAACTTTCTGCAGGTGACATTTAGTCATTCCTTGTTGCAGGTTTAGTAGGAAGACAATGGTAATGTTCTCCTGTTGGAATTCTGGAAACTTAGATTGTGAGATTTTAGTATATAGTAATGTGTGTGGAACAATATGGAAGACTTAAAGTGTTGTCTAAGTCCTTCTTCTTCTCCCTTGTTCTTCATGGGTTTGGGTAGTTTTCTGTAACTGGTTAATAAAGTCCATACTGCAGACGTCAAGTGGTTAGTTATTGGGTTTAAAGTAAAAATAATTTAGGTGGCATTTCACAATTGGATGGATTGTCATTTAAAAGACCCTGTAGAGACAGAGATTTTTACTTCCATTTTCTAACTTGCCAGCTAGAACTCACGACCCATGAGTCGATAAGAGTTAATAAACACCGACTCTGAACACGAACTGTGACTCCCCTGAATTAATCCCATCTCTTACATGAAGATAAGAAGATAGGAAAACCAACAGTGTCTCATACACAGTTTGAAAGGCTGACAGGGCTTCTGTATTTACCGTCAAGGCAAGCATTATCTGAAAGTACTTTTTTTGGACAAGAGGCTTGTGGTAGAAACTACTGTAAGGCTATGGAAATGCCTGCCTGAAACAAAATAAAGCTACCTGTGTGTGAGACGCCATAAAGTGAAGAAGTTAACAGATATTTTCTAAAATTTTATTTTTCCTTACTTGCAACCCTCCATCTTCCTCCATTCAGCCATGGCCTGTTTTGTAAATCCTATGGACTTAATATGTGCAAATTAGGAATGAGTAGGCAAAGGCTGAAAGACAATCAGTGATACCAGCTACAAACTACTTCTCACGGTCTTCAGCAGCCTAAAAGAGCCACGTAGGCAGTGGGTGCATGCATGTGCAATACGTGTGTGTGAAAAAAAATGGGCTATGAATCAGCCTACTAAATATTTATAGGGTTCAGATCAGTCCTGTAGGTATTCATTCTTGCATGAGACATTGCATATATTTTCCCAAATAAAATAATACAGTGGAGACTGAAGGGATAAACTCATGGGTGGCACTGAAAAGTATGATGCAAACATAAGCTTTCACTACTGTCACCTTCTAATGCCTCTCTGTAAAATATTAAAAGGAAAAATTATCATCAAAAGAAGTTTGCATCCAAGGTTTTGACAGGGCTGGTTAATACGCACAGTTGTCCCAATGAATCATTAAATGTGTTTGCAGTGAATTCGTAAATCACTATATGAGGCACTGAAATAACTGGCACTACTGTTTTGGCTCAGTTACCAGTTTTACATCAGGGACTTATTTTCCAGTTTTTTTCCTCTAAGTCGCTGTAATCATGTGCTGCAGTTGAATCTAAACTGAATGGCATGCACAATAAATGTGCTCCCTCACTGAGATCATGCAAGTACTGTAAAATGTAAAAGAAAACAGTGGAAGGCACTGAAGTGGTTCACACTGTGACCTTTCATAAACCAAGAAGAGAAAAACAGCAGAAGAGCAAAATTTGTCAGATTTATCTGCTCCTTTTGGCTCAGTAACAGAAATTATGTTTGCTAGTCTTGTGAGGACATCTGTGGTGCTGGAAGAAGCCTTACCTGAGCAGAAAAGGAATCCCAGCTCGAAGTCTTCTTTCATCCACTCACTGATGCAACCCTGTTGTGTATTTTTTTACAGAATCTTCCATCTGAAGTGATGACTCTTTATGCAAAAGGAGTCACTGGAGAGAGCAGACTCTGACTTGCAAAGTAAGCAACTTGCTTGGAGCCTAAAGGCTCATTCTGTACCTCAAGAGCAATCCTGCCTGCCACAGCTCTCTTATTGCTTGATCTTATGCCATATAAAACTCACAAATCTTCAGAAAACAAAATAGCTACAAATGCCAGAAGGGACATTAGCATCTCTCAGTCTCTTCTAAATGTAAACAGCTACAAATCAAAAGCTGATCTTACAAAGTGCCCTTATCAATGTTTAAAAACAATCAGGATCCTATAACACAAGGTTATCTGTTTTCAGTTGATTTTGGTTCTTGTATTAACAAGAAATACACAGAGCAGGCCAGAGGAAAGTGAGCTGGACCAGCCCAGAAAAGACCTGGTTTCTGCTCCCAAATATGTTTATACTGGCTTCCTCTACAAGATAGGCTCCACCATGAACACCATGGAGCAACTATTACTGTGTCCCTGGTTGCTTATTCATCTGGTCAAGTCTGACTGTTTTATAGGACAGGTGATCTCTTTTGCAAGCTTTAGAGTAAAACCAATGCAAAGTGACAAGACTGATTGCTGTAGTGAGGAGGTACTAGCAAAAGCCCAGTTCTCCACATTTCTTGCCCTCCACAACTGTCCTTCAGCTGAAGCACACAAAAAACTCACTATTAAGTGTAAACCACCTTAGCTTTTCATAATGCTTTATAATCTTTTGAGAGTCCTATTTTCAAAAACATCCTATTTGATATCTCCATGCTCACTGTTTTAAATGCAAAATTAGGTACATGGACTGAAAATGCATACATCAGTATATCACAGAATCACAAAAAGTGTAGGTTGGAAGAGACCTTCAAGATCATTGAGTCCAACCTGTGCCCTAATACCTCAACTAGATCATGGCATCGAGTGCCACATCCAGCCTTTTTTAAACACATCCAGGGATGGTGACTCCACCACCTTCCCGGGCACACTATTCCAGTACTTTATCACTCTTTCCATGAAAAACTTTTTCCTAATGTCCAACCTATATTTCTCTTGATGCAGCCTGAGACTGTGTCCTCTTGTTCTGTCAGTTGCTGCCTGGAGAAAGAGACCAGCCCCCAGCTGACCACAGCCACCCCTCAGGGAGTTGTAGAGAGTGATAAGGTCACCTCTGAGTCTTCTCCAAGCTAAACAACCAGAGCTCCCTCAGTCGTTCCTCACACAGCTTGTGTTCCAGACTTGTTGCCCTCCTCTGGACGTGCTCAAGCATCCCAACGTCCTTCCTAAACTGAGGGGCTCAGAACTGGACACAGCACTCAAGGTGTGGCCTCACCAGTGCAGAGTACAGGGGAAGAATGACCTCGCTGCTCCTGCTGGCCACACCATTCCTGATCCAGGCCAGGATATCACTGGCCCTCTTGGCCACCTGGGCACACTGCTGGCTCACGTTCAGCTGCTGTCACCAGTGCCCCCAGGTCCCTTTCCTCCTGGGCACTGTCCAGCCACACCTTCCCCAACCTATAACGCTGCAGGGGGTTATTGTGGCCAAAGTGCAGGACTCGGCACTTGGACTTGTTAAACTTCATCTTGTTAGACTCTGCCCATCCATCCAACCATTCCAGATCTCTCTGCAGAGGCATCCTATCTTCCAACAGATAAATACATACTCCTAGATTAGTGTCATCTGCAAATTTACTAATCAAAGATTCAATATCCACATTCATATCATCAGTAAAAATATTGAGCAGAGCTGGCCCCAGCACAGACCCCTGAGGGACACCACTGATGACTGGCCCCAGCTAGATGCAGCACCGCTCACCTCCACTCTCTGGGCCCGGCCATGCAGCCAATTCCTAACCCAGCACAGAGTGCTCCTGTCCAAGCCACAGGCTGCCAGCTTATCCAGGAGTGTGCTGGAGAGACAGTGTCAGAAGCCTTGCTGAAGTCCAAATAGACAACATCCACAGCCCTTCCTGCATCCACCAGGCAGGTCACCTGGTCATAAAAGGAGATCAGGTTCATCAAACATGACCTACCTCTCCTAAACCCGTGCTGGCTGGGTCTGATACCCTGGCCATCCTGTAAATTCTCTGTGATGACGCTCAGTATAAACTGTTCCATTATCTTGCCAGTACTGAGGTCCGGCTGACTGGTCTATAATTACTATGATCCTCCCTCCTACCCTTTTTGTGAATGGGTGTCACATTGGCCAGCTTCCAGTCATCTGGCACCTTGCCAGTGAGCCAGGACTGATGGTAAATGATGGAGAGCGGGTTCACAGGCTCATCTGCCAGCTCCCTCATCTCCCTGGGATGGATCCCATCTGGGCCCATAGATTTATGAACATCCAAGCATCTCAGCAGTTCTCTGACAGCCTTCTCTTGGATAATGGGGGGACCATTCTGTTTGCTGACACCATCAACCAACACAAGAGAACAGTTTTCTTGAAAGTAAGTGTCTTCCCACTGAAAACTGATGTAAAGAAGGCGTTAAGCACTTCTGCCTTCTCCTCATCTGCTGTTACTATGTTCCCTCCCTCATCCAATAAAGAACAAAAGTTGGCCTCACCCTTCCTTTTACCATTAATATATTTGTAGAAACATTTTATATTATCCTTTACAGAAGTCGCCATTTTAAGTTCAAACTGAGCTTTTGCCTCTCTAATTTTTTTCCTACACGCTCTAGCAGCTCCCTTAAATACTTCCTAAAAGACCTGACCCTCCTTCCAAAAATGATACATCCCCTTTTATTCCTGAGTTTCTCCAAAACCCCCTTGCCCATCCAGGCTGGACATTTACTCCCATCAACTCATCTTTCAGCACACAGGGACAGTCTGTGCTTGTGCCCTCCAAATATCTGTTTTGAAGCATGCCCAGCTTTTCTGAATTCCTTTGTTTTTAAGGGCTGCTTCCCAAGGAACTCTCTGAATAAGTCTCCTAAATAAGCCAAAGTCTGCCCTCAAGAAATCCAATGTAAGAGTCTTCTTGGTGTTCCTCCTGATTTTACCACATATCGAGAACTCTATAATTTCATGGTAACAGACTCCCAGTAGACGTCAGCCTTGTTGGCTTTCCCCTTAATTCTTACCCATAGGCATTCAACTCCATCTTCATTAGTTTCAATACTTACAGCGTCAAAAGCCTTCTTATTACAAAGAGACACCCCTCCACTTCTCCTCCCTTTCCTGTCTCTTCTGAAGAGTTTGTAGCCATCGAGTGCAGTGCTCCGTAACAGAGATGTATATATATATTTAAAACATACATTTACACAAAAGCTTGCAGAGTGTAGCCTTTGTACTTTTCATTGCATATTAAGAACACTACAATCATTCTCTGCTTTGCAATGGAAATATACTCTTATAAAATAATGGTTTGCTTCTGAAAAACAAGAGCTAAAAATATTAAGCTCTTCTGATTTAACTGCATTTCTCACTTTCAGACTATTCCTAATTTTATTTTCCAAAGAAAAACTAAACCACTAAAAGTAAATTGTTGGAAACCTGTTTTTCTCCTTTGGTCATATACATACATGCCTGTTTCTCAAATCCTCAATTCTGCTACTTTTTCTTCCATATTGATGCTATCTTTGGTAAAATGTATTCAGATTAATAGAAAAATTATAGGATGGAAAGGACCTATGGAGGTTACCTGCTCCAACTTCTTCAGAGCAATTGATTGAGAGGGATTGATTTTTCATGGTTCTTTGCCACTCCCATGATGAAGAATACATTCCTTGCATCCAAACACCATTTCCTTTGTTAAAAATCATGATAACTGCCTCTTGTCTGTCTGCTATGGTGTCTTTCAGAGAGTCTGAAAAAATCTCCAAAACTCCCTTGGATAACGGAAGATGGCAACTGAATCCACTCAACCACCCATAACCAAGCCAACCCTGTTCCATCAGGAATTGCTAGAGCCTCTCATGCTCTAGCCTTCTAACCATTGTAACAGCTCTCCTCTGGACTTGCTCCAGTTCATCCTTACTGGGGTCTCAATATGACACAGTTTTTCGGATGTAGCTACTGGAATTCTCCTACAAAGTCAGCTGGAACAGCTCAGCTCCTCAGTGAAGGCTAAAGAACTTTTCCTGCAGCAGATTATAGAGCTCTCATACACTTCCATCCAGTAAAGACCTACAGGTAAGGTAGGTACAACGTTCAGCCCCACCCGGACAGGAATCTTTATCACCTGATCTGGTCAAAAGGGTCTTTATCTATGACCTTAGGGATTATTTTCAGGCACCTGTCTCTTGTATCTTGATTTAAAATTATTGCCATTACAGTCCAAGAAAGTTTACTTGCTGCCCAAGGAAAACTCCAGAAGTCCTAAGTGCCCCATCCTAATGTCCCAACAGCCTGGGGGATTGTTATAGGGCTGAAGGCAAAACTGCTCGTATGAAATAGCTAAATACATACCAGCTAGGAATATATCATGTCCCTGAATTGGTCATGCCAGAAAGAACCACAAATCCATTGGGATGCAGTAAAAGCAATAATAATAAACAAAAATATTTCATCTTCAAGGAGGGACCCAAACCAGAAAAGCAAGGCTATGTTATTTCCTTATGCCCTGGCTCCGTAATTTGTAACAGGAATACCATGGGGCCAAAAAAGTGGTGTTGCCAGTCTTGCCCTAAGGACTGAAGTAGCTAAACAGATCATTTGCAAATGGCTATAAATAACCCCCATGTTGATCTTCAGCTTCCTGCAGCCTGCGCCAGTAGGAGAAATGACTCCAGGAATAATTCCAGAAAAAAGCCCTGTCCACTTGCTGACTTCCATTCTGCCTTTTGCTTTCATATCCACTTTCAGATAAAATTGCTCCTGTTGGAATACTCTAGCATATTGCAATGCTGTGAAAAATCACATTGCTGCTCTGTTTCTCCTGCCTTGGGAAACAAAAACAATCCTTATATTCCTATCTTGAATTGCTTTTTCATCCACTTGGTCAATGGGTTTGGATGGAGCCTGAAAGAACGTTTCTTTTCTGCAGAACAATATTATAAGGACCCTTATCACTCCACACGTTTTGTGAGTCCCGTAACACTCATTCCAACCCCATTTGCTGTAAATTTCTTCCATAAATCTTCAGTGTAACTTTCCTCAAGCCAGCATTACATTCCGCAACACCCTCTGCCCCAGAAAACAACACTCTCTGTGAGCATCCCCATTGGTAAATCTACCGATTGAATGAAACCAATTGCAGAGTCAATAGGAAAAAGTCCAATGGCAACATAGGAAGTCAGGAAACACTGGACAGATCCAGCAGAAATTAGTGGGGGGAAAATCAAATGTCTGTATGGAAAGTGTTGTAATTTAGTTTTATTCCAGGTCTAAAAGTGGAAAAACTTAAAGCTTCATACTACTTTACAGCAGCACCGTTCAGCGTCTGCCAATGTTTCCATTATGAACTGCAATTTTCAGGGGTTTATAACTCAGCCATAAAAATTTGCTTTGGTATGAAGCTAGAAATAAAAGCTCTCCACCCAAAAAATAATTCTCCCTGCACCACCCCTCCCCCCCACCCCCCCTTTTTTTTTTTAAGCAGAGAGTTAAATTGAATTTGGCTATTTTTAAGCCAACTGACTTTAAAAAAGGTAAATTTTTTTCTTACTTTTTGTACTATCACAAACTATAGATGATCTTGGAGGATTTGGAGTTACACGATATGACAAACCACATACAATTCACAGTCATTATGCTGCAAGAGGGCAAAGCTCTTTTTGTTTCGCATTAAAAATGTGAACAACATTCCTAAGAGGTGGGCAACATAGCTATTGCAAGAACTCATCCAGAGGACTCAAACCAAGTTCAACATTGAGCAACAGAAATTTTATAGACCTACAAAACATGACATAAGGCAAGGCTGAAGAACTTCGATTTCATCTAGGAACTGAATATCAAGGAATAAGCGACAAACATTTCCCTAATATGAAAAAAAAAGAAAAAAAGAAAAATGTAAGGAGGGTGGTGATCAGATGCTTTCCAGGTTCACTCCACAAAGCATAGAAAAAAAGGTTTATCAGCAAGAATGAAGATTTAAGTTACGTATCGGTAAATTCACATGGGAGTGAAGTCACGCAGTGGAATCACCTTCATATTGACCTGGTCATATTACTTAGCAAATATTCCTCTTGAGGCTGGATAATCACTTTGAAGTTGGTGGTGAAATGTAGCACTCAAATACAGGTTACTATATACAGCACTCAGACACATACCCTGAGATTTTATGACCAGCTTAAAAAATCCCCCAGATTATCTTTTTTACTAAAGATAATTTGTGCAGGGTTTTTTTTCTTCTTTTTTTTCCCCCCATCACTTTGGATTTCTAGCGTTTTTAGAGCATATTTTAAATTTTCATGCAATTCAGACTAAAAGTTTGAAATGCCAATGAGTCAAAAATCTCACAGAGTCATGGCTTTAAATGAGCTACATCTTTATGAAATACACCACCACATCATGACATTTGGAATAGAATGATACAATTTTTTAGCTTTCTATTATGCAGTTGGTTTACTTCCCACATTTTATTTGGGACAGAGCAACTGAGCAGTTTCTATTTTTTACAGTGTCCTTCATTTCACTTTGATAAACTAACATACTTTCAAGTGTTTTAACCAGCAATCTTCCAACCTTTACCCAAAGAATTAAACCCTATATATCCAAAGCAGCAATTATCCACACCAGTTTGAACTGAATTCAGGAATCAATTTTTTCAATCTTTTGGGAAAGAATAACAGCTTCTAAAATTATTTGCAAGAAGTATTTGCTGGCTTCTAGTCCTTTATCTGGTGGGTTATCACAGGGGCTGAGAGTTTACGGTAATTATAATACAGTACAAAAACACTGATTTATAACTTAAAAGATTACAAAGCTTTGAAAAATGACTGACCATGTTTAAAATTTGGCTGAGGGATCAGCTGACAATGCATTTTTTTTAATGCCTATCACATAAATTTTAAATATTTCTGATTCTTTCCTAAAGAGAAGCTTATCTCCCAGTGATGACTGGGGAACAGCTCATAACCTTCTGGCCCTCTCAAAAGCTTCTGACATTTTCTACCACCCCTCTTGGCCGGTAAGTATTACATCTTCTCTGAAATGTGGTTATATCCCCCAGAGTCTTTCCTCTGAAGGCTATTCACCATCTCTGCTGCCCGCCCTCACCCGCTCCAAGGAAGATCTTATTGGACTGCATGGTGCCTGGTATCTCTGATATCTGATTCCCGAATACGGACTGCCAACTTCAAATACTCTTCTGGCTCCCCACATTATTTATTGATTTTGATCCTATTAAAAACAAACAAACAAACAAAAACAAACAAACAACAAAAAAACAAAAACAGAAAACAAAAAACAAACAAAACAAAACAAACCCAAACAAAAAGCAAAAACAAAACAAAAAAAGACCAACAACAAACCAACAAAAACACAAACCCAAGAAACAAAACACAAAACAAACCCAAACAAACAAAATCAGAAAAAAAACCCCCCAAAAAACACACAAAAAAAACCCCCAAAACCCCCAAACCCCCCCCCAAAAAACCAAACAAAAAATCCCCAAAGAAGAAGAAAAAAACAAACCATAACTCCCCAAACCAACCCACAAAACAAAAGAGTAGTACATGTCATTTGTCTTCCAAGAAAGTCAAATCCTCTGGGATCCTGTTTCTCATCCATGCCTATTGCTATGACAGCTCATCTCTCAGTGCTCCTCAGGTCTCAGGTTTCAACACCAGATCCAAACACATTCAAGACCTAGAGGTTTTGTCTCTGCATCTCGGCTGTGCAAGGAAAGTCCAGCTTATCTCTGAGTGAATGGGCAAGATGAAAATCTACTTGCAGCCACCCAACCTCAAGGCATGTTGAGGTTCACCTTAGTCTGATGCTGACCCCACATGTGATGCTCTGCTCATCCACGTGCCAATCATGCCCCTGCAGGCAGAAGAAACTTCTTGAACATTTGGCTCATGCCCTTCCCCTCTCAGTTCTACCCTGAGTTCAAAACACTGCTCACAAAAAGCAGCCATGGAGAGAGCTGGGCTTCAAGCTGAAAACACTTTGGGAAGGGACTAGATAATTCTTCCCAGATAAGACCAGAGGGAACCTAGGGTGAGCAGCTGAATAGTTTGGCTTAAGTGATCTTCGATGCTACAGACTGCACTGAAAGTCTGGGTTTGCCTTGAAACATTTCAGTCAACTGAAATCAGTCACAAGCTGAGTTCTCTTGCAAAAACATGGGTTTAAGTATAAGGTGACAGTCTTGGTGTACTTACCTGGTAAAAACAGTGCACAAAGTCCATGTGTCATCAAACATGTGATGACTGAGCTTGGATTTACACAGTGAAGCCACAGAGCTGCATGGACTCCTCTGCAGTGGGTCCTGCTCTGGACAGTGCCCCACAGAGCACAGTGCTGCAGTACAGACACTGCTCCACGCTTCACACAGGACTCAATGCCCCCAGGCTGTCCCCTGTCCTAATTATCCCCTTCCCACCAAGATTTCAACAAAATAGACAGCAGGCTGTAGTAGCTGTACGAAGCTCTAATATTTCAGTCTAACACTTGAGGTTCCCTAGACCACATCTCAACTTCAGCTAAGAAATTTTCTAGAGAACAAAATGAAGCAGTACTATTATAAGCAGCCTTTGAGTGGGTTACAACACGCAGTTGATGACCGAGTAACTTTAATCACCTTCAGAGTCCTGCAACTTCCCTGAAATAACGCAAAATGTTATTATGAAATGGAATTTGTACGCAGAAAGCAAGAAAAACAGACTTTCTAATTTACCAGACTTACAACTATGATTAGGACTGTAATGGTGGGTCAGAATGTTCTCATTACGTCAGTAGGTCTATAATTAGCCCCTAACTCTGTTTTTAAGGGAGTAAGAACATCTTTCTTGCCAGTAGTGGCTGTATGAATTGGAACACAAGTGCCCCCTCTCCAGCTGTCAGCATTATGCCACCACTTCACCTACATTTTTTTGAGGCTTCTAAGAAATTAATAATAAAAAGTATATAGTGAACTTTTTGACATCATCAGTACTATCCAGAAGAAGCAGATCCTCAGATGACATGAGGTCAAGCCCCCTGTAACTCCACTCATGTAAGGATGTTGCCTGATGTATTTTGGCACAGTTCAACCGGTCCTAAAGGAGCTCCACCAATTTTCAGAAGGAACAGCTACCGACAACTCTGCTCTACTCTGTATAGCATTAACAGTCCTCCTAATTATTTATTGAAAGAACATTTTATTTTCCTGCTGCTCTCCTAAAACCAAGTCACTCCAAGGTGGTCTCCATCCAGTGCCTGGAGCTGGATGTTAAGCTGCCTTTCAATGCCTGAAAGCTCTGCATGCCACCATCAGGTAACCTTACCAGGTCTGGCCAGCCAGCCAGAAGGTAAATGTGTTCAAAGCTCTGGAGATTATGTTGGGCACAAATCTAGGAACACATTTTGTGCCATTTAGTTGTCTCAGTAAGCCAAAACACAACTTTGCCTGCCAGAGACATCAGAACACGCAGATGTACAAGTAAATGGTTATAACACACTTGCTTGTGGTTGTAGCACTAGAGGGAATTTGACAAAGTAAAATGAAGCCCATCCTTTTTAGCACCACTTCAGCATTTGATTAAGTACAAAGGGAAGGTTTTAAAGAAACTGCAGTGAGTTAAATTTGAATGATTGAGGTAATTACACTAATTTTTAAAAGCTACTTAAATAGTGACTGCTATGTAGGAACACTGTATTAAGCTTTGACACAAGAGTTTCACTACAAGAAGGGAATGACAATGATTTCAAATACAATTGCATCCAGCAAGCAAAGCAAGTACACACAATAGCAAGATCATAGATGAGGATCTATGCTATTATTTCTGCTGCAAGTGTAATGTTACTTGTTGTGGCAGCCCGTTAAAGCCCTGTGGTTAAAAATTTGATGGCTGAAACAGCTTTGTCAATACTGCTTCCTGTTAAAGAACATGGACAACTAAAAAAAAATTGCAGTATTTCCTGAAAAAATATTTTTTGCAAAATCCATATATTCCTAAAGTAATAACTTTAATATTGTAAAGAGGCAATGACAAGACTATTTACCTGTATTACCATGTCTTCCATTTATCTCCCCTTACATCAATTTTCCCTGGTAAAAGGAAAGAACTAGAAGAGAAATGAAGACAAGAATCCCCAAAGGAATGAAGAACCTTGGTGGCTTTTGGAGATAAAATAAATCTCCTTTCCAGGGTGAAAGGAAGGTTGTTGGCGGGGGAGGAGTGAGAGAGGAAAACGTTGGTGAAGCAAATGTAAAAACAAACAAACAAACAAACAAACAAACAAACACCACAAAAAAACCCCACCCCCCAAAAAAAACCCCAACAAACAAAACAAAAAAACCCCCCAAACCAAACCAACCAACCAACCAACCAACCAACCAAAAAAACCCAAAACAAACCAAAAAACCACCCAAAACTAACAAAACGGAAATTGTTGCACTATTAGTTGGATTTCAAATCTCATACAATAAGGGCAGCCAGCCTGCAAATCTGGAAGGGAATTCGTCCCATGCTATTGGTGGATGATTTCAACATAGCCCCAAGGGGAATGCATTTAAAGATCCATATGTTTGCTTGGCACCAAACCAAGTTCCATTAAATAACACTGTATTCAGCTACACAACAAATTTACTTACCATACATTTCATATGAGAACTAATTTGTTTGATAGCAATATTGCTGATGTTTATATTGGTTTACTGTAATGAAAACAGTATTTTCCAAACTATGAACAAATGCATACCAGTAGTTTTACAGTGGCTTAACCAAAGTACTGGTAGTACTTCAAGAAGGGAGTTTATACAACATGTACGTTTCTCAGTGCTGCCCATGCCAAACATAGTAAGGGATTCCACTATGAGGATGGAACCTGCTTTTATCACCAGGAGAGCCAATCTAAGTCCCTTCATGGGCTATGGGGAGAGCTGCTGAGGCCAGCAAGACTACAGGCAATTCCAGGCTTGACAGCTTGCTGGGTCCAAAACTGACTTCAGGAAAACCAAACATTCAGAGCTGGTGGAGTGGAGCAGGACACAAGGCTCTCACTTCTCATGACATTACAGAAATTATGAAGGCAATCACTTAATCACTGTTTCAACTGAATGTCAAACCCCCAATTGCAGATATGAAACCAAGGGCCCTTATATAAAATGTAAAATTCACATACCATTTCCTATCTGGTCAACAAAGCTGCCAAATATTTTCATATACATAAAAACATTGACAACCAAGTTGTGCTATAAAACCACTAAAACGTCTTGAGGATTTCACTCAGCAATTCCATGCAGTCTGCCATTAATCAATTGGACATATTCAGAAAAAATATATTTCCTTAGTGAGGAAAAAATTCAGTTCTTCCAAGAAAGTCACCTTCAGTGCTTCACATGTTTATATTTTTTGCTTAGAGAAGCATCATTTAAAAAAACAACTGAGAAGGAGCCAAGAATGATTTAATGATGCACTTACTGAAACCCCTGCAAACTGTCTTTTTGGTCAGCTTTTGATATACAAAATCTGCCCTGGCACTTCTAATAATAATATTCATTCTTTTCACCAGCACTGTTCTGACTTCTGGTTATGATTCATGATAAATTATAAATACGAAAAGAAGCAGGGGCTACATTGTTCCCAAAAATGCCCATATCAATATATTAGTATTAATAGTGGCAGCACTATGCTTCATTTGCCATCCAATTCATTTCTCAGGAAATTATGTTAAATTAGCACGTGACACTCCACACCACCTCTGCACATACTGGAAGTGGCCATAGTACAAAAATCTGTAAGGTTCCACGTGTAAATCTGATGTGATGTGTCATGGAATGAAATGTTTCTCCACAGGCTGACTGCCTGAAAGGAGAGGGAACCTACTTCTAAACAAACTTCCTCCCCCTTCCCAAACCAGTGGGGAAGGAAAGGTGGCAGTCAGACGGGCATCTGTAAGTCCTAACTGAAAAATACTCTGTTGCAAACTAAAGAAAAGTTTAATTCCATTTCTGAACCCTAAGCTCCTCACTGAGCATTTACTTAGCCAATTTAGACTGTAACCCATTCAGCGGAAACACTGAAAAACATTAATTCCTCTGAAAATAGCAAGCTCGAGGGTTAAGCCAAAATGGGTCTATGGGTAAACCTGATTTAAATTATCATGTGTTTGCAAAAATCCTGGTGATGATAATGCCGTAGTTCTTGCCCAGAAGGTCATCAGTCAACCATTACTATTTCTGCAGTGCAAAGAAAACGAAGGGAAGCTCTGTTTTAAGTGTAGATGAAGCTTGTTGCCTAAATCATGCATCTCATTAACCTGCAAATTATTCCAACCTCCACTTCATAAAAAGGCAAACACAAAAAAGAGACTCTCCTCTGATATATAAACATACTTTATGTGGACTAGAGATTAGCAATGGAAGCTACAGAAGGGGAGCATCATTGAGCACTCAACCATTCTTATTACTCTGGAAGCCTAAAAATCACTGCCTTTGCAATTTTGGCATACTAGTGTGACTAAGATTCATAATTATTTTGGTTTCCCCTCACAAGACCTTGGCTACATTAAGAACTTCACCCCTAACCCTCCTAACTCAAAACCAAACTTCATCTTTGAAGCCAGGTGTTCTACACAGATCCATCAGTGGGAACCACAGGCTCTAAGGCAGCAGAGGTTGTTCACATGTTGGAGTATCAGTATTTGGCTGAAACGTGCCCTAGAAAGCATTTTTTCTACTAAAATCAACTATGACAGCAGGTAATGCTTGCAGTGTGATTCATTTCTGCATATTTTAAAGGTCAAGAAGCAGCAGAAGTAATTTTTTAAAATAAATTTTCTACTGTATACACGGCATAGTATCTTGATGGCTTCCTCAATTCAAACAATGATCTGACATACTTGATGCACATTATGTACATTTGTGGTGACCAACACCTTTAACCAACCAAGAGAGCACAAGCAAGCAATTCTATGCTTATATTAGGAGTTGCAGACTATTAGATTATTACTGCTTCATGTTGTATTTAATTTAAAACAGTACCTATTTTTGAGAAGCCAGGGTAAAATATCCACCAACTGCCAAGTACTGGCCCTATGAACTGGTGGAAAAGTTCTAAGTTCTCTGGTCTATTTTGACAATCTCCACTGTGTATTAAGACACAGGTTACAAAGCCTCATTGGCTTTGTTCTCTGGAATCATGACAAATGACAAATCCATTGTCATTAGCAATTAATGGTTCAAGAGCAATGTTTAACACTCACTACACAACTGTTTTTAAGTACTTAATAAGGAGATACAAACTTTTCCTTGCATTTTTAAAGGATCCTACATATTCACACACTGAACCTACAGAAGATTTTAGGTACCTTCTCACCAAAGCAGGGCCTACAGCCCTCACACTCTTAACAGAAGACTGGAATTTCTGTCCTTCAAGCTCACAAAACTTATCCTGATGACAAGAGGTTTGCTATGGTTCTCAGGCTCAATGCTGTGCCATGGGGAATGAGGCCTTTCTGGAATCACACCACTGGCTCTTCTAAATTATGATTTTTTAATCTAACTCTTCAGTAAACACAGAACTCACCCAAGGCACAGCTGGGTGCTAAGTCCAGTGCAGTATGCAGAGAAACATTTGAACAGATGTGATATTGAAAATAGAACTGTTACTTTATCTTCTGAGCAGCGATATCAGGTTCACACAATGGAAGAGGATTTGGAAAAGAAACAGAGGTAGGAAATTTAATTGTTATTTCCTTTCTCTAGAGCACTTGTAACCAGCTGCTGAGTCAAGCCAGAAAACTTATGGAACAGGTTTCTTTTCTATGATCTCCCAAACAATCTTCACAGCTGTTCTAGAACATGTGTCAACTGCAAAGTAAACTCATATCCACTTTCTTCCATCTATGTCTTAACAAATTTTGTTCTAACATTGTCCACTAGGTTTCCATTTCCGTGTTTTGCCATCTGGATCTCATCTTTATAAATACAAGTCACTTTCACCTACTTGGCTCACTTCATTTGTAGAGACTTGTTAAATGGCTTTAAAGATGATTTACTAAAAAAGCAGTGAAAGATCTAACATGAAAAGAGATTACTTTAAGTAGAGAATTTCTTGCTTTAATGTCAAAATTATGTTACCAATGATTCCTGGCTTCCCACATTGTTCCACCAATTTCTGCCTTATTCGTATTTGTTCTCTGGCTTTATATATCTGTACCAGCACATGAATTACACAGAAAGCACCCACATTCCCAGCAATGATCTACTCACAAATTTCAAACAACTGATATACGAATGTGTAGTGTCAGAAAAGTAGAAAGAAAAAAGGTCCAAACACTAGTGCTTTGTTTCTGAAGCACTATGGAACACACCGAGCCCAAGAGTTAAAGACTTTATTAAACAAGTTTTCTTTTGCCTACTAAATTGTGTATTTCACCAAAACAGTACCAAGCTCCAAGAAAATAATATCAGTCTGAATGGACTTAGTCAGTTATTACACGTATCTTTTTAAACAGTATTAAAGTTTGTACTTTAGAGCCAAACTCTTATCTAACTTTGAAAGGAAAGAAAATAGTATCTCAAAAGAGTTACATTAAGAACATAAACCAGCGCTGCCAGCTACTTGTTCCTGCCTCTTACGAAGCAGGACAGAGCCACCATCTTTCTACTTTATGTTCTCATAGCTTCAGTAGCTCAAGCAGTAAGCAGTACAGATCCAGGCTTGGCACTTAAATTTTGCAGCCTCTTCCTCAAAATACTGTTCAGGACTGTATCTTTAAACAGGACAGAAACAGGACAAAGCTCATGTACAAAGGAAAAAAAAAGAAAAGCAAAGCATCTCAAGTTGATTCCTCCTAAAAGGGAAGAGCATCTTTTGCCTTAACATTTTTGTATGGTCAGGAGTGAAACATTAGGGATGAACCAGAAAGGTTGCATTCTTTATCATTCTCTTCATGAGAACCTAAATGCAGCTGGTAAGACATACCAGTTCAGGGCTCTGTATGGCCTGGCACCTGGTATGGGAAGTCTGTCCCAACAACGGGGGACCATTTAGTCAAAAGGGAAGTATTTTTGATTCTTAAAGACTCTAAGAAGCACTTTAAACTCTACCCAGAAATCAACAGGCAGGTCCTGGAGCTGCTCTAACATAAACATTGCAGAGATGCCCTTTTGGCAAATAAATTCTTATCCTATTTCCAGTATCAAACAAAACATTACTTTGTTTGAAGTGTAGTAAAAAAGGACCAGGTTAAAAAAAGAGTCCAGTCAGTCAAAAAGCTGTCTGAATTACTTCTGAAACATGCTGTCAAGCAGCTGGGCTAGTTTTGACTATTAAGGTTTTCATTTGACTAGATATTTAACAGCACGCCCACTGTCTTCAAGGACTAATATTGCCTCTGGCTGCTTCTCAATACCAACCAGCAACCCAAATTTTTCTGGGCTAAACTTCAATCTGTTTGTCCAGTATGAGCTTGGCACCATCTGGGACACAGAGCCACACCATCCTCAGCTAAAGGGACAAGCGAGTCCCAGTGTCTTCACTTCCTGCAGACTGAAGGAAAACTATTGAATTTGCCAACATCCCAAAAGTGACCTTGAAACCTCATATACTTAATGGATCTCCAGTCTTGTTTCACAATGCATCTCCTGATTAGGTGGCATTTCAATCACAAGCCAAGAAGATGGAAAAAAATAGATGCAAACTGGGAACTTATTGTTTTCTAAAGATGTCATGACATTTGTAATTGCTTCTCATCCTATATCAAGGGAACTAAGCCAAACCCCGTATGCACTGTATTTGCAATTATTGACATTGCAAAAACAATTAGAAGAGATGGGTTTGGCTTGGGAATATTTCCTATTCCCTCCATGGTATTCCTTCAACTGTTTTACACTATTCTCTGACCCTGTTAAAAGCCACCTTGCCAGAAACCTGCCACTTTCCCATGGGAATGCACTTGTCACAAGATGAATTGCCACCTTGCATTAGTGGCTCAAAGAGCCTCCTGATAGGAGCTCAGGAAGAACAGAAAATGAGGCAAAAGTGATGCATTATCCCTAAAATCCTGCTACTTCAGTTGTCAAGGATTGCAATTAAAGTTGGGCCCAGGCAATGTTAGCTCAGCTGCCTCTGTACACACCTGTTTCAATTCAATTTGCAGTAATTAGGAAGCCTAGGGCACCAGGAAAAACTGCTGTTCACTCACTGTTTCAAATAGCTGAGTTTTCATGTGCCATTTAAAATGCTGTTTTTCAGGACAGACTGCTGACTTGCTAATGCTAGGAAAATGAAATACAGCAAAATATTTTTAGCAGCAGGAAGTTGTTACTTGCTACTGCCAATTACATGCCTTGTACTTGAACAGTGACATTTTTTTCCCCTTGCTTACTCTTCAAGATAGGTAAAAGCTGGCTGAGGTCTCGGGGCATGAGGATTTCAATAAAACTTAGTCCCTGGGAGCTGGCTGATATTTCTGGAGTCACAGTCAGTACTGGCAGCAATCTGCTGTGACAGAGCAAACAAGAGTGTCCCAGATCCACTCCTCAAAAACGGGAAAAGGAGAGGATTAAGCAAGAGACTTGGATCTATTGGCTTTGGCAAAAGGCTGAATAGCTTGTCATGCTAAAAAAATTACTGAAATTGGGGAGTAGAAAATGGGGCAGAGGGGGGAGAAATAAAAAAAGCATTACAATTACATAAGAATAGATATTTATACTCTGAGTTAATTTATGAAGCTGACAGAAAGAAGAATCATCCACCATTAAAATACGGGGATACAAGTTTTCTTTATATCATGATCATTATTTACAACTTTTAAATATTCACAGAGGAGTCAAATATCCTCATCTTTTAATTTAAAATGTGGTTTTGCAGGCCAAAAAAAAAAAAAAACCTCTTGGCAAAAATAAGTTTCTACAGGAACAGGGCCCAAAGAGTGATTTCTTCAAAAACAGGATAGATCATAGCAATCATGATGGTACTCCTTCTTGGTTTAAATCTACACTGCAAACTACAGAGGGCTCAAGAGACTCACACAAACCTAGACCTCTGAATAACAAAACAACGAGAAAGGGCAATAACAATGACCTGTGGTATAGCTAGGCATAGCTACTTAGGACTTGTTAAAATATAACACAAATCTGACTTTTTTTCAGGTGACATACAGCTCTGCTTTGAGGCAAGTTTGTTCCCTCATGCTGAGAATCCAACTGAAGCCAATACAGTTTCTCTCACTTAACTAACTTGAATAGATGCATGCATTTCTACAAGTAAAATGGCATTATTTTACTAATTGGCCTTTTTGTATATTTTTCCATCTTAGAACACCTCCCTGCTCAACCCCAACACAAAAAAAAAAAAAAAAAAAAAAAAAAAAAAAAAAAAAAAAAAAAAAATCACCTCAGAGATTAAGGACAGCAATACTTCCTGAATATTGCTCTGATTATTTTCGAATGGTTTTATTTTATCAGTCATTATTTTTTGTAGACTGACGTATGCTTAAAAACTGGAGACAAAACAGACACCCCCCCCCATATTAAAGTGAAGTTTAGTGGTCAGCACTATTTTTTCACCACTTACATGAATTTTATGGAATATAAAAGTGTCTGCCCGAAGCTGTGCTTATATAAGGGATATGGGACACCCATATATATGTCACACATGATTTTAAAACTATGAAAAATCAGAAAGTATGAGGCTGGATCTTCATTTATTCATTTGCCTTCGGTGCTTCAACAGGTAATTTCTTTACAATCCAGGATTTTAATTTTTCTATTTCAGTTCTGCTGAGCTCATGATTGAGGTTTGGAAAAGTATGAAGTGATGCTGATACTCCCAGAGACTTTAACATCTTGTTGGTCTCTTCACCCCATGAGTAGAGAACAAGTTCATCAGCAGTTCCGTGACACTGAAATAATTCTGGAAGAGCACTTTCATTTCTTTTCAAAGCCTAGATGGAAATGAGACACTGTCAGACACAGTGACAAAAATTTTAAAAGAATATTTACAATTACATGGTGACAACATATTGCACTTACTGATCTACATTTTAGGGTCATGTTGTACTATCTCTATAGAAGTAAACAAGGAAATACTGGAAAAAAACTGCCCTTCAAATTTCAACACAGTAACTTGACAAATGATAGGGTTTACTTTAAGGTCTATAACCCTATCCAAATAAAAGAAACAGAAAATATTCATGACAGCAAATGGAGCTCATGAGTATTATAATGCATCACACATTTTCAAAGAATAATTATGCTTACACAGACTCTTTAACAATTAAGGACAACTAGTAAAGCATTACATTTGCTGTATTTCCTTCTACACTTTAATATTTTACTGTCTGTGCAAAAAAGTGCAATAAAACATTATTTAAAGACAGCTTTAAAGCCTTACTTTGCTATTATTCTGATTATCTATTTCCCCAAAATGGCATAAATTCAATACAAATGTCTTTGTATTAAATGTATGGCTCAGATGTATAAACACATATATTGAATTTGAATCACCATGTTTTCCATGTAGCTAAGCAGGTTTTCTATAATAGCTACTACACACTCACCTGGTAAACAGCAGAGTCTTTATTGAGAAAACTAGACAAGGCAAAGACTCCTGCCAGATCCTGATGAAACCTATATGCCAAATGCATCGCCATTCCACCTCCCATCGAAAAGCCTCCTGGGATGCAACACAAGAAACAAAGACTGGATTTTTCTGTAAGTCTTTGTTACCCAATGTACAATTTATTATCTTCAGACTTGTTTCTTTTCTACATAATACAACAAAAAACCCATCTTGAGTATCATGAAGATTACAATGATTTTAGAATCACAGAATCACTTAGGTTGCAAAAGACCTCTAAGATCATCAAGCCCAACTTATGACCCAACACCACTTTGTCAAGTAGACCATCGCACCAAGTTCCACATTCAGTCATTTCCTGAACACCTCCAGGGACAGTGACTACAGCATGCCCCTGGGCAGTCCATTCCAATGTTTAACGACCTTTCTGTGAAGAAATTCCTTCTGATGTCCAACCTGAACCTTACATGGCATAACTTGAAATTTAAATCAAAGTATGATGCAGTTAAGACACTGGATAGCTAAAGCAGCACTGAAGATCCATTACAGAGGAGGACAAAAAAGGAACAGCCAAAATGCCATTGCTTCAGCAGCCATTTGTGTGTGGTCCCTACCAAGTAGCAGAATACTGTGGCCATACCTACGCTGACATTAACAAAGTAAACTGTGTGAACAGGTAATTCTCACTGCTTTTTGTACTCAAGTTATTTCTCCCCTAGGCTAGCAGCATTCACACATCTCTATTGTATATAATCAATAAGCATTCACATTAAACTAGCATTGAGGATATTTCTGTTGTTATACCTTGGGATATATAATAAATAGGGAACAAATGCAATGTACTCCCCCTGAGTTCTAACAGGATCTCTGAATTATGGCCCTTCCTGATCCATATGTCTCTTCAACTAAACTAATTCCTTACTGAAGATAATTCCTCAGGGATGATTTTTATATGACAAATGCTTATTCATTAGGAAAGAAATCCAGACTACTACATTACTTCACACAGACACAGGCCATTATATTGACTGTATCCAGATAAAGACTAGAGTGAAGCTTCCTTTATTTTCTTATGCACAATCTGGTCACTTATTTAACTTCCTTTTGATCATTCTGAAGAATGCTGTCATCCCCAAACCCCAAAAGAAGCACTTGTACTTTAAGAGACCATTTTGCATTTGCTTACAAATAAATAGAGACAATGCTTTGTCAACACATAAAAGTCCATTTAAAGCATTTCAGACTACAGGAAGAAAAGCTGCATTGAAAAGTCATTACTAGTTTGTAAATGATTTAATCTTAAAATTTTGTACCCAGTTAGTCACAATCTGGCACACTGTCTGCAATTACTCACCAGCAGTCTTTGACAATGCAGTCACCTTCTGTTTAGAAGAATATTAGGTAATGGTTCTTTTATGTGGCTCATACTACTACAAGAAAATGCAATACAAAGGACTAGCTCTTTGAATTTGATTTGCATGGGAATACCTGAAGTTTATCACACCACAACCATCTCCAAGTAAATGCCATATGGTGAATGCTTCAAAAACAACAATTTGAATAAGCATTTATAGATGCAGACTATTTTTTCAATTACAAGAACTGTTTCAGTATAAGTGTATGTTTGACATAACATATAAAAGACATTCTCAGCCAAGAACTTCTGTAAGAATTCAAATTTCAGATGAAGAAAAAAAAGAGGCAGGTACAAATATTACATAAAACAAATGTATGAAATGACAGCGTAAACAAAACACAAAGTACATGTACACAGATGATCTCAGCATGAAGAATACATAAACTGTACAGTGCTGCTCTGCAGATCGTGTCAGGAATGTTTGACAAAATCAAAATGACACAGCAACATTTCACTCATCCTTAGATGGGCAGAACATTGCAAGGTCTTCACCAAGCTACTTCTCTACTTGAGACCAATCTACTTCCAAGACACACAAAGACTGTGCTCAGAAGTTAAGAGTTTGCCAGGAGGTTTTAAATTTAAAAGTACGTTCAGTTTCAGTTTTCCCCTCATACTTATTTTAATGAGAACTGTGATTAATGCTTCACAACAGTTAAACAGGGTTAGCTCGACAATGCTCAGGATGCCAGTTCAGGAAAGCACCTAACTCTTTGTGTTAACTTCCCTGACTCATAAAGAAGGTTTATGTGTGGACTAATAGGGGAGCACATACAAAAGACTCAATTATGTAAAACACTTCCAGTTGCAGAGAAAGTTCACTCAAGGATGCATTTATGACCTCAAATCTGCTTCAGTGTAGTGCTGATTTTTAGGTAACACCCCTCTGCAATAAGAAGAAAGCTGCTTGTGACTCACCTTGATGGCTGAGAAAGATCTGATGAAATCATACTTCCAAATCAAAGAACTAGAATCAGAAGGAATCTCCCATGCAATACCTTGCTAAAACTAAAACATTCTTTTCTGGAAAATAATCTGTAACTAAATTCAGGTAATCTCAGGCACAGGGTGATCGAACACAATGTGAACAGAAACTGAATTCCTCATATGGAATTTATTCCTGCTCGAATAAAACAGAAGCCCTCACCACAGTTGCCATTTTTCAGTGATAAAACATTCCTTTCAGAGCTTGTAAATGGCCTTAGGAGCCTTTTAAACAAAACTCCAGCTCACTTTTACAAAGATCTTAATTTGTATTAACTTGCTTCCCACCTGTATTTGTCTGAAATGATAATCTGGTCCATGACGACAGTTGAACATTATATGGGGCTCAGAAAACCAAGTATGTACCTGGTGTCAAGCTTCATCTTCATTTGTTTCTTTGTACTTTTGTCTAACAATGTCTGTGTTTGCATTTCAGAAAAGACTAACTTTATTATCCAGCACAAAGGTTTATTCTGTATCTCCTGTTCTGCATACAAAGAGAATGCTAAAAACTGCCTTCTCCCCCATGCATCACTTAAGTGGCTGCAGTGAGCTATTCCTGAGTTCTGGAACTTCTTTAAGTGTTCAATCTTTTTTACAGAAAAAAACCCCAGCTCTCTAGCACACACAGACTTGACATTGCCAAGTGCATCCTGAATCATACAGATCTGACTGCAATGAGACTTAGTCCATTTGTTACAATGATCAGAGAATGAAGAAGCAACAAACATCACTTTTTCAGTCTTTTCAGTAAAATAACGTGCTCAAAGCTGCTTGCCATATTAGAAATCACAGCCATGGGGGAAAAAAAATAGTTATGAATCATACTTAGTGCACAAATTTTGAAGTAAAAAAGGAACAGGAGGAGTTGAACCCCAGACTTTGATGAGATTGGGATTTGGACTTGGATGTAGGGGTGTAGTTTGGGGGGACTGTTTTAAGCAAAATTTCTTCATTAGTATCTCTGTAGTTGTTGTTCATCATCTTTCCCGTATTTCTTCACATTTGCCAGTACAGCTTTGGTAACAAAGTGGTAAGGAATGAATCCTCCAGCACACAGTGCCTGTGCCAGCACAGCACAAGACAAACACTCTTCTGTTCTATAAGGCTACACCAGTACAGCTAGAAATTGTCTTGGCCTGTTCTGTTATTAGTACAATACATTACATACTCTTGCCTCCTTTCCATTCCATTCTCACAGCATTTTTCATTCTCAATTTCTCCTTTTCTAGTATTTCAACTTAGAGTTGCTTTAATCAGTTTGTTATCAGGAATTTCTCCCTAGAGCTACATTCCAGTTTACTTTCCCCTCTCCCTAGGGACTATGTGATTTACCTTCTATTAATGCTAACAGCACAGCCTTGTTCTACACATCATCTGCAGAGAAGCTGACTGTTTTGACCTTCCATTTTCACCAATGAATGGAAGTATTATATACCTTTAACAGTGTTCACAAATGAATATCAGCAAAGAGTACAAATGCCAGCGGAACAGCAAATTCCCTTCTCCACAGAACTCCATGAACACTGCTCCTGTGTTAAGTGCTCAAACATGTACTTTGTCTCAAATTAATTTCCTCACAGCAGAGATCTTTCTCCTTTTAATCTCTTCAGGAAACTTCATCAAACAAAAATCTTGCACACCAGTACAACTGCAATGAATGGTTTGCACCTTTGATAGCCTTGTTATTCTGTTTTTTACTTAGTCTTTACAAGGGCAACAAACTTGAGAGTCTTTACAAGAACAAAGGCAACTTCCCTTGAGTGGCTCAGCCACTTGCTCTTGTTAAGAATATGAATCAATTTGCTCCCCAACTTTCTCACCAGTCAAAACACATTTTGAAATGCATATTTAAATGGTACGAGTTTTACCACTGTTTTGTAAAAACAAGTGTACAATTGTTTCTAACATTATCAACTTGCAGTAAAACCAGAACCAATACGCTTTTATTTTCAACTGTTACGGGTAACATAGGGGAACACAACATGTACCTAAGGGGTCGTAATTTTTAGCACTGGAAGGAAAATAAAATCCACGAAAAGTCTCAAATCAATTTTTATTAAGATGTTACTCTGCCAATCTATGGCTTGCTTCATTTATCTAGTGTGTTTCCTTAGTTGTTTCTAGAGAGGATGACAGCACTGCCCTGCCACAACACTCACCTGCCATTTTAACAGTCAGCATACTGCACAACATGGGAAAAAGGAGGAGAACAACCTATCCTTTATGCTCACAGTATTTGTGACTCTAAACTGTATTGTAGAAAGGAAAGTGGAAAATAGCTCTCTAAACAAAGAGTAGTGAAGCACAAAAACAGGCTGTTGTTCTGCAGAGCTGTGAACCTTGTTAGCAGAGATCTTTTAGAAGTCAGAAAAGCAGGGGTAAGGATTTCCTTAAACAGAGCTGAGCCTGCACTAGCAATTGACAATGGATAGCAAATTTTGTGATGTCTCACTCTTCTACAATTCTGTTGCATAACTGTGAAGAAAGTACAGGTTAACTTGTACTGTGTGGCACGTCTGCACAACTCACAAGCATTCTACAAGCCCATCTATCCATGTAATTTTGCACTGAATTCAGGCATTTATTAAGGATGAGTAAGGACACGTCTTCAACAAAGTTCCTAATAAGGCTGAAAAGATCAGAAATTGATTCATTTTAAAATTATTTTCTTACTGAAGTAATTATCCTATATGTGATGACAATATCATGATTGAACTATTTTTGAGTTTACTGCTGTGAGTCTTATTTATACTCCTAATCTTCACTATCATTTGCTAAACCTGTCTTTCACCCTACTGAGAATGTGTCACCTTTCAAAGTCTTTAGACACATTTGATACATATATTGATATCACCAAATTCTGGGAAACGAAAGTAACAAGTAGTGGACTACTCTTGGTTAAAATTAGCATAGTACCTCCTACTGAAAGACTTATGAAGGAAACAGAAAGATTAATTTGTTAATGTCTCTTTTTACTTCCTGTGTACTTACTTTACTTACTTGATGTGTGAGCAAGAGTAGCAGAGATCCAAAAGAGAAACATGGTCAGTCCAGATAGAAAAAAAACCCTCAAAACCAAGAGGAGCAAACATTTACCCCGCTGTATAAATGCAAAGCACATTTACACCGATGCACTGAAAATTACTAAAACATTGCAGGTATTATGGGGCAGGTGGACTACCAGTACTGCTTTGAGCCCAGCATCTCAGTTGCAATTTATATAAACCACAAAGCCACATAATGGGAGGTTACAGAAAGAGAAGTCTCATTTGAATTGCAGAGACAAACTGCAAAATAAATTCATGAATTTACTCTGTAAGAACAAGGCAGTAAGTACCTCCGAATGGAAGACAATGTCCTCCTAATAGAGACAGGAGATATAAGATAGGATGAGTGACAGCAAAATGCTTAGAAGCCAAAAACATGAAAAACCAAGATTGTGGGTGAAATAGTTTGCTCAACACTTTAATGATTTATTGTTGGAAGTTTTTATCTTCACGTATTTATAGGATCCACTCTCTGGGGTGTCAAAGCCAAAATATTTCTCCCCTCCCCACTTCATTCTCACACACACACTGGGAGAGAGGGAAATGCTAATATTTACAAGAAGCACAGAGCTTTCATGTTACTTCCACCGTGGTTCAGTAGCTATGTAAGAAGTCTAGTAATAAACAAAAAAGTGGTTGGGTGTCTTGTGTTATTGTTACAGCACAAGGGGTCAGGAATCATGCATGTGTTTTTTGGCATTTAGTCAAATCTACAGGACTGTTATGGAAAGTTTATTTTCACTGGCTGCTTACACGAGTGACTACAGGTGGCAGAGACCAACGCGCTTGGATCAGCACTTCTGCACACACAAAAAGCGACCTGTGAAAGCAGGAAAGCAGTGCTAAATTAAGAACAAAAAAAGAACAAAAAGACTGCCTTTCACCAAAGTGTAGTTGACTACAGTGAGCCCTATCAAAATGTTCAAAAAACAGGAGGGCCATTTCTTTCAAGAGCTTCTAACATATTCTTGAATAAGACTGTTGAAATCTTTAACAGTTTTCACTGAAGTGGACTTATTTTACAGAGCACTATTACTATGGAAGAAATTAAAAAACCCCAAAACAACAGAACAATCAACACATTAAAACAAAACCATCACCACCTAAAAAACCAACTTAGCTTGAGATAGAAAAAGAAATTATTGTCCCACATTTTAAACTGTGGCTTGTTTGGCCAATTTAGCAATGAATTCAGGCATTTATAAAGAAGAAATACATCCTGTTTTTAAAGAAAGGATACTATTAAAGCTCCAAGTGTCAAAATTTGACTAAATTTATAACACTCTTTTATCTCCAAAGTCAATACAAACCTACTTACAGGACTATTTGTAAGGAGTGCATTAGCCAGGAAGACCAGTAAGAGTAACTCAACAAGAATGTCTGGCTAAAAACTAAGTACCATTATCAAATCCTGGGGATGATATAATTATTTTTTTGAATAATTATGTATTACTGTTAGTCTCCCTTCCTTCCTCCTCCAAGGTCAGGGGAAAGAAAGTTTAATCAGAAGTCTACTTCCTTCAAAAGACCTGTGTTAAAAGCCAAGCAAGTCATGAAACTGTTAGGAGATAAGAATGGTAGATGAGCCATGTCACAAAATGAAAACGGATGTTTTAAAAATAAGACTTCCTTTAGATCCAGTAGACTAAGTAATTTATTTCTTTAAAAGCAGATTCATAGAGCAGCTGTTAAAAGCGAGGCTGCCACCAGCATTTTTCTTGATAAAGAGAGGAGTGGCACTGTACAATCTGGATGGCATCCTCAGCTTTAAAGTTTGGCTCTACAAGCAGCCATTTATGGATTTCAGAGCTATTAAAGCAAACAATGCAGGCTATAATTTCTTTCAGAGAAAATGCTCTTACTGTCCCACTATCCTAGGCCTTGGGGAAAGTCTGAATGTCCCAAGAAGGAGAATCATCCACCAGAACACCAGGTGTTTGGCTTCTCATTTTCCATGTTTGAGAGCCCAATGCTGCTCCCTCTCTTCCCACTCACTCACCTTTGCACAATGCTCCCTCAGATCTTGCCTTCTTATGCCACACCTCTGAGCTGTCAGCAGCTGCCCACCTTCCTGCTTGCCTGACACCTCACTCGCCCTCATCCAACAATATCTGACACTTACCCTCAGCCTGTAATTTCTAGTCCTCTATTCCGTATAAAACCATAACCTTCAATCTTGTTACGGTCCTCATAGTAATTTTTGTTTTCCTTCCAGTCATTAAAACTCCCACTTACTACAAAATGGTCACTCAAACCAATTCTCCTTAACCCTTTAAGGAGAATTTCATTCCCTGTAAGTAGCTTCATATGACTGCTCTGCTCTTTGGTTTCTGTGACCCTCCCCAAAAAGGCCCCCACTGCTCTTCACAGACTCCCATGTTCTCCAGTCGCTTCTCTCAACTATTTTGTCTCTATAATAAGATATGCATCAGTATTCCCATTATGGATACCCAACATGACGCAACAGCACTGAATGCACTATGAATTCACTGCAAAATTTCACCCTGGTTTCCCCTGCTATAAATGTCTTGTTTTTCCCTTTACCTCACAAAGGCTGCCTCTTCCAACCCCATGGTACCAGCAGTGACAAACCCACTGTCTGCACACCATCTGTTACCTTAGGCCTCATCTTCTTGTACCAGATGGATATTCCTGACATTTTCAAAGAGAAATCTAAAAAGATCTGACAGAACTTAAGTTATCTGACATTCTAAGCAAGTAACCAAACCTTCCATTATCTCCTGTACACCAATCTCTTAAACTCAGAAAAAATTTAGGCCACACATTTCTCCTTTTCAAGTGGACATACCAATTTGGTGCAGACATACTGAAGGGCCTCATATTTCCTTTTGATCAAAAAAATCACAGAATGGTTTGGGTTGGAAGAAACTTTAAAGATCATTTGGTTCCAACCCCCTGCCATGGACAGGAAGTCCTTTCACTAGACCAGGTTCCTCAGGACCCCATCCAACCTACTCTTGAACATTTCCAGGGATGGACACCCCCAACTTTTCTGGGAAATCTGTTCCAATGTCTCACCACCCTCGAAGTAACAAATTTCTTTCTAATATCTAGTCTAAACCTACACTCTTTCAGTCTAAAGCCATTCCACCTTGTCCTATCATCACATGGCCTTGTAAAATGTTCCTCCCCAGCTTTCTTGTGGGCCCCTTTAGGTATTGGAAAGTGCTGCAATATCTCCCCAGAGTTCTCCAGGCTGAATATTATAAATCTGCAGAGTGTCTTTACAAGAGTCCTAAGTTCCTGCAAGAAAAAATGCCAGAAGATAGGCAATTATGTGCACAAAGTCCTATCTAAGATGATTAATGTCACCTTTATGCATAGAGACCTTAGAGGATCTCTAAGCTTCATTCTTCACTGCATCACACACTGGTTAACCATTAAAAATAGCGCAGAAAAGGCACAAAGTTCTTGTAGAAGAACACTTAATCTTTTACAGCCACAAGTGATACAATTTTCCACTACCAAGTTTCTTATGCATCCACATGAGTCCCCTTTTGTACTTTGGATGAAGTAACTCAGGGCTGCCTTATTTTGCTTCTTGCATAAATATTGGACTGAACCACAAGGATGTATGCTTGTAGTCTCTGTCAGGTGGGGAAACAGAGCTCTCAAGAGTGACAAAACAAATACAGTTATTTCTGATTTATATATGAGGAATGCAAACACACAGACATGGGGACTTCCAAAGAATCTAAGGGATGAAACAGTCAGTGCATGCCAACTTCCTTACTCTACTTATGACTTGGAAAACAACCTTCATACTTCTCAGTCTGGCTGTTTCTAATATTGAAGGCTACAGAGGAAAGGAAAACAGCCTAGTAGCACACTGGATCTGTACACAGAGCATCTCCCAGCTTGCTCAACAGCAAAGCACTTGCACTTCTCCAGCTGCTTCCAAGCCAGCAGGTATAACAACACAGGAAAGACAGATCAAAGGGACTCTGTTGACAGCCAACCAAAACAATGCACTCTGCAGCCAGGGCAACGAGCCAGAAAAGGAAAGCAAGCACAGGCCTTCACAGAGCAACATGGGGCTGGACCAGAAAAACACACCAGGCTGACTGGTAGTGGCTCGACCATGCAATATTTTGATGGCATGACTCAGTTGGACATAAATTTATAAGATCCCACTTTAAGAGTTTTTCCCCCAACCTGAAATAGTTTGTGGTCTAGAGATGGGACAGGGAGCCAAGGACTTAAGAATTCTCATTCCCTCTCTTGTCATAGGCCATTTCATCACCTTCAACTCCTGTGCTTCAATATCCTACTATCTATTTCACTGAAGTAGTGTGAAAGTTACTGGAATTTGTGGAAAGAGAAATAAAGATAGACACATATGAACTATTACAGCTAATACTTCATTTGTTATCAAGTGCTAACCTTCAGTGCAATGTAACATGCACATTTTTCCTGCATGAATTAATTTAACCCAAAATGATTAAAGCAGTAAGGAAAAGTTCATGATTATTTATATGCTACATCTCCATTCTCCAAAATGCACGTCATTTTTGGAAAGTGTACTTTTCCATCCTTGAAAAGGGCTTAAAGGAAATAGTAAAACTATGTACTTCTCAAAGTAAATCACTGCCCAGTCTATTTTAAATAACGATTACAAATGACTGTAGACAATAAAAACAGTTTTGAGGATACTGCTTACAGTTAGCCACATTCCCCACCTGATATGGGTTTAAATAAGGATTCACTATTGCTGAGGGCTGACTACTGAAAAGACTGCTCAGCAGTTTCCAGCCATGCTCAAGAGCCTTCAGGATAGAGTAAATTCAAGCAAGATGATCTCTTAATCATTAAAAAACCATGAGAATAAACACATTATAAATAAATCTCTTACCTATGAGTATCCTGTTCTTGGCAATGCCGTTCTTAACCTCATCATTGATCAGGTCTGTAAGGCCCCGGCACATGGAATCAATGCTTTCAATGTGTTCAGGACAGTCATTACAGATCTTATACCTGTCAAACCACACATGGGAAGAGGCCCCTTTCATAGGTGTATATGGCCTGGAGTGGTGGAAGGAAAGAAAACAAATTATTAACCAAGTACAGGATCAAAAGCCTTGAGCATATGTAGCAAATAAAATAAAAATTCAGAATATCTCCAGCAAAGGAGAGAATAAACCTCTTTGAGGTCTAACTCCATTTACATCCAGTCACATTGCACTGAAGTCATGGTCCTTCAAGAATGAAGCCAACATTTGGAAGCTATGTAAAATGAGATTTTCAGCCAGTTCAATGTTAAGGTTGGTTAGGTCAGCTAAACATTTTAAATCCTAAGCCTGTCAAGAGGTTCTTAATCCTAAACAAAGTCAGGGTTGAAATCCATGCTGGAATACGACAAACTGAAGTAACTTCTAAACACAACAGCTTTGCAGGAGCTAACTTTATGGAATTCAATTGCCTAATTCTTGAAAAAACTGACAGGAGATGGGTATTATTAACCTCTAGGTATTAAAAAAACCTGCCAATTTTTCTTTTTGTCCAATAAATACAGCCATCCTAATCTTCATGGAGCAGGTATCTCATAAACATAACTAAAAGAAATGTCATATGCTTACTGGACTGGTGCACAAACAAGAGATATGATACTCCCCATCATAATACTGTGTTGCTGGAATGTTATTTTAAGTGCTTCAACAGGCTGCCCAAACCTTGGATAATCAAGAAAACTTTGATTCAAAGAAGCCTTTTCTTTGGTTTTAAATAAAGATGATTAATAGAGCCCTGAAATCCCAAGGAAGGTGATCTAATTGCCTTGCAATGGCTCTACAATATATTACAAAACATGCTGCTATGAGATCGATCATCTCAAACAAAGCCCCTTGAAACCCTTATTTGCTATGTTCAACCAGGGCAAATTCTTCATTTTTACTTAAGCTTAGATCAGACTACAATCATTGTCCACAAAACAGACAGGTTTTGATACATTTCTGGATGGGAACACACTGAAAATGCTAAAATTGACTTCTGTGCTGTCTCTGGAATTTTTTCAATACTAGGATTAAACAAAACCACAACTAACCTAAAATGAGAAAGCCACTAATTCAGTTATTAAGGAAGAAACAAATTCTGCCCTTATTAACGTCAGAGAGGCTTCACATATGTAAACACCTATTTCTGAATCAGTACTGCCACTAGGATGATTGTTCGAGATAATGCTATTTGCACTATTTAGTCATAAAAGTAAAAAATGAGAGAATATAGGTTTTCTTCTGCCTGTTGTCGTGAACACAAAAAAAAAGTCCATGACTTAAAAGTTGGTAAGAAAAATATACTGAAAGAGGCAACAAAGAGCAACAGATATGTACAAACAGAAACACCACAGGTTCATAATTTCCAACAGAGCTTTAGGGCACCTAAAATGTACCATTATTGAAAATGTTATACAATATGTGGTCAAGTGCCTTAAGTGACGCCTCATTTCCTTAATTTAAAACAAACTATATACCTAAGCACCCGAATTTTAAAAATAGAGCTGTTAGTTTTCAAGGTTAGTTTTCAAGCCCTTACTTGTCTATTAAAAAGTTAACTCTGAAATCAAAGGACATTCAGTGGAAATATCTTGTATACCCAGCAACACAAAGCTACATTTAAAAAAATAGTACTAAAATGCTTCTGCTTTTTTTATTGTCTTCTCCTTAGAATTCTGTCTCCAGGATTCTTCCCAAATGAATTGATCAACACCTAAGAAATAAGATTACAAATATTTAATTCACGGAAGTCAGTTTCTAAGAGGAGACATTCCAGTCAAATCTATCAAGAGCAGATTCAATGGAGTTTCTGGAAGTAACTTAGACAATGTGATGTACAACAGACAAAATGCCTGGGCTAACAGCTTTTAATCCATGATTTTAGCTTCTCTCAATCCTGGTTAAAATGCTTAGAAGCCAGAGTGCTTAATTTTCTAGTAAAGTCAGAGTACCTAATATTTGAGTAAGAAAAGATGTGAAAGGTTTTAGTATTACTACAGCAGGTTGACCTGGATTTATTATTACAGTGGGTTGACCTCCAGGATTTATATGGAACAGAGATACATACACATACGGAATTACAGCAATTTACTTTTACACTCCCTAGATATTAAAACATGCTTCCCCACAACCAAATGACAAGATCATGACATTTAAAATAGGTCAAAATTCATCATGAGATTATAATACTTGATCAGATGCTGAAACTCAGGACTTCTTCCACCTGCCATCTTTGCAAATTCTTCATAAGACAGAAGAAAGACCAATGTCTTTAAAGCCCAGAGGAAAAGACCCCCAAGCAAACAGAAGAGTGGCTTTCAGCTACCTCAAAAACTCTTGCATTTCTCAGAAATGCATTAAAAATAACCTTTACATAAAGCTGAGAAGTAAGATTTTTTTAATGGTTCACCCAACTGGCACATCTGTTTTAGTCATTCACCTTTTTCCTTAAATAATCCCTTTATTAGCTGGCACACTACAACTCAGACATTACCACGGTAAACAAATATGTTTGGCATGGAACCATCTGTACAGCTCCAAGAATACAGCACCAAATTTTTTCATACAATTAAACCACCAAAAAAAAAAACCCCAAAACCCATCCCTATGTTACAGCGACATGAGAACCTGGAGTGAAATCTGCAAAAGCAAAAAAAATACAGAGTGGAGTGGAAACTCCATCCCACAAGAACAACATGGTCAGTTAAGGACAGTGTCAGACCAAATAATCAGCTTTAAGTTTGGAATTTTTTTGTTTTTTTAAGTTTAATTAAAACTCATACCATTAGCCCAACTGTGCCTCACTTTCTTTATTCTCTTTTAAAAACGGTACTGGAAATAAAGCTCTGTGTGTGTGCAATAGTATGTGCTGTTGAAAGTGGGAATGAAAATACAGAATCCCCCAAGCTGGGTGGGCTTTTTTTCTTTGGTTTTAAGGGGTGTGCGTGAATATGTTTTGCTTGTTATGGAGCATGTAAAAGATTCAGATCCATATAAGAAAACAAGAATCAAGAACCCTCTCTTTGGGTAGACCCAGCTTCAAACTTGTATCCATTTTTGGAGACAGTTGAAAGAAAGCTCCATTTGTACAAATTTCTCTTTTAACATTTAAAAATTAGGGGAACAGACAGCAAAGGAGACATGGCTAATATCAAACATTATTTAAGAAACTGCAGGCATTAGGAGGATTAGAATATTTTAAATGCCTCCTAACATCCCCAAATCACTCTAAATCATGTTTTCTGATTACTTTATAGCTCCTATTTATAAGGGTGCATTGAGGATCAATACACCTCTTGCATGAAGGCGCAGTCTCAAGAAGCTCGTACACAATACTTCAATGTCTTCAAAGGAAAATATATCCTGTAATATCTTTGTAAGTACTTATCACCCTTTCCCTCTCAGATAGAAGTAATTTTCAATGTTGATTTCACTGCAAAGTTTCAAAGCAATAAATATTACAGATTTGACAAACTCAAGATAGATAAGCTTCTGCTAACCTGAGTTCTGTAGTAATGAAGAAAACATGATGAAAGCAGGTAGCAGCAACACCATCTATTTCCACCTTTCCGAAGCATGAATATATCCTCTAGACCTTCTTAGTCATGTTAAGAATTGTGCCAGCTAGTCTGAAATTATCTTAACAGAAGTGGAGAGCAACCCAATGATGCTACACAAGGTTCAAATTCAGATCTCAAACCACGGCAAATTCCATCTCCAAAATGACGCTATTAGCATAGTGATTCACATAAAACTACAGGTGGTTTTGTTCATTACCCAATAAATCACTGCCCTTATCCAACATTTTAAGTTCCAAGACAAGCCAGCAGTTCTAGCTGCTTTAAATAAGAGTAGAAGACAGCACATTGATAAATGGCAAATATTCTTCCCCCAACTCTTTCTCCTGATGCACAATTTGTATCACTGCCTTCGTGCTCAGCGCTATGATCACCCTGCATTAGCAGACACATAAACCCAGACCACTGGTGCTGGCTTACAGGCTTCCAGACAGAACTTCCCGAAATGTCAGACAGAACTGGAAATTTATAGTGAAGTTGGGCTTTAAGATTGAAATAAAGACAAAGAAAGATAAAAAATTACTGAAATCCTCAAATTTTCTTGCTTCCCAAACCCACCTCCTCTCAGTCAGGAGGCAGGGCCTCTCAAGTTGTAATGTTGTCTTTCAGAACAGTGTGCACCGCTCTGAAAAAATCTACAGGGCACACTACCACAGTAGTTCCTCATTGCTCTGGTGAGACTCCAGATGGATAACTACATGCAGTCCTGGAATCCTCAGAATAGGAAAGACATGGACCTGTTAGAGCAGATCCAGAGGAGGGCCACAAAAATGATCAGTTCACCTCTCCCCACAAAGAAAGGCTGAGAGTTGGGTTTGTTCAGCCTGGAGGGGATAAGGCTCATGGCAGACCTTACTGAAACCTTGCAGTACTTAAAAGGGGCCTATAAGAAAGATGGGAACACACTTTTTAGGGGACCTGTTGCAAGAGGACATGGGGGAATGCCTTTCAATTTAAAGAGGCTGGATTTAGAGAAGATATGAGGAAGACTGTTTTTTACAATAAGGGTGCTGAAACACCAACACAGGTTGCACAGAAATGGTAGATGTCCCACCCCTGGAAACATTTAAGGACAGGCTGGATGAGATTCCAAGAAACATGATCTAGTTGAAGATGTCCCTGCTCATTGTTGGGGGCGGGGGTTAAACTTGATGACCATGAAAGGTCCTTTCCAATCCAAAATATTGAGTGGTTCTAGAAGCAAGTCTTGACTCTCTTAATGCTGATGGCAGGTTTTTTGAATGAAAGGAAATTACTCCCTAATCCCAAATTTTCTCATAGCATAACGTCACTGCTGAATTTCAGTACTACATTTCAATAGAAAATTTGGGTCCAAAATATGTTTTTTAATTCCCACTGTCTGCTTGAAGCACAAAGCCAATTTTAAAAGAAATGGGGAGGAAAGCAGAGAATACAGCTAGTCAAATAAGAAATATAAATCGGAAACTCTAGTCCAAGGTCCACCTTGAGTTAAAACCGAAGGTCAACATATCTGAACAATGAAGCTTTGTGGTGTGGTAACAGAGCATATAATGTGTCCAAAATTCAAGCAGCTTTAACTTAGAACTATAATTAAAAAAAAAAAAAAAAAAAAAAAATCCAAAGGAAGGCAAGAGGCATCTCCATGAGGAGCAATTTTGGCTGCTCTCCAGAAAAGGCTGTGCCTGTTCACTCAATCACATGCACATGCTTTTGATAGAGTTGTTCTGGATGCACATTGTTTGAAATGAGAGCTGACTGAGCCGGTACAGAACAGTTACCTGAAGAAATACTATGCTGACAGCTTTTGTCACTTGAGACAAATCTTATTCATTCAAGACAAAGGGAGCTGCAATAGAGTCTGGCATAAAACTCAGTGGGAGAAATTAAGTTTGTTTCTGTTTCTTTGTTTCTGTTGGTTTGCTGGGTTGGTTTTGTTATTTGGGGGATTTTTTTTTGAGAGGGTGGTGTAAATTCTGGGGATTGGTACTAATCAGAGAACAGCAATAATTTTATGGTTGAAAAGACCATAAAAGACCTTTAATACCAATTGCCAATTCCTCAGCAACCAATAGTGGCTGCTTTAAAAATTCACTGAAAGAAAGTGGCAAGAGGCAAACCAGGGTCCAGTCTGCATCAGTTCTCTATTATGGGGTCTGAAAAGCACTCTGGGATTCAAAGTGGCATCTTTCACAAGCTGGCGGCAAAAAGCACTGAGGATGGATGAGTGACACTAGCACAGAAACCCTTGAAAAGACTGTAAAGCAAGAGCACAGAATGGTACATAACTTAGAAATCCACAACTGCTTGCCGGAAGGGTGACATAAAAACCACTGTCTCCGATTCTTCTGCACTAGAAAAGGGTTGAGAGAAGAAAAACAAGAGGAAGGATGCCTAAGAGCACAATGTAGTAAAAGCGATTAGAAATCCAAGATTATTTACATCGTCTTCTAATTTGTTTTCCCCAAGCATGATTACAGTTATCTCTGACAAGTGTTTAGTGCATCTCACGTGCTATTTAGCATCTGATGTAAGCATTAAATACATACAGTTTTCCTCACCTAATTCCAGAGCAGAAATAAAAGGAAAATACAAAGTTTATCCAAGCATACTTCGAGCATTATTATGCAGAACATGTTGGATTTCTACTTAAAGGAGATGAAAGAACCACCCCATGATACTAACCCAAACCTTTCCCATTTCTCCCTCAAGCTCCCACCTTTAAAAAGGACTTCTTTGTGTTAAATTTATGAATGAGGTTAGGGCTTACAAAAGTCAAGGATTAATAACATTTGCTTGAGCCAAAAACAGTACGATAGGCACTGTGCACGCTCCCCTCCAATCCATCTCAAGTCCGAGCTGCAGTACCCCTGCTGCTTTTCCAATCCGAGGCCTCTCACAGGCAGAGGCTGCCAGTGGAGCCGAGTGGTGCCAAACTGTCTGGTGGTTTTGTGATAGAGCCAGATGGGGACTATGGTGAGATGAAGCTCATTTCCACCCATGAGCTGAGCAAAGATGTGAATTTAGGTGAAAAGATGGAGTAGTGGGCCTTTTAGTCCTTACCAGCCACGTAAAGATAATGGAAATTAGAATAAATTGGGGCTCCCCAACCCCAGACTACAAGTTCTGCACAGAGACGTACATCCCACAGAAAGGTTTGTTGAGTGAATGTCAAAAAGATCCATAAAATTGCCAAAGTAGTATTTATAGTTGATTTTCTGACTAGCAAAAGAGAAGGACTGTTAGAATGGAATGCAAGACAACGCAAAGAATCTTTGGCCTAGTTTTTTTCAGGGAATTATAGAAGGCAAGGTATATGTATTAAAACAAGCAGAGCCTAAATGGTTTTAAATTTACCACGTTAGCTCCTGCAATGCCAATTTAAACTATCACTTTCTATTAAAAAAAAAAAAAAAAAAGTTTAAATTGGGTGGTATTCAGTTCTGATTTAGAAACTCAATAGAAACCTAATGTTTAAGACACAGTTGTAGCAGCTGAAACAGTATTTAGAGTTGTAGGCATCCTGACCCAAATAAAAAAGGAAAAAGGAAGCCCTTTCCTTTAAAACTATTAGTGTAGACGTGGCTTTAGGGATTGCATCAGCTACTAGGGCTCCAATTTGAGCTTGGTTTTTTTAAGACATATATTAGCATTACAATGGAATGGAGAGAAAACAGAGTTCTGTTGTGTGTAACAAGTTTAATCTATGTGCAGAAGCACTAATCTTGACAGAAAGCTAGATTCAGTTAAAACAAGTTCTTCACTCATTTTTATGTATCCCAGTAGACTATATTACAAAAAACCCCCCTAAACCTCCAAGAAATGTGTAAAACTTTTAATATGTAAAGCAAAATTTGCATACCCCTGGTAAATGCACTAGTAATTAATAATTTGAAACATATTCCAAATTCAGGTGTCAGTACTCTCACTACATCACATCAAGCCCTCAAACCCACATATTTTTTCCATTTTTATCTAAACATGCTTTTTACCATATGCAGTTTACTTAGTAATTTTGCAAGTTTTTCTTTTTCAAATATAAATTTCACTACCCACATTCTGCTATTTTTTCCTCAGGAAACAACCAAATAGACACTCATTGCACTTTCCAATGTGATAGGGGATAAGAGACAAAATGCTGCAAACTGACTGTTGAGGGCGCATCAGATGATTGGTCTCTGTACAAACCTTGAATATGAAAAAATTATTACAGAAAACTAAATCTTTTAAGAAAATAAGCATGACATTTTACAGAGACCTATAGAATACAGTTTCATAAAATGTAGTTCAGTAACATTCCATTGCTTTTATCCATAATCTTCTCTAGTGTTTGCCGAAATCAATGGTAGTGAAGCCAAAGAACATTTTTCAGAATTCTTCCTGATTATATGCTGGACTGGTTTTCCAAAATAATTTTCAAATACATTGGCTCTTGAATCAAAAGGTGTATGAACCTCTGATGCTGTACAAATTAAAAATACGCATGTTTCAGCACCTGGGATAAAATCTAAACAAAACATAAATATAACCCAAATCCATCCTTTACCAAAAAAAAAAAAAAAAAAAAAAATCAATGTTGTGTTGAAAAATGTGAATTCCACTGCTTTTCAAAACTCTGTTGAACAGATGCAAAGAACGTATAAGACCAAATGTATGGATTCATCAGCAGAAAAATTTCCATCAAAAATATGAGGAGGTATTCCTGACCTTCAATTTATCCTGCCAAAGTCCCCAGCTTTGCAGTTATATCATCCAACCTGCTTTTACTGGCATAACTATTTTGAAAGAGAACATTCAATGTGCATGTGCAAAGTTATCCTGGAAAAGACAGGAGCTCAGAGTATGAAGTACATCCATATTAACAGTATTTTGCCAGAAGAGCACATTAGCCAATCCTAGGAGGGTGTTGCCAAGCTTCAAGCTTTTCTTTGATTTCATCATCAGCACAAGAACCTGCAGGCAAGTTTTGCACTGACATTGCAGCGGCAGGTTAGAGACCCACAGAGGCTCTCTCTGCAGCCTGACTTTCAGCCAGCACATTCCTCAGCTTCTACGTGAGCAAAGAACCTGGTTCAAAGAATCTTCTCAGCAGATCTGCATGCCCAAAACCACTCAGCTGTAAGTCTCATTAACAAGGATGCTGAATTCCTCCCCTGCTGACAGAAACATCTGGAATTCTTATCAAAACATATATGCATATAAATATACACATACATAAAGCCAACATATATATTCAAGTTTAATTACTTTAATGTCTGCCATTCCAGTTTGGAAGTTCTAGGCCTTGCTTTTATTCTCTGTGAAAGAAAGGAAGGCAACTGTTACAAAACCATTTCAAAAAAGCATAGTGTGGTTTGTTCTTGAATACCAAAACAATATGAAATAGGTCTGTAAATGCTTTGTTATTTTGGTTTCAACCAACGACATGTATCATCACAAACTTCAGCATTGCTGCAAACAGTGGCAAACAGTGCTTAGGAGCATCTGTTTTATTTTACTGCGTCAGCTAGGGCTGTTTATCAGCTACAGAGTATACAATAGTGCTTTGCCAGTTAAAGATAAACAGTGGGTATTTTACATTCTTTGCATATACAACTTTTCTGTTTTGCTAAAAGCCGCTTCTGAATCAGCTCATGCATGACTCTACCTGCTCTAGAAAAGAACAAGAGTAACCTCAACTTGAAAAAGAAAAAAGGGAGTGAAATAAACTGTTTATTCACATATTTTAATAACAGTATCTTCCCATCTGTTCACCAAAGTACTGAAATTTGAAGTTGTAAGATAAAAACAAATTCCTTCATTTGAGTCAGGAGATCTTGCTGGTTAACCATTCATGCATCATTTACATCTGTAGTTACCCAAAGAAACCAGAACAAATAAAAACAGGACTGGACCTCAGAAGTGCAGTGGGATGGAAAAGTGAATCACTGGCCCAGCAGATGTGGTCTGAGGTGCTCTGGCTGCATATAACATAGGGAGAAAAATCATTTCGCAGGGGAGCAACTCCTCCTGCATTTCCCCAGTATCTGCTGTGCTGGTAGGGAGCAGTGGAGCCCCTCACCATGTGTGATGTGCCACTGATAACTCTAGCATCACTTTAGCCTGTCATCAGTGAAGTAAAAAGCACATTATTTACAGAAAATGGGATTCACTCCCTGCTAACCCAGAACATACTGCTTCAAAGGTTTCCACTCATGAGCTTGATTTTTCTGTAACACAGTGAGTGCATTCACACCACAATCGCTCAGTTGGTTTTCCTGCCTAAGTAGACCATGAGAAATACATGGTCAAGGAAAAGGGTTTTTTTTCATGTACTAGTGAGTGCCAGACAAAATCTGCTATTATACTTGTTTGTACCCTCCAAGAATTTTTTCCTGACTTTGAAACCTCTTTACCTCGAAAGTCTGTGTCACAATTTCCTTTTCTGTTCAGCATTCATCCGCACTTATGCACAAATTCAGAAAGAAACTCAAGCCCATTACATTTCAAGGAAACATTTTCCTAACTTAGAGCCACAGACATCTTAAAGAAATTGTATTAAGAAAAATTAAACACCTCTGAAATTTAGTATTATATATTTAATATATGTTACACGCATAATATATGTAATTAATTATATATTCTATATTTAATATTATCTTTGGATAGCTAAGTACAGGGGTAGCTGTCCAACTTTTAGCCTCTAGGTTTGACCGCATAAACTTTCAAATTCCTACAGGAATTTTTTTTTATCTACATTTCCATCTACCTCTGAACACACAGTGTCATTTAATAACAAGACTTCAGCTTACAGCAAATGTTGAACACAATTCTCTTTGAAGTAGTTGGGCCAAGATTCAAACAAGAAGTAATGTGCATTTCTGAATTCCCAGTCCTCTCTCCAGGAGATGAGGATCTTTGACATCCTACTTGCCAAAAAGACTGACCACCTTCCGTACTGAAACCTGGCATTGGATACAACACAATATTCTAACAGTTAATATATGGGAGTTATTATGGGTAGGATTGTGATCTGGATCATGACTCTCTAATGCCACTACAACACACACTGCAGGATCATCTTCTATTTACATGAAGGAAATGGAAAGCTACTATGAGGACAATATCGAAATTTCAACTAGAGGCTGTGACTTATGGGAACCATTTAGAGTCTTAACCACTTAAAATCACAGTTCCTGGACAAAAATGCACGGTTGAGCTTTGGTTTTGTCAAAAAGCATATACATGAGAAAGAAGAAAGAATTGTTAAGACAATCTGTACTTATATCCAGAACTGTATATTACAGCACTGGAACAGAGGAACTTAATGTTACAATATATTAAATGGTACCTGGCAGGAGCCGTTGGGTAAATTACTTTTATATGTTGGAATGCCATGTCTTGATTCAAAATTTGTTTTATCCATGCTCTTGCTCCTTGGCCAGTATCACCTGTACACAGAAGAGTACAAGAATTATTCTGCGCATTTAGCAAGAAAATTATACAATGTCAAATATACTTCAGATGGACTTAATTTCAAATTATGAAGTTTATACACTAAAATGCTAAAAAAGAACTTTCTATTCTAGAACAACTTCAGACCCCTTTCCAATGGACTCAAAACTTCCCAGAAAAAGACTACTTAAGAGATCCCACAACATAAGTTTAATCAAAAATTCACTACATTCAGTGACTTCAGCATCTCCCAAGCAAACACAAGGCCTTACCTCTTATAGTTTACCATATTTGCTCTTAAGTGATTAACAAAAATCTTGATGAACATCTTAAAAAAGTGAGGTAAAATAACAGTTGCTCCCGGTAGAAAAGTTAATTAGTTTTACTAGAGAATTTTATGTTAACCCACTTCAGAACCCAGTAAAAAAGATCTCCAAATTTAATTAACATTACACATAGGCTTTAAGGAAAAAAGACAATTTGTTAAAATATTTAGCCGACTCTTAAAGAAACCTTAACCACTCAGCTCTGTTTGAAAACTAGTTGAGATCCACTCCCAATCTGTTTTTTTCCTAGTCATACCAACAGAGCCCATGGCCAAAACCCCTGCAAACTGAAGTGCTACGAACAGGATGAATTCTGTAGACAACACTTGCTCCTTTTAAACAAATATAGATATATACACCAGGCATGTCTTTGCACCACTGGTATCTTCAGCCATAACTTCACTGCCGCCCCTCTGAAGAGCAGGCACACACAAGCCCTCAGTGTAATATTTCAAGCTTAAGGAAACCAGTCCCTCAAGGAATATAGTTTACAGCAGAAGGATGTTCAATCTAAAAAACTGATCAGGGACTCTGCAAACTGGAATTTCACTACTGCCACTCATGTCATAGGACCTCTTGGTTGAAGCTGAGGTTCCCACATATTATCAACTCAAATTGCTAATATTCTCTATTACTTCAGTTGAAGCCATTTGGTTTGACTTTAGAACTCACCCCATTCTTTTCAATAAAATGGCCAAACCAAAAGAAAAAAATTTAGTCAGGCTTACTGACACACTACATGGGCTCATCTGAACAATGCCACATGAATATAACAATTCATTGTTAAAATTATTATAATTCCCCAATAGAGAAAATCTGCTCTTAGGCACTCTTAACAAAATCCAGTGGCTCTATCTACAACCATAATTAATGTACCTTCCAAATAAAAACAGAAGGCAAGGAGGATTCAAACCCAGCAATTTATTTCCTGGTAAACACAATTAGCATGACTAGAACTAACTGTTCTCTGACCTAAACACGCCATGTGACAAACAAACAGGGTTGCAAAACTGGCACCAATCTTACCCCGTGCTAAGTTAAATCAAAGTTACCTCCTTAACTGGATGCTTCAGAACGTATCCCCACAAGCACTTTGCTTATGCAAGTACTGAGGTCTGATGTCCAAACACACCTCTGACTCTCCACAGACGCTCTTGACGTACAAGGGTTTCCTCAAGGCTGTTGTCGTGTCACTTATAAACAATGTATCTTCGGGAGGCTTGACGTAACTTTTTTTTTTTTTCCCTATACACTGTTTTTTGGGTTTGTTTTTTTTTGTGTGTGTGGTTTTTTTTTTTTTTTTTTTTTTTTTCAGTTAGAAAGCCAAGGTCTGGGCCTTGCAAATACTTGCACAGACTGAATCTTTAGGTAAGTCAACCAACTACCTGAATGATTACAGAATTGGGACTTAGGTCTTTACAAATTCCTTAATGATGTAGGATAAATAATTATTCTATTATTTATTCCCACCTCTTAAACTTTGCAAAGATCTGAAGAAACATTTACTGTTACTGAAGACAACTTATCCATGAAAAAATTAGAGAAAACTCAATAAGGGA